>NW_022196913.1:65543121-65560624 GCF_008632895.1 Mastomys coucha
TTTTTTGAGACAGAGTTTTTCTGTATAGCCCTGGCTGTCCTGGAACTCACTCTGTAGACCAGACTGGGCTCAAACTCACAGAGATCCTCCTGCCTCTGCCTCTGCCTCTCAAGTGCTGGGATTAAAAGTGTGTGCCATCACTGCCTGGATTAATGTGGCATTTTTAATGTTTCTAAAGTAGCTATGTCTTTTCATAGTTCACATGCTGATTTTAAAAGCCAGCTGAAGGGGCTAGTTACAGCACTAGGGGCTTGAGGAAGGGAAACTAGATTGATGTGTGTTATGGATTGTTAGGCTCAAGGGAGTCTGAGATGAGTGTCTGCTACAGAGAATGAGACCCAGGGCTGACCGGAGGTCCCATTCATTCCTGACCTGCCATGATTGGAGATGTGAAGGCGGATGCTTGGCTAACTCAGATCTGCCCCTGCCAAGAAAAGTCCATTAGGTTGCTGGTTGAAAGGCTGAATTGTTCAGATCTGCCTAATGGCCGGGCTGTGCCAGCTGCCGGGTAATGCCCACTGATGCTGCTGAGTGGCTGTCCCTGTGAATGGTTGGAGGTAGCATATGGCTTGTTTAAGCGAACCTGGCTGCTGAAGGACGGACTGCTTGTAAGAATTCATTCTTACTTGGGAGCCCATTGTGTTCATGTCTGTAGTTTAGAATAGCTGTGCTATGCCGGGCGAGAGAGATGGTCCAGTGGTTAAAGGGACTGGCTGTCCTTGCAGAGGATCTGGATTCAGTTCCCAGCACCCACCTGGTAACTCACAACCAAGGAATTTGACACTCTCTTCTGGCTTCTGTGGACATGAAACACACACCTGGCACACAGGAACACAGGCAGGGAAAACACAGAGACACAAATAAAATACATAATTTTTTTTTTAAAGTGAGATAAAGGAAAGTGAAAACATTAAGTGTCTGGTCAAGTCATTCTGATTTGAAGAATTTGATTTTTTCCTCATTTTTCCTTTCACCTGTCCAGCTTCTTGTGAGACGTAGACACGCGTACACTGGTAAGAATCAGGCACATATACAGAGTGTGTGAGTCTCTGTCTCTATGTCACAGGAGCCTGAGGTTTACTATGGACTGCTGCTAGACCAGCATTTGGAGGTAGATTAGAAGTCCACACTTTAGGCGGGGCAGTAGTGGCGCACACCTTTTTAATCCCAGCACTTGGGAGGCAGAGGCAGGCAGATTTTTGAGTTCAAAGACAGAGTGAGTTCCAGGATAGCCAGGGCTACGCAGAGAAACCCTGTCTCGAAAAACAAAACAAAACAAAACAAACAAACAGACAAAAGATCCAGGCTGGAGTTTATGCAGCTCAGCTGTAAAACCTTTATCTAGCAGCCAGTCACCCAGCACTGTCAAATCAAACAACAGAACAAAGCAGAGAGGTGATCCATCCTGGAAACTCAAGTGGCAGAAGTAACTATTGTTGGTGAAGAGTATGGCTCACCATCCAAGTTGTTGGCTCTGCCTTGGCCCCAGTGATGATGGCATTACTGGGCGTTCACTTCCTCATTTCCTCCAAGCCCAGACTTCTCTTCCTCAGACCTCAGTGTGGTCTGCATAGCCCTCTGCTGGGTGGGGCCCTCCGTGCATTGTGCATGCCTCTACCTGATGTAGGCCATCGGACAACCTCAGCTCCACCTGTGACACAAAGAAATGCCCACCGCCATAAGTCTGCTGTGGGGGCAGAGAATCCTTTCTCTATACAATGAGCATCACTCAGCTGCAGGGTCAAAATACGAAAGTCTTGACGGCTGCAGGGGCTGATGCCAAGGAAGGCGCCCTGCGTCCAGTAGGCAAAAAAGACATCTCTGAATTTCCGGTGGACAAGCTAAAAGAAGAGTTTGAACTTGGAAGTCCAGGGTTGGGGCGGTTTTCCCTGATTTGTTCTAGCTGCTCTTGAGAGTGCTCGCCTGTCTCCTTTGTCACTTGTCTCCTTTGTCACTGGCTGGGACTGAGAGGGAGCCCTGGGAGCCCTGCCCGCTTGACTCCTTGATGATACTTACTCTGCTGGGGCCGCCAAGGTGGGGTTACTTTCTTTCCTTCCTGCTTATCATTGCTGTGGTTAAATATGTATTTGTGCAGTTGCTTCTGGAAAGTCTTGGATGAGGGGTTCCAGGAGGGACACTAGGGTGGATTGTTGCAGGGTATGGAGTTCTTTAGAAGAGTTTTTACACTGAGGTAATAGCATGGAAGAGCCCCTGAGGTGTGGCTGGGGCTCTGAAAAGTGGAGGTCAGGGCTCTCAGTGCAGAAATGGATGCTCTTTCCCACAGCTTTCTAGGGGGGGGGCACAGGAGGGGGCGGGGAGGTTTCACAGCACAGGCCTACACCTGGGCTGGATTCCTAGGCAGGAGACAGGGAAGAGGGTGGGAGGCAGGATGTGTGACCCCCCCAGGACCCCTCAGAGGAAAAGTCAGTCCCCAGGTGAGTGAGCTTAGTCCCAGGAGGTCTGTTATTTAGAGATTTCAGGGACAATGTCTCTCTAGGGTGCCTGTCAGTCAGGGTTTCTGCAGGTGTTCCAGCAAATAGCTGCAGCTGGGTTCCAATTCTACTTTCTTCCATTCCAGACTTTTGTTTATAACTAAAAGAGAATCTGGAATGATTTTACCCAAAAAGGAGGTAGACAGGGAAGGATATTCAACAGTTTATGGATGTTGCCTCAGTTTACCTTCAAGACTAGAGAGGGATGGAGATGGGGGGCAGTCAGGCCAGAGGCTGGCATTTGTATTTTCCATTAGGAGGATGAGATCGAGTCTAAGTAGCACACTGGACAGTGGCCTGGATCAGCATGCAGATTAAAAAGGAACCTATCTGTGGATTAAAATGCATGTAATCCCAAATGGAGGGTGTTGGGTTTCCTTGTTGCTGTTGGGTGTGTGTGATGTGTGTGTGTATGTGTGTGTGTGTGTGTGTGTGTGTGTGTGTGTGTGTGTGTGCTTGTATGTCAGTTTGGGACTCAATCTCTTTCATCCGAGTTATACTGAATTAAGAAAATTCTTTTACAAAGACAGTGGTAATACCTAGATCTTAAAGATAGTGGAAACATTTAAATCTTTAAATTTTATTACTTTAAGCTTTATTTTTATTATTTTTAATTTTGTGTCTGTGTGTGCCTGTGCTTAGGTAGCTGAATGCATGCAGATGCCCTCCTGGCCCTGGAATTATAGGAAACTGTGAGATGCCTAGCATGAGTTCTGGGGACCAAACCTGGTTCCTCTGTGAGTGAGTGGTAAGGGCTCTTGATTGATCCTAAACCATCTCCCACGTTAATCTTTTAAACAAGGCAGGGGGTCTGGGTAAATAAGTACCTGTATTAAAAACTTGATTAAAATAAAGCAAAATTTTAGGCATCCTTTAAACATGACAGATTTTAAGAAATATAAAACCCTTTCTTTAGGCTGGAGGGGGTCTCCTTTGAATCAGTGAACCTGACTGCTTTCCAGTCTGTGGGTGGCAGGTGTTTACCTAACTATCAATATGAAAGACTGAGATCATAGGCACAATGAAATTTTATATAATAGGCTAGGTTCATATAGATTTAAATACATGTCCAGCAAAGTAAGTTTTATGAGCCCTATATAATTTACTTGGAAGTCTCAAGCAGGAATAGTTGATTCTTCGTAACTGATCTCCCCCCACCCCATCTTTCAGACATTTATTTGGCATTTAGAGAAAACATAGCACATGCTTATTTAGTAAATGGATAAACCAAATCTGAGTTTCTGAGAAGGTTTTGTAGACATCGATAAGAACACATCACAAAACAAAACAAAAACATTAGCTGCTGTAAATATAATGTAATGTAAGTATAATTGATGTGAACATCAATTATATCTCTGTGTGAGAACTTGAAAGTGTTTCTTTCTTAAGACCAGAAGCTTCCATGATTCAGGTCTGTTTCTGAAAGCAAAATTTCTATGGATTAAAGTGCAAGTAATCCCATATGGAGGGAGGATGTGGGTGTTTTGGTGGTGGTGGTTGTGTGTTTGTGTGTGTGTTTGTATGTCAGTTTGGGCTTCTTGTCAGTCAGGCTGTGAACTGGCCTGGGATGGTCTCAGTGTTTGGTTGGGTGCTTTGAAGGAAGGGCAGGCTCCTTCGTGGCCACTGCTGGGTGAGCCACACCCCACATGATTAAGTGAGACGGACACAAACAAGAAGCTGGAGAATTAAATCAGAGAGAGACTGCAGTTGTCCAGCGCATTGGCTGGAGGCTGGCCCGCCCCTGGGTGAGAATCGAATCGCAGTACTCTGGCAATTCACAAATGTCTGGGTGGGAATCAGAGCTGGGATTGCCCTGGTGAGAGCTCAGCTCTGAGCCCACTGTGGAGACCTCACCTCCACACCAGGGAGGCAAGTGTGAGGCTGTACCCCTATCTCAAGAGTAATGTATTTTATTTAGTTTATCAGGGCAGCTACCAGGAACGCCTTTTCACTAGCATCAGCCGAGTAGAATCCTGCAGATCGGTGCCCCTTGGGGATCTTCTGTTTCAGGCTTGGCAAACTTTTTCTGTGAAGATAAATATTTTAAGAGTTCTGGGCCACCTGGCTTCTGTTTCAACACTGGTTGGAGTTCGGAAGGTGCACAGAGAACCTGTGTCTGGACGCCTGGGACTGCTCTCTGATAAGACAGGCAGGGGCAAGTTCGGTCTGGGTACCGTAATTAGCCGGCTCACCCTCTGTTTCACCAGCACATTAAACCAAGACTCCAAGAGGTGATGTAATTCAGTTTGCCAGAGTAAGTAAGTGTCTGAGCTAAGATTCAGAATTGAACCCTATTGCCCACCTCAGGCCCACCCTGCTGGTCTTTCTTCCATGCTGCTAATGAGCCACACCTGGATCAGTTTCCCCCAGAGACAGCTACCCTTTGTCCTTGCAGCCGCAGTAGTACCTGCTCATGGCTTCAGGCACTTACCTCTCATCAGTTGAATTCCCAAGGACAGCACTGAGCACTCCTTGGGACAGTTTAGATTCTCATGTCTCCCCAGTATCTCTCCCTTGCATGGGAAGGGACATGGATAAACTGAGCTCTTCTTCTGGACACTATCCAAGTGTCTACATTGAACAGGCTTCAGATTCTGACCCTTGCCTCAACGGTCTCTGGTCTCACTTTCTTCTCTATCTTCACCGGGTCCCTGCCAGCCAGAGGCTGAGTGTGGTCAGCACTTATTGCATGCTGCCACCCTCCAGGCAAGAGCCCAGGGTGGGCTCCCTGCAAATGCAGGTGTGCCTCTGGACTCTGAGCCGCTCAGCAGAGCTGGCTTGTTGCCCCGGACTCTCCTTGGTCCAACTCCGAGGCCTCTCAGAGTGGAGCTTATTGGTCTTATTTTATAACTGCTATTATTAACCTGCTTACCAGGTGTGGGCTTGTTATTGCTGTCCAGGCTGATTCCAGCCAAATCGAGACATCTCTTTGCTTTCTGCCTTTCCAGAAAGTGGGATGGGGCAATCATGGGGAGCACCTCTCCCTTGCCTCCCCCACCTCGAGCCTCATTATTTCCTCAGCTGCTCCATATAGGGGAGCTTTTTAAGATAGGCTGCTCAACTCTGAGGGCTTCTGTCAGGGGGCGGAGGGGATGAAGTGTTTTTCCTGCTGGATGACCCATGTTTCAGATCTACTGAGAAAACTCTGACAGGCACTTTCTGTGGAAGACAATTGGAGACATTGGGAGGTGGCAAGAGCCTGAGGTACTGGGGCCAACATGGAAGACTGTTAAAGGGAGGGGTGCTACTGTGGGAAACCAACTCTATCCCTGTGGTCCAGAAGCCTGGGGTGGCGAAATGCACATGGCACCCTCTGGCAATGCAGGGAGTTGATGGCGCGTCTGCTGAGCTAGAGCCACCAACCAGCACATGCCGCGTTGGGAAAGAGATACCATCATCTGTCTCTGTCCTGACCCCACTCTCTGTCTGTATCCCTGACCAGCTGGACATAAACAGGAAATCTCTTAGGGAACAGGGTGGCGCCCTGTGCAGGAAAGAGGGAACAACAGGCAGATGGGTGGAGAAGGGAGGATAACCAGGAAAGGGCGTCTACCAGTGATAACAGGGAAACGATGACCGGCTTGCTTGGTTGGCCTTCTCTCTGTTGGGGTGGGTGTGGGGTATCTGTCCTGCCAACACCCTGTGCTTCTGGTTCACTGAGTTTATATTTCACATTCTTCACAAAGTCATTTCTGAGCATCAAAGTAGTGCCTTCCCTGGGCTGCCTGACTCCAACTCTCGTGCACCACTCTCTTGTGCAAGGATGTGTTTGCACACGCATATGTGCGTGATACTGTTACTGGACTCACCAGGGCTGGAATATTAGTTCTGGTAGCCCTTATATGCCAGTTTGGGCCACCAGGCCTCTCTAAGCCAATTGAATAAGCCAGTTATAGTGAACAGAAAATGGAGATCTAATTGATGTGATGGTTTTTCGAAGAGAGACAAAGAGCTCCTGTGACTCCTGCCTCCAGTCTGTCTTGTGGGGAGGGCTGACCTGAGGTTTAGGTTTAAGCAGAAAGCCAGAGTGGGTTGAGTTATGGTCCCTTGGCCTATCATCATTGACAGTCTCCTTCCAGGTAGTCTGAAAGGTTGTAAATACTATTGAGGGAGACAATTGTTCCCCACTGACTTCAGATTTTCCCCATATGAGGTTCCTGGGGAAAATTCCAATTCTTGGGGTCCATTGGGACACAAGTGTCTCTTTACAATGTCTCAGTTCCTGTCAGGATGGTGATAGTACCCAGAGTCAGAGGTCATTTATTTCCAGTCTCTTGCAAGGAGAAGGTACTTCAGAAATGACAGATTGACAGTCAACCTTGTTAATTGGTATAATCAGGGAATGTTGGACGGAAGGACTGAAGCCATAACTCTGTACGTTTGTTTTTGAGTCCTGATTTCACCGTGTAGCCCAGCTGACCTTGAACCTCTGACCCTCCTGTCTTAGCCTCATCAATGCTGTGATGCTCTGATCCTCAGAGTCTTAAAAGTGGACTGACCATGGTCAGTCTCACTGTGAGCATTCTCTGGGAGTAAGGCCAGTGCGTCCCCTGTTCGCTGTAACATCCAATAGCTGAAGTAGCAGACCTATTGTCTGTGAATGCACAGATAAAGGAAATATGCCAGGTGCCTACAGATGTCTCAGTTTTCATGTGAGTTGGTTTCAGGATGCCCTACCGGTAACCAAGACTCACAGTCATTCAAGTCACCTACACTGTGGGCAGATATTTTATATTGAATATGTATCTTCTTGGGCACCTGAAATCATTACTGCCCGTAGCTAACGTTATGAGAATTTTTCTTAGACTGCATTGGCTACATCTGCACACGTTTGTAGATGTGGCTGTTGCAGGCCTGATGACATGGTGCAGGTATAACCTGAGATTGCTGGATCTAAGGATGCTGACCCTAATCACAGGACGTTCCATAGAATGGATATGGTAGCCCAGAGTACCAGTCCTTAGCTGATCAGGCCATCATCCTGAACTGTAATGAAATAATTTCTAAAAACAAATTACAAAAGCATAATATGTTGGGCAGTGGTGGCGCACGCCTTTAATCCTAGCACTTGGGAGGCAAAGGCAGGCGGATTTCTGAGTTTGAGGCCAGCCTGGTCTACAGAGTGAGTTCCAGGACAGCCAGGGCTACACAGAGAAACCCTGTCTCGAAAAAAACAACAAAACAAAACAAAACAAAACAAACCCATAATATAGGATTGTACCTGCTTCCCTGCTCAGAGTATCTGTGGGGGCCCTGGCTTATGAGTGCTCAACTCTCTGCTGACAAGGGGGGTTCTGGCTGTGGATGGATTCTTTCCTGGGATCTCCTAAACACATTGGCTTTTCTCAGCACATGACTCGAATAATACACTTAAATTCCAAATCCTTGGAATTTTACAGCTTGGCCAGCCCAGTTTTTATGGCAGAAGGGGAGGGGGGGCCTCCTTGTTCTGATGTTCATGTGTCACATATCTGTGGTCACATCCGTTCTTCGGCACAGCTGGATACCTTCAGGTTTCAAGATGGAGCAAGGAGAATGGTGGTAAGCCTGTTAGCTGTTAGCCAGGCCCACAGTCCTGTCAAATCACACCGCCTTTAATGATGTTTGAAGCTGAGGTGTCAAAAAGGAAGATCTGAGGGCTGAGCTGATTTCTTTCTGGTAAGTTTTAATTGATTCTAGTACGTGTGGGAAGGTGTGTGCCGGTTCTGAAAGCACAGGATGTAATTGCGGACTGATGGGGCTCTATGGGAGGCGCCCCAAGATGCATTCAGGGAGAAGAGCTTCTTAGCAGGGTACTGTGAGCGAGCTGGGAAAAGCTGGTGCTCAGGCTTTGGGAGTCTTGCCAGCAGGACAAGGTGTGAATTAGCCTTGCAGGCTCCCAGGGAGGCGGGAAGGAAGTGTCACTTGTGAACTGGGGAAGGATCTGGGAAGATGGACAGGGACCGCAGGGTACCTAGCAGTTTTCCAGCACCCTGCAGCTCTTCTCATCTCTTCCTGTGATGATGAAGGGGTGGAAGACGGGAAGACACAGCTGCTTGAAGGCCAGGGCAGAGGAGAAGCTGGCCAGGAGACGGCCTTTGTAGATAACTGGGGTGTGGGTTGCAGGAGGGAAGAATGTGGATCCTGCTAATGATTATGCGGCTTATTAGGCATCTCTTTTTGACCCTTGCTGCTGCTGGTGGTGATTTTGTGCTTTTATACATGGGGAAAAAGATGTCAAAGATGTTAGGTCAGAGAGAGTAGAGTTTGAAATAACAAGTCCCACATCTAAAAACATTAAAAAAAAAATCCCCAATATCCTGTGATTGCAATTAACCCATTTAGCAAGTAGAGCTCATGTAAATATTCCAAAATCCATCCCTCTCCCCCAAATAGACAGCTTGAAACCCTTATACCTGTAAGCATTCCTGGTAAGGAACACCCTACCTGCATATGTAAACATGCATGTATTCATGTGGATTTGAACATGTGTATGTAGCTGCATATATAGATGCATATATGTGTATACTTAACTAATGTGTGTGACATGCACTAGACATATAAATATGTACATGTCTTAGGGTTTTACTGCTGTGAACAGACACCATGACCAAGGGAAGTCTTATAAAGGACAACATTTAATTGGGGCTGGCTTACAGGTTCAGAGGTTCAGTCCATTATCATCAAGGCAGGAATATGGCAGCATCCAGGCAGGCATGGTGCAGCAGGAGCTTAGAATTGTGCATCTTCATCTGAAGACTGCTAGCAGAATACTGACTTTCAGGCAGTTAGGATGAGACAGTTGCACACCTAATCCAATAGGCCACACCTACTCCAACAGGGCCATACTCTTGATAGTGTCACTCCCTGGGCCGAGCATATACAAACCATTTCAACCACAAAACCCTAGGATGAGAGTCTTTTAGCCCACACTCACAGTGACACACCTACTCCAACAGGGCCACACCTCTTAATAGTGCCACTTCCTGGGCCGAGCGTATACAAACCACCATAGTACACAATGGTAACATTTTTCCACTTTTAGTGGCCAACCCATGGCTGACTACTCTTTGACACAGAACTTGATAGCTCTTCCTCTAACAGTTTTGCCATCCCATCTGTGAACTTACCACTGTTGGATTGATTGTACCTCATGCATGTTTGTTCACCATGTGTGTAGTTGGTGTCCATGAAGGCCAGAAGAGGGCATTGGATCTCCTGGAATTCCCCTGGAGTTATAGATGGTTGGGAGCTGCCATGTGGATGCTGGGTACTGAACCCTGGTCCGGTGCAAGAACAGCCAGTTGTTCTTAACCACTGAGCCATCTCTGCAGTTCCAAGGTGTGTGTTATAAATAGTAGCGTTCGTGCTTTCTTCTCATCTGAGTTTTAGTAAATGCATGGAGTCATGTAACATACTCTCTGCCCTGTGGATCTTATTTCCCATCTAAGTCTTGTAGAACTTCCATCTCTGGCCTTTCTCAGAAAGATCTAGAACTAATAGAACCATAGCATGTAGGCCTTTTCAGCTTGGCTGGCGTAATGCATTTGTACTTGTGTGTACAGTTGCCTGTGTCCATAGTCCACCCTCTTTTTATTGCTCAGTTGTACTCTATTGTGCCCAGTTTATGCGTTTACAGCTGCGGGACATATGGGTTCCTATAGCATACTATAGTGGTCAGTTATCTATGGTCATGCTCAGCAAATTTCATCATTTTAATATTTATTATGCTATGTTATTATTATTCTATTTTCTTTTTAGTTATTTAAGTCTTGTACTATGCTTGATTTATCAAATCATCTTAGATGTATACATAAAAGTAGACTGTAGTATGTGCAGAATTAATGCTGTGTGTTCTATGACTTGCCTGTGGCCCGAGGCCTCCACTAGGGTCTGTGTCTTTCCCTTATGGGTAAGCTGGTATTTGGATTCTTACTACTGGTGAATGGGATGCCTTCTAGATAACTGATATTAACCAAATGTGTTTGGTATCTCTTTTGAGGGCAAGGGGCTTTGTGTATCGTCTGGTCTTTGTAATTATGCAGTCTGTACCCTTTATGGTGAGGTTGGTTGTAGGCATAAATTTTTTTGCAACCTACTTTTAATAAGGGTTCAGCCTCTCCTCTAGCCCACTACCCAGCAGAGGGAGTGGAAGAGAAAAGTTATTAGGTGAGGGGGAAGTGGACCTGCTCAGCGATCGTTCTTTGGGTGAGCTCAATCTTCTTTGGTAGCAATTCAGTCCTGTAGTAAACACCAAAGGCGACACGGCGACTGCAGACCCGTCCTCTAAGCAGGCAGACAGGACACACAAAACTGGCAGCTACAAATCAGTCCTTTTGGCAGGCTGACACCAGGCAGGAACCAGCAGCTATAGTTCAGTCCTGAAGGAACGGCAAGGCTCACCAATCAGCCTGAGATGAGGCCTCAGAAGTGCCAAGCTGCCGCAAGAACCTCACAAGCAGGTCTTGGGCGAGCTTCTCTAATGGCAGTGTTACCACAAGTTGAGCTCAACAACGCTATGTAAGGCAAACCTGCATGTTACTAGTGAAGAGTATCGAGGTGGAGCAAACCAAACCAATGCTCAGTGCTTGTCTCCCACTGTTTGTGGGGACATATTTATACTCCTTCATCATGGGTCCTTCCACAAGTTTGCTGTATTAAAACAGTCTTCCACCTGTGTCTGCTTGACATCATTTGACATAACGCACTTCCCAAAGAAGCTAGAAGTCTCCACTTCAGTTGGTGGTGCCACCTGCAGTCATGTGATATCATTCTGGTGATATCTCATCATTATATGATCCTTAATTGGTCTCTAGTGCATTCTCCCATGAGTTGACAGACGTTTGGTGTTGAGCAACTTTGGAAATGTTACATGAATATTTCTCTAAACATGCAGAATCTCAACTAAACCATCTCTTCATGCTTCTTTCTATTCCAAAGACAGTTGGGGTACAGCAAGACTCCTTAGTACTGCTTGATGGGGAGGCAGAGCAGGGCTGGAGCCCACTGAGCGTGTGCGCCTTAGATAGGAGACTGCACACCGATGGAGTGGGGTGCGTGGTGTGTTAGTCGTCTCTGATTATTGTTGTCCATGGATTATGAAAATAAACTCTATTTCATTCTCCAAAAGGTAAGCCAGATGTATAGCTTCACACTTGGGGGAGGAAAGCGTCTATGGGTTTCCTTAGCAGGTTGTGTCTTTTCTGATGATGTGGGTATTGGTGTCCTCATGACTCTCACAAGCCCGGAGGCGTGTGGAAGGCATTTGACCAAAGCTTGCATTTTCTGGAGCATGTCTGTCTGGGGCAGATGAGGTAGGATATGGTCCCCAGCAGGTTTGTGTCTTGCAAGTTTAGTCCTTAGCATGGTCATGTTTTGGTGGTTAGAACCTTTAATAAATCAGGTCAGTGGAATGTAATAAGGTCATAGGGGAATCCATCTTTATGATTACATTAACACAGCCATGTAGGAGTGGGTCACATCTCATGGGAATGGATTAATTCCAGAGAGAGTGGGTTAACTGGCCCTTTCCCAGTCTCCCCCATTCTGTCCCACCCTGAGACCTCTCCTTGCCTGAGTTCCTGCCACGCTGCCATCCACTATGTTGAGGTGTTGCTACAAACTCATCACTGGAGGTGAAGCAGATGAGGTCCCACCAATTTTATGATTTCCAGTCTTGGAAATTCTTCGTTGAAGAAATCTTTTTATGTGCATTTAGCCTTAGGCATTTTGTAATAGTAATGGAAAGTGGATTAGAGAGACCCGAGGAGCTTGTTGGTTTCCAGTGCTGAATCTGTCCTTGCAGCATGGCGGGTCCATGACTCCATGATGGCAGCTTGGTGGTGCAGGAATGTTCCTGCTTTACTACAGGTGCTCTCTGGGCTGGTGGAGCAGGCCATGTTCTACGCGTGCACAGTCTACATCAGCTAAACCCTAGCAAGCACAAAATGGCTCTTTCCAGCTGAGGTAGACTCCCTTCCTGGAGTTTGATATGAGTTCTGAATCCAGGTCTTTGAGGAGGGTGATCTGCAGAGAGATCTCCTCAGTCTTTAAAAGACACTGGAGTGGATGTACATTTAGAACTGACTTCCATTAACAAGTACCTCAAGACAGCAACCTCATATTTTTCTTGGGGACTTTCCAAGCACCAAGCTGCTTTTTGAGCTGATATGGACTGGATTATTGGTACTTCCCTGGAGCAATTCTTCACAGCTCTCTTTTCTTACAAGTGACATCTCAAACACTTCCACATCGAAGCACATTAAGCCTGGAGAGAATTCTAGGCTGGGAAGTGATCTTATGGAGCTGATCTTGTCTGGAGCTGGTCCTTTACCGATCAGAATTCAGAAGTAGCTGATTTTCCTTTGAGCTCTAGTCTGCTGACCTGGAAATGGAAAATTAAGTTTCAGAGACATTCCCGTCGCGCATGTGCCTCCAATCCCATAGTATTTCAGACAGCTGTGCATAGATGGTGTGCGTTCCACGGAGCAAGCCCAATGCTAAACTAATAACACTAAGTAGGGCATTTAAGGCCAGCTGAATGAACGTTTGTCTCTGTTTGCCCTGAGAAAAGATATTGTTGTTACACTGAACACAGGGATACCTTTTTCATTAGGAGCCATGTTACTAGGCTAGTCTGTTTTTCTGGAATATTCTTCCCCTCAAGAATTACATACTTAGCAGTGATTGCCTCCAAACTTTGTTTAGCTGTCTCTTACTCGGTGAAGTAAGAACAGACTGACTGTTCCATCAACAGTACTTCTTTTTCTGCAAAGATGGCAAAATTGTGAAGACCGGGGCTCCTGCCCTTCTAGGCTGCAGTCTAAATGCCTGTGTGGTAGTTGTGCATGTGCAGTAGTGTTTGGGGTATCAGTGGGTGACCCCAAAGCTGGAGGAAAGGTTTGGGTGGCTCTGGAGAAGACTGCAGGTGGCGTTCTTACCTACAAGGACTGCAGTGAGGCCACCTGCAGCAAAGGTACCACCATGAGTGGTCCTGGAGAGAACCAAGGGGAGACCTCTGCCTCTGTCCTGGGCAGCCCATGGTCTCTGCGTGGGTGTGATTTCTTCTCCTGGTCCACGCCTCTTCTTTCACTTCTGCCACTTTAAGTGCCCGGAATGTGTTTGATGTGGAGGAAGGTCTGGTGCCTCTCCAGCGATCGAGCAGTGCTTTCTCTCCTACAGGATCCTATGTGAGCTTTTGAGACCGGTGCACACTGAAGGCTGCGTCTATGGCCACAGCTAAAGCTACAGCCAAAGCTTTCCTCTCAGGTGCTTGGGACCGGGCAGATACAGTCTGCCTCTGCCTTCCTCTGGGGTTCTGTCACTGTTGTGCCTTCACTGCTATTGACAGCACAGCTGTGTAGCATTTCCCAGCGTGTGAGGAATAACGTGAGCCTTGGTCTTGCCCCTTCATTGTGGGTAACTGGCAGAAGAGGAAGCAGCTGGCTTTCAGTGTCTGAGATATCACCCATCCCTGCAGTAAGGGGCTTGAGTTTGAAATCTGCAGGTTGGTTTTGAGTTAGCTTTAGGCAGAGTTTCTATGAAGCACAGTGACCACGTGACTCTGAGGGTCCAGAAAATGCACTTGCTGTTTTTGACCCATTTTGAAATTGGAAGACAGAGTTATTAGTATGTGGCTACAGGCCTGCCCTCTTAATATTGATGACTGATGCAAATTCCCAGCAATGGTATCTTCAGGAATTCCGTAATTATTTTCTTTCGGGGGGCTGGAGAGATAGAAGCATGGAGGTCTGTGTTCAAGTCTTAGCTCCGGAGTGAAAACCTGAGCACAGTAGCACATCCAATCCTAACAGCAGGAAAGTGGAGACAGGAGCGTCCTTGGAGATTGCCAGCCAGCCAGTCTGAACTGGTCACAATAAATAAGATGGAGAGTGACTTTGGAAGACACTTACCTTTGCTCTCCCATCTCCACATGTGTGCACACAGACTTGCACCCACACACAGGAAGACATTCTTACAGACAAAAAATATAAAAGATCAACTTTTTTAAACCCTGCCTTCCTTAGGAATCGTGACATTTGGGGAGAACCTAGTAAGTCTGTCTCTCTGGAGTTCTGTCCACACTGACTTTCTGAAGAGGATATGCAGAGGGAACCTTACTGTGGTGGGTGGCAACAAGCCTTCTGGGAGGACCTACAGAGTCCTTTGAAGGTCAGCCTCTCTGGAACAAAGGTAACCCTGAGAGCCAGACTGGTGACTTCTCCATATTCAAGCAAGACTGACTCCCTTTCAAAGGAGGTTTTTAAGTAATTTCCTTCCCCAGGGGATGGAGCAGCTGTGAGCCAAACATTAGCATCGGGCCTTTTAAAAATAGAGGCTGATGCATTTCAGAAATGCTTACCCTCTGAACAGTCAAGTGGAAGCATGGATATATCTTAAAGTATTTATCTAACCCTCGTGGGAGTTGGGGGTGTAGAGAGAGAGTTGCAGAGGAGAAAGAGGAGGAGGGGCAGGAGGAAGATGAAGGGGAGAAAGAAGAGGAGGAGGGGGAAGAGGAGGAGGAAAAGGAGGAAAAGAATGTGGGAGGAGGAGGAAGATGAGGAAGAAGAGGAGGAGAAGGAGGAGGAGGAGGAGAAGGATGGGGATTGCTTTGCACAAAATGTTCCTAAGGAAAAAGAAGGTCTGTTGCTTCTGTTACATAGTTTGGTGGGCTGAGTGCTGTCATTTCCACTGCTGTGTGGGTCGGGGCTGGTGTATTCACTGTGTCCCTTCTGAATGTATGTGCGCGCGGTGGTTGCGGGGTAGCCTTCTACTTGCCAGAGGCTGGCTAGGGTTATTGCTGTAGCCATCCACTGGCCTTGTCATTCAGAGTAGATATGGTACTGGAAAACTGGCCTGAATCCTTCCTTTGGGTTCCTTTCCTTGTGTTTGCCTTAGTGAACACATATTAGTTTGTGACCGAGGAAACATAGAATAGAAAAAAATAAAAATGGCTATGATGAAAACTCTCTGCAGACTCTTGGGTGTACGTGGTAGAGGGCAAATCTGGGGATGGACAGGTGTTCAGTATCGGTTCAGCCAGTACACGCCTCTGCTGGGACACTGGCTGTGCTAGCTAGCGTGATCTCCCTGTGGTTTATGGTTGCATAGATCATACACAAAAGCTCACAGAAAATTGCAAATGCTGAGATGCGATAGAGACCCCAACTCTCTGGATGAGATCAGCTCAGAGGAACCCTCAAGGCATCACCAGTTACTGTGATACAAATCCCTGAGAGAAATACCTGAAGAGGGAGGGAGGGAGGGAGAGCTGATGTGTGCATTCCAGTATCTCAGGATTTGCCAGAGCGAGGTCCGTAAGGTTTATGAGTTCCGAGCCACCCTGAGCTACACAGCAAGACGCTGCCTTATAAAAAAACAAAAGAAGGCAAGATTAAAATGTTTTGGTCATTTGCTTTCAGGCTTGGCTACTGCACAACGCCATGGCAGGAAGTATAGGACAGGAATCTGCTTGTCTGTGGAGGTCAGGAGCGAAAGAGAAGGGAAGAGATAGGGGCTCCAGTAGACCCTAGGAGGCCACACTCCGGTGACTTGACTTTCTTTGTCCATGCTCTGCCTCCCTAAAGTTCTCTCTGTCTCCTCTAGTGCCACCAACTAGAGGCAAAGCCTTCTGCATGTGTCTTTGCAGGTCTGTACTGCCAGGGCCCTAGCAGCCCGTTTTTAGGTAGGAGTCGTGACCAGGTGCTGCCGGGTTGGCTTGTGTTTTGCGGTGTACTGACATAGCAGAAATCGAACAAGTCTCATGCTTGGTTTCCCCCTCCAGGCAGGCATTGCTGAGTGTTTGCAAGGCCTGTGTGCTTGCTGGCCAGGTTAGGACTGATGACATGCTTTATAACCTTATTTCAGTAAGGACTTGGGGTGTAACTTGGCAAGGCTGGTGTCCCCTGGTTTTCATCTGCAGTCAGCCAGCAGCCAGTGAGTGACCCCAGGGCCACGTCTGTCTATCCTTGCTGTTTAGAAAGCCAGCACGCAGAGAATTACTTTGTACATTTCTAAAGATTTACTTTATGCATATGAGTGCTCTATCTACAAGTACACCTGTATACCAGAGGAGGACATCAGAGCATATTAGAGATGGCTGTGAGCCGCCCTGTCGTTGTTGGGAATCGAACTCAGGACCTCTGGAAGAGTAGACCGTGTTCTTAACTGCTGAGCTATCTCTCTAGCCCCCCACTTTTTACATTTTTAAATGGAAAAAGTATAAAGAATATTTTGTGATACAAAATCATATGAGAATCTATTTATTTTGGTATCCAAAAAACAAAGCTGTGTTTGGACACAGCTGTAACATTCTCTTGGCTGGCCACTACTTTTGTTCAACCAAGAGCTTCAAGGTTGTGACAGAGATCAAGCTGGCCTCATGGGTGAGAGTAGTGATTGTCTAGGCCTCTCCAGGGAAAGTTTGCCAACTCCCTGATTCATGTTTAGGGTATGCATGTACTGTTGTCCTGTATTATTTGGTTTGAGTTTTGAGATCTAAGAGAAATCAAATCATTTCAATGTGTAGTAATGACCTTACTCTGATCACACTTTTCTGCCCTTAGAAATCTGACAGTGTTAAATAGAGTCCTGTCTACCGTGCTTTGACACTGAGAAAAGGAAAAAGACCTTTCCTCTTTTTCTCCTTTTTGTTCCTTCACCCTGTTGTGCAAAACTTCAGATATACAAAGGAGTTGATTCGCCTGGATACAATCCGTATGTAAACGAGTCAGGTGGTCCACAAACGGAGAAAGTCTTTGAGAATATTCTTTGTAGGATTGGGAGTGGGAAAGAGCATGTACTTCTCTTGTGTGTGTGTCTGTGTGCTCGGGCACACAGGCACACACACTTAAAAATTTAAAAATAAAATAAATCTTGAAAAAAGAAGAAAGCCCGGCAGTGGTGCTACATGCCTTTAATCCCAGCACTCCAAAGGCAGAGGCAGGCGGATTTCTGAGTTTGAGGTCAGCCTGGTTACAGAGTGAGTTCCATGACAGCCAGGACTATATAGAGAAACCCTGCCTTGAACCCCC
>NW_022196913.1:65560669-65571952 GCF_008632895.1 Mastomys coucha
AAAAAAAAGAAAAGAAACATGCACTAAAGCCATGTTCCAGGGACACAATGGGCAGATAAGAGTCCTCCACCTCCTCCCTCCCCTCCCTCCCTCCTTCCCTGCCTTCTTTCCCTCCCTCCACATTTTCTTTGATATATTATCATTTCTGATGGCTTTTAGTAGAAGCTACCTTGGTACACTTTGTGACACTCAGCCCCGTGCCAGGGGAGCTCAGGACATCTGACACCAGGCAGCCTCTCCTCTCCCTGCACATTCCCTTCCCCTAGAACTTGAGTCATTGAGAGGATGTCAGCAAACTCAGGCTAAGTGTGTTCAGTGCTCCGGTCAGCAGACCCCTTTGGAGGGTAAACCGGTTTTGATTTACATGCATTTCTGTTGAGACCCTTGTTTGAAAAATGGGAGGTGTTCTTGCTTGATCCTCCTGTTATAACTGATGCCATTGTTTAATGCATTTCCGGGGAACTTTGGGAAGACATGCTATTCAGGAGATTATTAAAGACCAAATCTTCCATCAAGTCCTACCTTGTGAAGCCCCTGATTGATGTGGTGGATAAACAGATAAGGGGAGATATTTTTTCTTTTATGACTGGTCTGTTCAGGGGGAGCTCTGTTGTGTTCTGCCTGTGGTAATGGTAGTGGTCACTGCTAGCCCCCAGAAAGACATCCCTGGATTACTGTTTCCTCAGCATGACCTGAGCAGTGTCCCATGTCCAGGGCTTGAGGACAGGTTCTGGTGCCCAGTGGATGTCTTCTAGAAGAATTGAGCAGATATAAGTCACACCATATCTGGGATGTGGCTTTTAAGAGGGTGTAAAATTGAAACTGCTCTTCAGAGGGTCAGAGTCTCCCACTGTAAATGGCTGCCGCTTGTAACTCTGACGTGCCGATAGTGGCTCATAAGGATGACTTTCTTCTGTCAGTGAACTCTGTCTCTGGTTTACTGACATGCATCTTTCCTCAGACTTGGCTTTGTGCCTTTGTTTTGCAGGAATGGCCGAGGATATCTTAGAGGAGTACAGGCTCATAAGCTTTGTTGATTCTTTATAAAATTGTTGTGTAAAATATATACTTTTTTCAATAAATGGATGAGACAGTGTACTAAATGCCCTTCTCCAGAGATGTGTGCACATCTGAGGCCCTCTCATATTCTGTGTATGCAGGGAAAGGGAGGTGGTCACATAAAACACAGCCTAGGTAGGTGGTGCTGGTGGTAATGATTGGCCTCACATAAAAGGACACATCCAAGTGGTTTATTTTTATTTTGTTACTTTTGGTATTTCTGGAGATCAGACCTAGAGCATTCTATATACTGGGCGTGCCCTGTGCGGCTAAGGAGCCCTCACTTCACACTTCAGGTGTTTATATTTTTTTTTCTTTCTGCCTATAAGCACTCCCCAATTTCTACAGCAGAAGAAATGGATGGAAGGGCGCCCCTGCCAGTTCCTAGGCTCCCTCTCCACTTGCCTTTCTGTTCAGTTTGAGGCCCAGGGAGCCTTCTAGGTCAGGAGCCATGGGACCAACAGACTCTGAGTTCAGGACAGAGGTCCCAGCCTGGATTTCTTCCAAGATTCAGTGTGTTTTCTGCTTTTCTCTTTGGGCTTGCACAGCACAGAGGGTTTACAGACATATCTCCACGATGAGACAGTGCAGACTGTATAACTCACCCCCAGCCCCATCTACAAACCAAAGTGTTCTGGTGACACTGAGGAAGGAGCTTGTGGCTGAGAGGGGACTCCTGAGACAGACTCTTCCCTCCAGGGAAATGCTCAGGAGTTCAAAGCTTTTATCTGTCTGGACTGATGTAAAAACCAAGAGCCTAAATTCTGATAGTTGAATTGACTAGGAACAAGAGAACAAATCCACAAGTCATACGGGAATTGTTTTGGAGACGATAGTTTTAATCAAATCAATAAATAATTCAGTAATAAATAAGGCACTCCAATCAGTTCTGGCTCCCTGGTTCCAACCCACGGAACTATATAAGCCTTAAATAAAGCCAGTTTTGGGCAGCATTTCCTTTGTTTCTCACAATACTACATTTCTTACCTTTATTTGCTTTTTGATCATCTTGAATGGGCACAATAACAATATACAAATCCAAGGATAGGGAATAGTTTTTAATTATCCTGTCTTTTTATGCTTTGCTTATGTGTTAGTATAGCTTTATCATCTGGAATTGCTGGTTTGTTGTCGTTGTTGTTATTGTTGCTGTTGTTGTTGTTGTTGGTGTGTGTGTGTGTGTGTGTGTGTGTGTGTGTGTGTGTAGCCTTGGGTGTCCTAGAACTCAAACTGAAGACCATGCCTTAAACTCGGAGATCCTCTTGCTTCTGTCTCCTGAGTACTGGGATTAGATGTGTAACACCATTACCTGGCTAAGAATAATTGTTTTAAATTAAATTTTACTTTGAAAATCTTGAAGTTAAAGAAATGTCCTCTTATTTTTAAAAAGTAGAGTATTCTATTCATGTGTGTGTGAGTGAACGGCGTATGTATGTGCATCCAGTGGCCATCTGATCTCTTGGACTGGAGTTACAGATAGTTGTTGCAAGCTGACTTGAGGGTGCTCGGAGCTGAATTCAGTCTTCTGAAAGAGGTGCTTCTGACTTCTGAGCCTTCTCTCTAGCCCGAGAAATGCACTCTTACTGGACTTGAAGCCTCCAGTGGCCAACAGCTATCAACAGTTATGTAGCAAATCTGTTTGACATGGTGTATATGCAGAGCAGATGATGATGGTGATGATGATGATGATGATGATGATGATGTGTGTTTGGGATGTGTATACTGTGTGTAACGTGTGCAGTGTGTCTATATGTTTATGCTCTGTTGTGGTTTCTGCGTATGGCATGTGTAGTGTATGATTTATGCTGTTTGTGTAGCATGTGGCCATAAGCGGTATGTGTGTTTGTGCCTGAGTGAGATTGATGTGGTATGTGAATTCTATGCATTTGGTTATGGAGGATGTGACAACATATGCTGCGTTCGTGTGTGTGTGTATGTGAAACTACTATGTACCTATGTGGAGCATCTTGTTTGCGTATGCCGGTGCATGTGATAGATAGGGTGTGCCTGCTTGTGTGCCTTCAGAGGAGCCAGGAAGAAGTCCAGAAAGGATGGTCATCTAAACCTGCTTCTAATGGAGGAGGCTTCCGAAGTCGACTGTAAAAAGCAGCATCTGTAACGTTAGAAGCCAGCCATGGTGAGGACCAGATGGGTTCCAGGCTGAGGAGTTGCAGCCCAGTGATATCAGGCCCCTAAAGCTATAAACTTCAGAGAGCAGAGCCCCAGGCAAATGCCTGTGAGAGTGGAGGCTGCCGCCAGCCCCCACCCCATGGGAATCCCAGCTGCTTCACTGGTTAAAATGCTTTGTAGCTGCTGGTGGCTTAAAGACTTCAGTGTCTTCCCAGCGTGGCTCTAAGGTCAGAAGGATCCTAATTAAAGTCAAGGCTGCAATCTCCGTGTCAGCGTTTAAATGAGCACAGAGGCCATCCTTTCGGGATCTTCGCAGAGGAAATCCAAGATGATAATTTCTCACAGAAGCATTGTCTAATAATTGGGCCAAATAGTAGCTTTAGAGAATGGCTGCGGGTCTGCTCCTTTGGAGTGCATTGTAAAATGGCAGACTTTACCCCCCCCCCTGCTCTTTTGAAGTGCATTGTAAAATGGCAAAATTCCCCTCCCCCCCCCAGCAGCCATTAGGAAGAAAACTGGTATAATCTTTGCTTCTCGTTCCACCGCCACCCAAAGAGTGGGTTATCCTTGTCTGGCTATTTCCTGCATAGCTTGAGTGCACTGGCTTAGCTTGCAAATCCATGTCCTGTTATAGGTGGGAAGGCTGTGGCAGCCATTGCCCTTCTGGGTTGTTATCTTCTCTCAGAAGGCCTCTATGAATCCCCAGACCTCCGACTACATGCTCATTTGTCTTGAAATGTATTATTAGGCCAGAAGTTTAAACACAATTCTTTGAAAACATTAAACTAGTGAGACCCAGTACTTATGCCAACAGCTTACTTCGTAGAAGTTCTGGTGATTTTCTGAGAGTCGTCACACACCGCAGAGACAACTGTGGCAGAAGAATGAACGTACAGTCCTTCATCGGATTAGCTAAGCATTGATGTTACTGTAAATGAAACTTAAAACAGATCCCAAGACAGCAATGAATTGTCTGGCTGGATAAACAGTTTGCTGATTTTATTCTGCTTCGGGAATTAACTGTACTACCTCTTTGATTGTTAGACTGTCCATGTGGCTAAATTCTGAGAAGTATGTCATGGTACCCTGCTGAGAAGCACATGGAGAAGCTGTGCTCTACATGTTAGCTTAAATTAAGTCTAATGAAATCGGGAGTTACAGAATCCTAGAACAGTTACTGGCAGGCATGGTGGTAGACACCTTCAATCCGAGCACTCAAGAGGCAGAGGCAGGAGAATCTCTTTGAGTTCCAGGTTAGCCTGGTCTACATAGTGAGTTCCAGGTCAGCCTGGACTGTACAGGGGACCCAGTCTCTAAACAATTATTGAAGGTTAAGACAGTTCTTTCTTCTTCTTCTCCTCCTTCTCTTCCTCCTCCTTCTCCTCCTCCTCCTCCTCCTCCTCCTCCTCCTCCTCCTCCTCTTCCTCCTCCTCCTCCTCCCTGCCCCCCTCCTCCTCCTCCTCTTCCTCGTCTTTTGTGAGTAGGATTTTTTTGATTTGGTAGCCCTTGGGATCCTTTGTGCAGGACTCTGTGCAGGCGTGTGTTACGTCACCAGGCTGGATGTCTGTTTTCTGACTTAAACTGTAGAGCTATGTGGTTTTGGATGCTTAGGTTGTGCATGCCTTTCGTGACTGCTGTTAAGTCAGTTTAATTTTGGCTGCCAACAGGATGTTGTGTGGTCGTGGCAGACCAACCCGTGTTGTGCCCAGCTGCAGTTGCTGTGAGCCTCACTGTGAACCTCTGAGCGCCTATGTCTTTACCATCTTCATGCTTAGAGCATGCGTGACATGAGTAATTGTTGAACAAAAATTCAGGCTGAGGCAGACCGATCACAGAAATTCATTCTCAGCTTTTAAAATAAACTTCATGTTGGAGTGAGCATGGCTAGAAAGAACGTGCCTTCGGACCTCAGCCCATTTTAATTACGATGCTGAGGTTTTCAGATATTTTTTAGCTTATGCACTCCACTACCGTACTTCTGTACACACGCACAAATATGAAGGCACAGCCCCCACTACGTGTTTATGGAGATGAGATCACATTATATGTATACATTATCCAGCAATTTATTTTTACTTAACAAGAGAGCCCAGGTGGGCCTTTGGGACAAGGCTATTACTGTAGGTCTAATCCATCAAAAACCACTTGAAGTGGGGCCGGAGTGATGGCTCAGCGGTTAAGGACACTTGCTTGGGTTCCCAGCACCCATGAGGTAGCTACTGCCTATAACTCCATTTCTAGGAAGTCTGGTGCCCTTGACACCCGTGGACAGCAGGCACGTTTATGGTGCACGGACACACACAGGCAAACATGCACACATATGAATAAGCATAAAGAAAAAAAAACCCTAAAGTTATTTCCTACTAAAATATAGATAAGTAAATTAATTCATCATATTCTTGTTAGTGGATTTTTTTTTAAAGTAGGTATTTTTATTTCTTTGGGAATTTCATGCGGTATATGACTATGTTCACTTCATCTTTGTCCTTTAACCTGCCTTAGATCCGTCCTCACCTTCCTACCCTCTGACTTGGTGTCCTCACTTTTGAATTTAAGAACCCATCGACTCCAATTTGTGCTGCTGCTGCCCATGTGCGGGTGTGGGGCCACTTGTGGGGTGCTCCACCTGCCAGCAGCCCCCCCCCCCCATAAGCTGTCATCTGTCCGCAACTCCTCAGTTAACTCATGAACCCTTCTCACGATCAAGTATGGTCTGGCTTGGATTTGTGCTGGTCTCATGCATGGCCACTGTGAGTTCGTGAGGGAGTAGTCCTGTTGTCCCCAGAAGACACTGCTTTCTTTGCCTCTGGCTCTTAAATCTTCACGCCCTGTCTTCCGGGATGGTCCCTGAGTCCCATTTGTGGCTGAGCAGCCTCCAGTTACTTGTCCCCTGCACCTTGACCAACTGTGAGTTTCTGTATTAACCACCATCCACTGCAGCAAGAAACTTCTCCGATGAGGCCTGAGAGCTGCATAAGTCTACGAGGAGAGGTTTTTAAATTTCTTAATTGTTTTAAGCAACATGTGTCTGTATGTAGGGTCTGCATGTGAGGACAGGTACCAGAGCTGTGGGATTCCCCTTGGCGCTGGAGTTGCAAGCCGTTTGGTGTGGATGCTGGCAACTCTGCCATAGTAGCATGCTCACTTAGGCACGGAGCCGGCCTTTTGGCTGCAAGCAGAGTATCGTTTTAGTTAAATGAATTTTGTTTGCTATTTTTATTCCTTGAGGACAGTTTCTAGCTCACACTTACCCTGAAGAATTTACATTCATTCCAAGGGTCAGCGACTTTTTTTTTTCTCTCAATACCAGAGGAATAATGGAGAAGGCCGGCCACAGCCTCTTGTAGATCAGAGTGACATGCGACTTTTGGAAGTGGTCTTCAGTGTTTAAGCAGAGAACAAATGTAGAAAAGAAGTGAGTTTGTCTTCAGATTGGTGATGGCATTGAGTAGGGTTCGAGTCTCTCCAGGGCACCCTATCACACGTCACCTTTTAAGTACATATCAATGTACAGTTGTGACTTGCAGAGCTGTTGTTATTGCCAACTTGATAGGTTTTGTTGTTGTTGTTGTTAAAATCTGTTGAGTGTGCGTGTGTGTGTGTGTGTGTGTGTGTGTGTGTGTGTGTGTGTGTCTGTTTAGCATATGTGTTAGTGTTTTCCCAGTTTGATGCAGTTACATTTTGTTAGTATCTTTTGCTTGAATATCTCTTCAGGTAAGACTTTGACTTTGCTCATTTTTAAAATGATGTTGTTTATTATGAGCCAGCAGGAAAGTGCAAAGTAAAACCACTTTGAAATTTTTATCTCAGCCCATAAAATCAAATAAGAGCAGATGCTGGCAAGGTTCTGGGGAAGAGAACCCTTCTCCACTGTTGGTGGGGATGGAGACTGTACAGCCACTGTGAGGATCATCAGTAGGAAGGTTTCTTAAGAAGGTCAACACAACAGGGGGACTGAAGAGATGGCTCAGTGGTTAGGAGCACTGAATGTTCTTCCTGAGGATCCCCATTCAATTCCTAGCATCCATGTGCCAGCTGTAACTATGAGATCTGACACCTTCACCCAGACATACATGCAGGTAAAACACTAATGTGCATTAAAAACAAACAAACAAACAAACAAAACATTAATGTGCATTAAAAACAAACAAATGAGAGAAAGAAAGAAAGGAAGAAAGAAAAAGAAAAGGTTAAAGGTTAAAGTAGAACTATACAGTATGACTCAGTTACCCAACTCCTAGACATATGCCCAGAGGACCCTATGGTAATGTTAATCTGCATGTCCGTGTTCTAGTTCCAATAACCAGGAAATAGAATCATCCTAGGTGTCTATAAGTTGATGAGTAGATAATGAAAATGTGCAGAAAAGGGGAAATTATGAAATTTGTAGGAAAATGGATACAACTGGAATTACTATATGGGGTGACCCAGATCCAGAAAGACAAATGTTATGTGATCTTTCTCATGGGCAGATCCTGGCTTTGAATTTAGAGTTCTGCATCTAAGCCTAAATGCATGCAGAGCCACCACCAGACCTCAGATGGCATATTCCGTCACCCTCGTCCTGGCAGAGCCCGTGGATACTGTGAAATGATGTCATAACTACAACTAGTGATTCTTGTAACTTGGCTAGTTATCATGTCTTCCTATAATTAAATACTGTAATCAGACTGTCTTGACAAGAGAAAATGAGTTATTTCATTGCTTCTATAGTGAATCATGTAGACATCTTATGAGAATTATTTTTTCAACAGCTATGATTTAGGATATGACATATGGTATATGAACTAAGTTTGAGATGCAGTGTAAAAGACATTTAAAAATACTAGTTAGTTTTCATTGTATGCAAAACAGTGCTTCACCGTGGCCAAGATGGTTCAGCCAAGGCTTGGCAGAACCAATGATCCAGTAAAGAAAGAACCTTTATCCCAGGGAAGAGGGATGAGGGGAAGTGGGATGCAAAACACCATATTAACAGTGTATTTTCTTTCTTCCTCCATACATAATTAACAACTTTTTACAGGGCTTCTGTAGACCCTAGGCACATACATGATGCAAAAGGCTTATATGGGACAGGTCCCATTGCTTAGAACTATTGACCCACTTCCCCTATTCAAGATAGGGTCTCTCATAGTCCAGTTTGGCCTGGAACTCTTTGGAGTTGTGAGTGACCTCCCAACTCCATTTCTCACCACACCCAACTTATGTGGTACTAGGGACAGAACCCTGGGCTTCTTGCATGGGAGGCAAGGTACTTGATCAACCGAGTTACACCCCCGTCTTTCCCCCTCGCAGCTCTGAACTCTATTTCTTTAAATGCATTGACCAGGATTTTCTGAAGATAGAGGTGCACTCTGACGTAGTTAATAAGAGTAACACCATCGAGGAATGAACCTCAGCATTGTCCTACTATGTCCCCCTGTGTTTTTTGTGTGATTTAATTTGTCCTTATCTGAGGAATTCTGCTGTACAGTTTGTGAGCTGGGTAAGATGATACACACTCGAAAAATCTGAAGAATTCCCTTTTTTATTTGGCCAGAGTTAACACCTCAGAATGATGTGAGCTTGGATCCTGCTCATTATAATTTAGTGCCAGAGGTTTTAAGGACCAAGGACTCTGAAGACATTACATGTCCTTAATTAGTGGCTTCTATTATTTAATGGCAAGCTTATGTTGAGATGAGAAAGGCACACATCGTAACTATAGAGTGCCTAGTGGATCTGGCTATGAGATGACCTCATGTATAGTCTCCAAAGAGGATGACATGTGAGTGAGTGTAGCATAGATTAGCTTAAACGGCATGAGTAAAACCGTTTGTTACTCAAGCTTAAAACATTAAAAACAAACCCTGTAACTATTTTTATGTGTCTGGGTGTTTTGCCTACCTATATAAACCTTTTGCATCATGTATGTGCCTGGGGTCTACAGAAGCCATAAGAGGGTGTTGCCTCCTCTGGGAATAGAGTTAGTTGTCAAGCTGCCAAGCAGGAGCTGGGATAGAACCTGGTCCTCAGTAAGAGCAGGCAGTGTTCTTAACAGCTCATCCGTCTCTTCAGCCCCTCATTTCTCAAGGCTTAGAAAAATCAAGGGAGCCAGGGTAAGAATTCCACACTAATTCTGTGAAACTTTACTTAGGATTTTTGTTAGCTCATCATTTATTGACATGATGATAACTAGTGAACTCCTCAGATCTTTATTTTTAACTTTGGCTTTCAGGACAGGGAAGAAAGCATCATAAAGCTTGTATCTAAAGAATATATGGATTCATGGGGCATTTGCCTGTAGTCCCAGCACTGGTAAGTCAGAGGCAGGAGGATCAAAAGTTGAAGGCTACCCTTGGCTATTTAATGAGCTCAAGGCTAGCCTGAACTACATGAAACTCTGTCTTAAAAGACTCAAAATATGTAAGTAAATAAATAATAATATGTAGTACCTGGGAATATGTGATCATGTGTGTATGTATGTATTTGCATGCACAATTGTGTACATGCATGCATAGTAATATGGTTTATTTATGTGCGTAGTATGTTTATGCACACCTTCTAGAATACTTTACCTGGCCTTTCTTTTCAAGATACAATCTGCATATTTTTGAAGGCAAGTAATTTTGAAGTGCAAGTGACTCCAACTCTATTTGTGTCTTTATTTATTATTTATGAGTTAGGATCTCACTAGGTAGCCCTGGATGGCCTGCAACTTGTTATGTAGATCAAGCTGGCCTCAAATTCATGGTGACTCTCCTGTGCTGACACTACCGGTATCAGTGTCACCACCATGCCACACTGTGACATTTGTGTTTATTAGTAAGGATCTGCCTCTGCTTGGGAAGAGATGGACTAAGCACATACGACTTCAAACTGGGAGTGTGGGAAAAACAGACAGTGATAATTTGTCAGTGAGTATTTAATAGCGACATAGCATCAGTCTCCCTCCTATGCTGCAGGAAAGGCATTTTGCTCACTGGAAAGATTAAGAAATCTCTCTGGGTTCTTAAGCTTTGCTCTCTGGCAGTCTGGCAGCCAGGCCATTGCACACACCTTGTCAGACTTAAGAAGGAACCCCTGCATCTTCTGCAGTGTGGGTGGTACCATTCCCTGGGTGACATGGGACATTGGGTTGGCTGCAGTACCATCCCCTGGGTGACATGGAACATTGGATTGGCTGCGGTGCCATCCCTGGGTGACATGGGACATTGGGTTGGCTGCAGTACCATCCCCTGGGTGACATGGGACATTGGGTTGGCTGCAGTACCATCCCCTGGGTGCCATGGGACATTGGGCTGACTACAGTACCATCCCCTGGGTGACATGGGACATTGGGTTGGCTGCGGTGCCATCCCTGGGTGACATGGGACATTGGGTTGGCTGCAGTGCCATCCCTGGGTGACATGGGACATTGGGTTAGCTGCAGTACCATCCCCTAGGTGACATGGGACATTGGATTGGCTGCGGTGCCATCCCTGGGTGACATGGGACATTGGGCTGACTGCAGTACCATTCCCTGGGTGACATGGGACATTGGGTTGGCTGCAGTACCATCCCCTGGGTGATATGGGACATTGGGCTGACTACAGTACCATCCCCTGGGTGACATGGGACATTGGGTTGGCTGCAGTACCATCCCTGGGTGACATGGGACATTGGGTTGGCTGCAGTGCCATCCCTGGGTGACATGGGACATTAGGTTAGCTGCAGTACCATCCCCTGGGTGACATGGGACATTGGGCTGACTACAGTACCATCCCTGGGTGACATGGGACATTGGGTTAGCTGCAGTGCCATCCCTGGGTGACATGGGACATTGGGTTGGCTGCAGTACCATCCCCTGGGTGACATGGGACATTGGGTTGGCTGCAGTATCATCCCCTGGGTGACATGGGACATTGGGTTGGCTGCAGTACCATCCCCTGGGTGACATGGGACATTGGATTGGCTGCGGTGCCATCCCTGGGTGACATGGGACATTGGGTTGGCTGCAGTACCATCCCCTGGGTGACATGGGACATTGGGTTGGCTGCAGTGCCATCCCTGGGTGACATGGGACATTGGGCTGACTGCAGTACCATCCCCTGGGTGACATGGGACATTGGGTTG
>NW_022196913.1:65572587-65579067 GCF_008632895.1 Mastomys coucha
GGGTGACATGGGACATTGGGTTGGCTGCGGTGCCATCCCTGGGTGACATGGGACATTGGGCTGACTGCTTTGGATGGTTTGCCTTCCCACCTTGGAGATGCTGTCAGCCTCCATATAATTTTGCCACAAATACAAAGCAGTTAGACCAGCTGAGGCCTTAACGTGCCCCGTCCCCACTTTCTGCTGCCTCTACCTCCAGCATGCTGAGATTAGTGGCCTATGGGATCATACCTAGCCACATACGACCTGTCATCACTGATTCCAGGCTGCCAGGAAGCTGGTGTTTCTCTTTGGAGAACAAGCTTTCTGGGGGAAGGTGCGATGAAGTGCACTATGAACTTTAGAAATGGCTTTGGAGCAGACCACCAAACTGTTGTTAACAGTTTCCTCTGGCAGCTACCTGAGATGACTACATCTCCCGGAGTGCACAGGTAGCGGTATGTTTGGAAGTTCCTCTCCTGTCCTGCCTTGGTGGTCCTCTGAGAAGACTGAGAGGCTGGGTGTGATGGAGGCAAACTGCCTTAAGTGTAGCTCTTTGTTTTAATTTAGGTACAGTGAAGGCCAACATGACAGAGACCTCTCTGCCATTGGAGAGAATGCTCACAGCTCCCAACAGGACAGGGTCCTCTGTGTCACATAGGGTGGATCAGGAGGCAGTGTGAGCCAGACAAAACATGGATGGCAGCCTCTGTGGTGGTTTCAGTAGAAAGGAAGAGGCCAGGCAGGGAAGCCGACTTTGACCTGGCTGGGCTGAGTGATTTCAGTGGGCATTGGTGCATGGAATGGAAGGGTGTGCTTCCCCCTAGGGGGACTGGGCAGGGGGACTTATGGCTGGAGGTAAGACTGGGAGGGGACTGTGGTAAAGAAGGTGGGTTGAGTGTGCAGGAGAAAAGTATGTGAGCATGCAAGGAAGCTATGCTGGCAGAGGGGACATAGCTATGCTATGTCTCTGAGGCATAGACCAGTCCTGGGAGGAGCAGCCATTCTGAGGCCAGAAAGGGTTTCAGATCAAAACCTGGAAACAAGCAGGCAGTGTTCTTCCTGAGTCAGTGTACCGTCTGAGGCAGCGCTCCTCCTCATCCCTAGGGGGCCCAGTGAAGACTTTACTCCTGGTAGACATGACAGTAAGACCTGGTGTATAGGTTGGTTCCCAGCCTGGGTCCCCCATATATGTTTTAGGCTCTGTCTGTATCTGCTTTGGGGGAGCTACCAACAAAGTTGAGGCTCTACAGGAAGGAGGTTGTGTAGAGTATCCCTTTGAGAATTCACCCGACTGTGTGAAATTACTTCTTGCGCAGGTGGTTGGTTTGAGATATTTTAAGAATGGACATCTCTGGTGAGAAGGAAAATGTCTTAATACCATCATTTCTCTCTTCTTCTTTTGAACAGGCCTTTCCCATGGTTCAGTTTGCCTAGTCTACTGGGAATGTTTTTGGAACCATGATTTTGGGTTTTGTTTTGTTTTTGTTTTGATTTTGATATATACCCTAACACTGAGGGTAGGAGGCTAACCCAGGGGTGGATATTGAATGAGTTCCTCTGTAGGCCTGAAGACCAGGCTGCTGAGATCCTGCATCTGCCATGCTCCCTTTCTGTCACTCCCGATGTACCAAGGAGGCAGTGTGGACAAGCCACAGGTCTTTGTTAAAACCAGTGCCATTGTGGGTATGGTTTGACCTCCTTAAAACTCTTGAATGGCTCAGTAATTTGAGTGTGTTAGCTGTCTCAGGCGTCAGGCCCTTGCCTCTCCTCTTCACACCTGCCTCTCTCCCTTTCTACTTTTGTATGTCTGCAGCATCTGCAGGCAGATGCTGCCACCATCTTTGCTTCTGGAACAATGAAGCCAAACCATCATTTTCTTCTTTTCATAAATTACTCAGTCTTGGGTATCCTGTTACCATAGTGGAAAACTAATTAAGACTCCTCATCTTGCTAATGTAGGTCTTTGAGGTCCTTTCGTGGTTTGTCTGTGTGGTTAATAATGAAATCCTTGAAGATACAAAGCTGAATAGTCTGCTACCAGGGACAGCACAGAAAAGACGTGCTAGGGAAACTGCCCTTTACTCCTCGGCCTTGGTGACAAATGAGAGGGTGGGAAGAAGACTCCCAGAACTGCAGATGAAAGAGGAAGAGCTCAGGCATCAGAAAGCAGTGAGCAGCATGACCGTCTTCAGGGCAGACTGGGTCCTGATACAGTGACATGGAGAAGCTGTAACCAAACCAGACTGACTGCAGGGCTGAGAGGAGGGCGCTCTGAAGATAACCAACTCGGTTTTCTGTCTTCTCTGAGTCTCGAGCTTGGCTGATAGACACAGGGAGAGTCTAGTCTGCCTCAGATGCAGGGCTCAGATGCCTCTGTGGCCATCACAGCTGGGATCTCGCTGAGCAGCTACACTCTGCAATAATCTCTGCTGCCAGGGTGAGGAGGTCCTGTGATACCCAAGATCAAATTCAAAGACAACCGGGAGGAGACTTGCCCGGCCAGCTCAGCTTTCAGCCTGCTAGTCTGGGGAGATGTGATACTGTGGAGGGGTGTGCCTGACCTTAAGAGTGGTCCCACATTCTCCAAGGCCAGGACTGGAGTCTGGAGCCTGGCTAGGATGGACAGCAGGAGGGCAATTCTGCCCTCCAGGAATCCAATTCGGTTGTTCAATGTAGCTGTTGAGGCTCTCTGGATCCGGAATATCATTTGGAACCTTGCCAAACATCCCACAAAGGAAGAGGGAACAGTTTTACAGGAAGATGGAATGTACCAGCCCTACCCATGATAGGGAAACAGGTCTAAACTAGGGTGAGTGATACTCAAAGCCTGCAGACTGGGTTCCTGGAGCACCCTGGCAGACACCAACATGGGGACGTCTCTGTGCCTAGTGCAGGGAGAAAGATCAACAGTCGTCTTCCCGTGGTGAAATGTATCATTTTGACCACTTTAAAGTACATAGCTCAGGGTCATTTTGTCACAGGATTATGCATTTGAGTATTTGGGTCCCCAGGAGGTGCTGTTTAGTAAGGTCGTAGACCCTTGGAAAGTGCAACTTTATGGGAAGAATTACATCACACTGGGCTTTGAGGTTTATCGCTTCTCCCCACTTCCTGTTCAGTGTCTGTCTGCTTTCTGTTTCTCTGGAGACATAGGGAGGTAAGGAGTCATAGCTCCTGTTGCGATGCCTTTGCTGTCATGATTGACTGCGTTCCTTCAAACCTTGAGCCACATAAATCCTTCCACCCGGAAGTAGCCTTTTTCAGGTGTTGTACTCAAATGGTGTCCTGGTTAGTTTTTGGCCGTCTTGACACAAGCTAGAGTTATTTGAGAATAGGGAACCTCAGAAAATGCCCCAACCAAGTTGGCCTGTAGGCATTTTCTTAATAATTGATGTGGGCAGTACTACCACTGGGCAGGTGGACCTGGGTTGTATAAGAAAGCAGTATAGGCAAGCTATGAGCCAGTAAGCAGCAGCCTTCATGGTCTCTGCGTTGATGTGTAGGTCTCCAGGTTCCTGCTGGCTTTGAGTTTCTGTCCTTAATCCCCTCAGTGATGGGGTGTGACCTGAGAGTTGTAAGTTGATAGAAACCTTCTTCTCCCTGTGTTGCTTTTGGTCTTGTTGTTTATCACAGAATCCCTAACTAAGAGACACAATGAGCAGGGCATCCCACCATAGTCATGTTGTATAGTTGTTACCATCCTCCTTCCACAGGACTGTATCATCCTCCTAGTGAAACTCTGCACTGAGCACCAGCTCAGTCCCATGTCTGTGAACCCACAACAGTTGCCATTCTACCATCTCAGTCTGATTTTAAAGCTAATTTGGAAAGATGAAATCTAGTCCTATATATTACTGATATTAGATTGTGACAGAGCATCCAGGCAAGAGACCAACAAAATCCTAGTTATGAGACTGTTTTCTTTTTCCTTTATCTTTTTCTTTTTTCGTTTTTGTTTTTTGAGACAGGGTTTCTCTGTATAGCTCTGGCTGTCTTGGAACTCTCTCTGTAGACCAGGTTGGCCTCAAGCTCAGAAATCCGCCTGCCTCTGCCTCCCAAGTGCTGGGATTAAAGGCGTGCGCCACCACCGCCCTGCGAGACTGTTTTCTTTTGTGCGTGTGTGCATTGACATGTTCTTGTGCATCATGATAGGTACACACAGGCCGCGGTGTAGAGGTCAGTGGACAACCTTGTTTGTCGGTCACTGCCTTCAGCTTTGCTTAATACAGGGTCTGTTTGTTGAACACTACTGAGTGCACCAGCTTAGCCAGCCCGAAAGCTTCCTATGTCTGCCTTCCCGTTTTGCTATAGGAGGACTGAGATTACAGATGTGTGCTGCTGTGTTTTGTGCGGGTTCCGGGGATTTGAACTCAGGTCCTTGAGCTATGTCGTAAATGCTTTTTACCCTTTGACTCATCTCTTCTGTGGAGTGTTTGCTGTCTTGGCTTTTGTGTGTCATAGTGTGGACCTAAACGACTGGGAGTCTTTTAGATCTGCACAGCCTCTGACGCTTAGCTGACATTTTGTGCATTTTAGCTGCTGTGATTTAGTAATTATATTAATTTAAGGATACTGCCACTGATTATCAGTTTATATGATTTTCCAACTAACTGTGAGTCCCATGAAAAATGGGACCCCATCTGTCCCATTTGATACAGTCTCAGTACTTAGCACTGTATGTCACATACGCACACGTGCACGCATGCACGCGCGCGCGCACACACACACACACACACACACACACACACACACCTCTCTTTAATATTCCACAGTTTAGACTAACAAGGATACAAAGAGGAGGAGAAAGAATGAGATATAGCATTCATGATCAGGAAAAGACTTGGAGAATACCCCAGTAGGTTCCTTGATGTGTTCAGTGGAATAAAAAGAAGGAACCAGACTGGGAAGCGTCCTGCAGATTAAGTAAACTCTAGCTTAAGAATTGGAAAGTTCTCCTGAGTATAGTTGAATCCCACACCAGAGTCGCTGCAGTGGAACGGGACTGTGATCCCAGTCCAGGAGAGGCGGTGGAACGGGACTGGGATCCCAGTCCAGGAGAGGCGGTGGAACGGGACTGTGATCCCAGTACAGGAGAGGCTGAGGGGCAGGAGAATCCTAAGCCCACACCAGAGTCGCTGCGGTGGAATGGGACTGGGATCCCAGTACAGGAAAGGCTGAGAGGCAGGAGGATCCTAAGCCAGCCTGGGCTTTCTAGTTGAGATTGTGTCTTTAGGAAAAAGAAGGGCATTACCTTAAAGTCGCTTTATATTTATATGTGTACAGATTGTAGGAAGTCTCGGTGGTAGTAGGTCTTCATATGTCCTTTGCAATAGACCTTTAGAATTAGTTAGCCCTCACCATATTCCTCCCAACCTCTACCCACTTTTATCCTTATGGTCCCCCCCCCATTCCTTCTGTATAACTGTGTATTCTATTTCCCTTCCCTTGAAAGACCTCCTCCTCCCCTCGGCCACTCCTCCTCCAATGGCCCCTTACTGCTTACCCCACCTCCATGAAACACGCAGTTGTAAAGCTTGAGAGCTAATATCTGTATATGAGAGAGAGACCATGTGATGTTTGTCTTTCAAGGGTCTGGGTCCTCTCATTCAGGATGATTATTTCCTGATCCATCCATATACCTGAGAATCTAAATGGAGTTACTCTAAAATAGAGAGACAATACCCCAACTAGAATAAACCTCAGTACCAAGAATAGATCACATCTAATGGGATCCATCTTTCTGAGTTGTTGGTCCATAGATCCTTAAGACCATTTGTTACCCTCCATAATTTGATGGCACGAGCCTGTGACTGAAGACACTACATGTTTGAGTTACAGAACATGGAGAAGTCTGGCTGATACTTCATCTCTACTGGAAGGCGCAGAGGTGCTAGAGGCGGGAAGTAACCCTCAGTCTCTTCTTGCTGTAAACCCTGCAAGCTACAGTGATGCCCAGAGAGGCTAGAGAGATGGTTCAGCAGTCAAGAGCACACACTGTTTTTGTAGAAGTCCCAAGTTCTGGTTGCCAGCACCCAGTACTCATGGTGGGTGCCTCACAACTGCCTGAGCACAAGGGGGATCTGATAGCCTCTTTTGGTTTTCATGGACACACACACACACACATACACACATACACCCAGAGACCACCCCCCCCCATGGACAAACACAGACACAACCCCTCACAGTCACATATATGCATACACACACAGGCATATACACAGATACACATATTCACCCCCCAGATACACCCCCAGGCACATACAAACACATAAACACACACAGAGGCATGCATACCTTGACCCACAGGCACAGATACCCACCCCCCGCACCCACAAACTGAAACACAAACACACAGACACATGCATAGAGGAATACACATACAGACAGGCATGTATACTCTATAGACACCCAGAGGCAGGTGCGCACGCGCGCGCACACACACACACACACACACACACACACACACAGAGGCAGGCACACACACACACACACAGAGGC
>NW_022196913.1:65579300-65580807 GCF_008632895.1 Mastomys coucha
ACAGACACAACCCCTCACAGTCACATATATGCATACACACACAGGCATATACACAGGTACACATATTCACCCCCCAGATACACCCCCAGGCACATACAAACACATAAACACACACAGAGGCATACATACCTTGACCCACAGGCACAGATACCCGCCCCCCAGCACTCACAAACTGAAACACAAACAGACACATGCATAGAGGCATACACATACAGACAGGTATGTATACTCTACAGACACCCAGAGGCAAGTGCGCACGTGCGCATGCACACACACACACACACACACACACACACACACACACACACACCTACAGACACCCAGAGGCAGGCGCGCACGTGCGCATGCACACACACACACACACACACCTACAGACACCCAGAGGCAGGTGCGCACGTGCGCATGCACACACACACACACACACACACACACACACACAGAGGCAGGCACACACGCACAGTGAACCCCCCCCCAGACATACATGCATACATTCATATACACAACTAAAAGTAAATAAAACCTAAGTTAAATAAAGAAAGGAAATCACATTGCAAAGCATCAGCAGTGTGTTTATTTTCATCCAAGTAGCCGTGTGCAGAGGACAACCAAATAACCGAGTCCTGGGAAGTCTGCATTTGATTTTGTTTTCAGTAATTTCTAAGATTTCCCTGCTTTCCTTTCCCTCTCTCCCTCCCTCCCTCCTTCCTTCCTTTCTCTCCTCCCCATTCCTGGTTTGCTTCTTCCTCTTTTTTTTAGGACCTTTTATCTTGCTTCCTCCCTCCCTCCTTCCTTCCTTTCCCTCCTCCCCACTCCTTGTTTGCTTCTTCCTCTTTTTTTAGGACCTCTTATCTTGCAGTCCCCCTGCTTCAGCTCTCCCTTGTGCTGGGACTCTAGGTATGCACCACTGCACCCAGCAGAGGAGCTTGTTCCTACAGTGCTCTCGGGAGATGTTCTTACGGATTTGCATTACTGACTATGGTTTGCAAAAGCGTCCTTGTTCTTGCCTCCTGCAATGCCCTGAAGAATTATTATTATTTTGGCTTGATAGCAATCATTAAAGACTAGGGACATATTAGAAGCAGCAGCTAAAATAAAATGTAATATGAAATTTGTATTATCTTCATTGCTTCTAGAATATTCAGGATCTGGAAGGTACAGCACCATGGTTTGGATCCATTAGCAGGAATGTGTGCATGGATCCATCAGCAGGGGTGTGCATGGATCCATCAGCAGGGGTGTGCCCTTGGATCCATCAGCAGGGGTGTGCATGGATCCATCAGCAGGGGTGTGCATGGATCCACCAGCAGGGGTGTGCATGGATCCATCAGCAGGGGTGTGCATGGATCCATCAGCAGGGATGTGTGCATGGATCCATCAGCAGGGGTGTGCATGGATCCATCAGCAGGGGTGTGCATGGATCCATCAGCAGGGATGTGTGAATGGATCCATCAGCAGGGGTGTGCATGGATCCATCAGCAGGGGTGTGTCCTTGGATCCATCAGCAGGG
>NW_022196913.1:65581330-65597111 GCF_008632895.1 Mastomys coucha
GCATGGATCCATCAGCAGGGGTGTGCATGGATCCATCAGCAGGGGTGTGCATGGATCCATCAGCAGGGTTATACTGACTGCTACTGTGGTCAGGAGGCATCCAGGGACAGTTCAGATCTTCATCTTGCCTGGACTTCCAAAAGAGCACCATGCTGTCATATGGCCTCTGTCTGGTTAGTTACATTTTGAGGATACACTGAAGCCAGCACTAGGTCCTGTCCAGGCTTCTGGTTGACCCCCTCAGACATTAGAAACTGACAGGGCTTCTGTCCTGGCTTCACTTGTGTTCCGAGAGGTCTTTAAGGAGGAACCCTGCGGGTGGCAAGTTTCCGGCCACAGCTGTGCTCAGACTTGATGATATAATGGTGTTGATTCTGGGGATTCTGGGAGTTCTTGGAACCAGGGTGCTTGTTGGGCTGCAGAGAGACCAAGCCTGTGACCCTTGGAGTCCACAGAGCTAATGGCAAGAGCCCTCTGCATGCACCCAGATCACACAGGGATGATTTAGGGGTGTGTGGGTTACTCAATATCCCTTTCTCATCAAAGGGAGTTTGCACACCTGTAAAAAAGCTCACCTAGACATTTCATTCCTTCTTAAAGGGGGGAACAAAATACCCACGGGAGGAGTTGCAGAGACTAACTATGGAGCAGAGACTGAAGGAAGGACAACCCAGCCTGATATAGCTATCTCCTGAGAGGCTCTGACAGTACCTGACTAATACAGATGCAGAGGCTAACAGCCATCCATTGAATTGAGTACAGGATCCCCAATGAAGGAGTTAGAGAAAGGACCAATGGAGCTGAGGGGTTTGCAGCTCCTTAGGACGAACAACAATATGAACTAACTAGTACCCTCAGAGCTCCCAGGGATTCAACCACCAACCAAGGACTATACATGGTGGGACTGATTGTTTTGGCAGCATGTGTATAGTAGAGGACTGCAAAGTTGACCATCAATGGGAGGAGAGGCCCTTGGCCCTGTGAAGGTTCTGTGCCCCAGTGTAGAGGAATGCCAGAGCCAATAAGTGGGAGAGGGTGGGGTGACAAGCATGGGGAGTGGGGAGGCAACAGGGGTTTGTTCTTGTTGTTTTTGCTTGTTTGTTTGTGTTTTGGAGGGGAAATTGGGAAAGGAGAAATCATATGAAATGTAAATAAAGAAAATATCTAATAATAATAAAAAAAAGCTCACCTAGTTTCTGGTCTAGCCATGCTGAGAGGCCACTGATGCCTTCTTAAGGGCCCATTCTTAAGCAGGATGAAGTGAGGCCGAGCCTAGTCTAAACCTCCTAAAGGAACACATCTGCATTTCCTCGAGCCTTTACTTCTCCTTTCCCGTACACAGACCAGAGAGAAAACAGAAAGATCCTAGGGCTGGCTGCTCCTCTTCTGCAAATATGATTAACACCAACAGCAAAAACCTTACCCTCATATAATTGAAAAACCACCTCTCATTTCTAAAAGCCCACAAAACAATAAGATGTGTCTTAATATTATTTACTGTTAAATCAAGAGGGCACCCCGCAAATGCACACTGTGAACAATCGCTGGCTAGCTAAAAAGGTGGGCGCATTCCAAATCAATATGATTCAACAATGTTTGGGGAAATTATTACTTAAGCAGTGGAGGTTGTCACTACTAGTTCATGTTGCCACCGGGTATTGTTTTGTTCTAAAAGACAAATGGGAAAATGAGACATTATGAAAGAAGCTGCATGGATGAATGGGGCCATCCTAATTACCTCAGAGGAAGTGTTCTTTGTCTGAGTTCTCAGTTCATACTCCGGGACTCCTCCATGATGCAGGGTTCTGAGATCGAAGGCATATGGGAGTGCCTGAGCACATATCGGGGTGGGGGTTGCTCCAGGTGCCTTGATCTCGTGTCTCTTTAGCCCTGTGAGGTGAGCCAGAAATACCGATTTTACAGTTTAGGAAACTGAGGTTCACTGGTGAGGAGCAGTCTCTTTCCTATCTCTCCTTTTTCTTTCTTACTTTCAAACAGAGTCTCAAGATGTAGCTCAAGTTGGCTTTGGACTTGCCCTGTAAACCAGGTTGGCCTCAAGTTCATACTTGTCTGTAACGATGCGCCTCTCTGTGGACTTCCAACTGTTTCTTTATTTGAATGGCTGTGTGCACCCAAGTATGTGTACGTGAGGGCCGAAGAGTAACATTGGGCTCTCGTCTTCAATTGCTCTTCATTTTAAGTTTGAGACGGGGCTTCTTACTGAACCCACACATTTGTCTAGACTAGCTAGCATCCTTCTAATTCTGCCCCCTAGTGCTAGGATTGGCTTCTTACGTGTGCTTCTTATACTTGGGTGGTAAGTATTTCATCGATGAGCCATCTTCCTGGACCTGAGTTGTTCTTGAAGAGATAATGGGGTGGCTTTGCCTTGCCTTGTTTTCAATAAAGCTTTTCCTTATGTGGGTGGAAAGCCGGGCTTGGAGAGTTCTTCCGTCAGTTTTATGTGAGGAGTAGGTCCTATGGAGTGAGGTCCTGTGGAATTGGGCTCAGGGTGGGTGGTTGGCCTTCAGAGGCTCCTGTCTTCTGAAGCATGGAGAAGACCAAGTCTTGATTCTCTTCCTGGGTGCCTTTCAGGGGACAGGGGCAGTGGGCAGGGGCTGATGTACCGGAACTCAGTGGCTTTGTCAGTTCTGTGTCTATCAAGCCTCTGGTCTCGGAGCTGTTGCTCAAAATGAAAGATTCTGGTAGCCTCACATCTGCCCAAGGACATGCAAGAGTCATTTGAGAAGTCTGGAAGCTCGGAGTGTGGTTGAGTCTGAGGAGAACCTGTGTTTCTGGCTTCTCTACCTTGTTCTGGTTTCCCTATATGCTCTGTCTTCCTTGTTCTTCCAAATAAGGTTGTACAGTCTTCTCATAAGTCATGAGGATTAAGAAGTTGTAGCTTCAAGTTGACACGGAATCTCTGCAGCTTTTTTCTCTCTAGAAAGTCTTGGAGATTGTTTTATAACACTCACAGGCCATCGTTTTGAAAAGAGAACCTCGACTGGGTTCCCAATGGACCAGGCTGAAAACAAAAATGTAGTCATTCGCACAAGAGTGTTCATCAACTAAATTCTAAATGGAGGCTGTTTGTCCGACCTTTGGGCAAAGCAGGATCAGAGAGAGGAAAGACAAGCAAATGTCCCAAACACACTAGTGTCTGTCATCATTAGAGTGAAGTTCCTTTTACTTTCAAATGCAAGAAAGAAGTAGCCAGGGGCCGGAGAGGTATGCAGTGGGCCAAGTGCCAAAGAGCCATGGTAGCCACGCTTGTAATACAGTCCCAGGGTGCCAGAGACAGGTGGATCCCTAGGGATCACTGGCCAGCCTCACTGTGGAACTCCAGGCCAGCAAGAGACACTGCCTCAAAGAAAAGTGCTGTCTGTGAATGTTGCCAGAGGAGTGGGGTTCTCTCTGGCCTCCACATCTCCACCTATGTGTACAGCCCCTCAGATGCTTGCCCAGAGAAGCTATCTGCAGAACTAACTGGTCACGTGGTTTCTGTTCTCTTTGGAATGATCTTCCTGCTTTGGCACTGCTGGTCCTGCTTTCTTGAGCCTCCCTCTTCTGCCCATTCCCTCAGAACATTTTATACTGCCTGATTCTGCAGTCCGAAAGGAAGCCCGTTGAGACCGTTAAACTAAGCTGATGTCATTTTGTCCTTTGATAGGACAGTCTTTGGGTGGTTTCTTTCTCTCTGCAGCAGAGTCCCCATCCCCTCATTGGAAGGATTACTCATTGAGAAGGGCTTCGATAGAAGACAAGTTTATTGGATGTTTACAGTCCTCACTTGGTAGCCAGGCATGTCTGATGTCTCAAGTCTTTTCCTCCTTGTTTACTCAGCCACAGTGGATCTTCTGTTTTAGTTTTAATGGTCAAAACTGTGAGGAGGAGCCCAGAGCTCTGACTGGTCACTGCTGGCAGACCTATCACCTCTCCCTAGCTTTTGAGAGCTTATTGAAGATGACAGACTGACTGGCTTCGCTTGAAGCTTGCAGAACCTTAAAGTGACTGCTGTCTTTTCTACCTGATGCCCACCTATCTCCTCCTGTCAGGCGCTTTCCCCGAGGCATCATTCGAAGATGCTAGACACAGTAGATTAAATTCTTTTTGGCATGAGCAGGCCATTGGGTGATACTGCAAAAGCCAAGGGGGGAAAAAAATCTTCAAACCAATGGGCAGACCTAGAAGAGAGTGGATAATTGATAATGTGCTTCCCATGAATATGAGTGTAGACACAAAGAGACACATACATGTCTACAGATAGCTACCTGAGCCATGAAAAGACCTTGCATGCAAACATTTGTTCTTGTAGAAATGGACAATCTCTAGCGATCACAGGGGTTCTCCTGTGTAATACCTCAAGGTAGACTTCTTGCAGAGAAGAGGCTGTGACTCAAAGGGTTTCTCTTGACAGGGCGGCACGTTCCTCCATGGAACCCTTCATGCCTCATGGAGGGGCCTGTGAGAGCCACGAGGAGGATCACTTGGAGCTGTCTCTGTGGGCTGCACCCACTCTTGTGGTGCCCACTCCCATGCTGCCTCTGTGAATGGACTCGTGATTGGCAGCAGGAGGGGCTAAATCACCCTGTAGAGAGCCCCACCGTAGCACCTCTGCCTAGGAGGACTTGAGGGTTCCCACTCATTTCAGCTGTTCATTGAGAATTTTTCATCCTTGGGGAGCTGAAGGTGGTACAGGGTCCCTTCTTCAGGAAGGCCTGGTTCCCTTTTCTCTACCAAATGGTAACCAGCACTCAGGAATCAGCCTGCCAGCTGGCAGTTGGTGCTGTCTAGTCTGATTCATTTGCTCTCCGAACTAGGTGGTGTCTTAGATCTGCCCCCCCCCACCCCTGCTTCAGCTTATGAGATTACAACCCAGTTAGCTGAAGTCTCAAGTGAAACATGTACTGATTTCGTCGAAGCTAGTAGCCATCTGGCCTAGCTCAGCCACACAGCACACTGGTCACACAGGCTGCAAATCTCTGCTGCCATGCAGTGTGGAGAGAGGGCATATTGATCGTCCAAGAAGAGACTGAAATTAAATATTTGAAATTCGAAGGAAGGTCTGGTCTTGTCCTCCACCCCCACCAAGTTCTTGCCATTTATACAAACTGGCCTTGAGCTCAGAGCAAGCCTTAGCCTTGAGTGCCGGCCTTGAGCTCAGAGCAAGCCTTAGCCCTGAGTGCCGGCCTTGAGCTCAGAGCAAGCCTTAGCCTTGAGTGCCGAGCTTACAGGCATGTGTTACCACATACAGCTGAGGTAAAGATTCTACTGAATGTGCATCACTTTTGCCCCACTGTCAAGTTGAAACGTTCTAAGTTGTACCCTGCTGAGTGGCATGTGATCTCACCTCCCTTGTTTCTCCAGAGAAAATGACAAGGCAGAGGGAGTCTGTCTGGTACCCACTCAAGGCCTCTCTCTATCAAGAGGCAGGGTGGAGCAGGTGGGAGGGATGTGACCATGCCAGACAGGATGGCTGTTATGTCCTTATTGTATGCGTAGTGCTCTGAAGTTAGAGACTTAGTTCTTTATGCCCACTAATTCAAGTGGCCGTACCAAATATGAAATGTGATGAGAGCCCCTGAGAAATGAGTTTTGTTTTTATTTCTTTAAGGTTCAATCCAGTAGCCCCACTATGGCTGGTGACTCCCATTGTCTCTGACAGGTCTGCACTGTGGGTTCTCTCAGTATTCTTAGAACCCCACAGAGGTGACCCCAGTGCTGGAAGCCTTGCACTTGGTCAGAGCGACTGAAACGATTGGGGGTTGCTGGGCCCTGCAGGAACCTGGCTGCTCTGGTGACATAAACATCACAGTAGGCTCCACAGAAGAAGTGGCACTCCATGGCTGCTTTGAACCTAGACCAGTAGGCAGTGAGATGTCTGTTGTTCTGGGGTTTGAAAGGCCTTGCGTAAGTCCTGAAGCCCCATGAAGAGACTCTGTGTGACTTGGCTCAAATGCCTGCCTCACAGCGATGCCCATTTTTCCTACCTCTGAGTTTTGGTGTTTCTTTTCCCTACTCAACTGAAGAGGCCTCAAGTCTTTCCTTCTTTTTCCTCATATCTTATAAAATACATACGTGTGTGCATGAGCATGTGTGCATGTGCCTGTGTGTGTCTGTGTGTGTGTGAGTGTGCATATGTATGTGTGTGAGCATATGTGTGTATGTGTGTGAGCGTGTATGTGTGTGTGAGTGTGAGCATGTGTGTATGTGTGTTGTGAGTGTGTGTGAATGTATGTGTGTGAGTGTGTGTGAGCATGTGTGCGCACATGTGTGTGAGTGTGCATATGTGTGAGCATGTGTGCGCACATGTGTGTGAGTATGTATGTGTGTGAGCATGTGTGTGTATGTGTGTGAGTACATGTGTGTGTATGTATATGTGTGAGTGAGTGAGCATATATGTGTATATGTGTGAGTGTGCATGTGTGAGCATGCGTGTATATATGTGTGTGAGTGTGGATGTGTATGTATACATGAGCATGTGTATGTATGTTTGTGTGTGAGTTTAGGTATATGTGTGCGTGTGTGTGAGTGTGCATGTGTGTGAGCATGTTTGTGTATGTGTGTGTGAGTATGCATGTGTGTGTGAATGTGCATGTGTGTGTGAATGTGTATGTGTGTGAGCGTGTGTGTATATGTATGTGTGAGTGTGGATGTGTGTATATACATGAGCATGTGTATGTATGTTTGTGCGTGAGCTTATGTGTATGTGCGTGTATGTGTGAGTGTGCATGTGTGTGAGAATGTGTGTGTGTATGTGTGAGTGTGGATGTGTGTGTATACATGAGCATGTGTATGTATGTTTGTGCGTGAGTGTGTGTGCTTGTGATAAGTAGGCATTCTTCCATTTGTTTACATGCTGAGTTCTATTTTTGTGTTTAATTGTGGTGTCGTATTACCTAGCTTTAAATTTCACCTTAAACATTCTGAGTATGCATTTCAGTGGTGTGGAACATGTTCACGTGTGCACAACTCATGCACATGCGACTTTGTCTTGCAGAAGCTATTAAAAGCTGACTAATTTAGGAACTCCATTAAGCAGAGTTCCCTCTAGCTTGTGAAGGCTGTTGTTTTTTGTGCTTCCTCATCTGAAACTGTAAGGTGCCTGACTTTTGTGGCCTGTTTCACTAGGGTGACATTATCAGGCTCAGCCATGGGGTGAAATCCTGCCACAGTTTCCTGCCTCTGCTGCTGTAATCTAGTCCATCATGGACAGCTATCTTGGTGATCTTCCAGCTTCCTCAGTTTATTCATTTCATCTGTCTGTCTGTCTCTCATCTATCTGTCTGTCTTCCTTCTTTCTCTCCATCCCTCCCTCCCCTCTTTCTTCCTTCCTTCCCTCCCTCCCTCACTCCTCCCCCTCTCTTTCCCTCCGTTCCTTCTGCCCGCCCTCCCACCTTCTTTCCCTCCCTCCCTCCTCTTCCTCCCTTCCTTCCTTCCTCCCCCCTTTCTTCTTTCTTGAGAAAGTCTCATCTAGCCCCTACTGGCCTTTAATCGATCCGCCTGCCTCCATCTCTTGGACTTTGAGATTACAGGTGTTTGTAGCTATGGCTATTGTTCGTGATGCTGGGGATTGAACTGACACCTTTGTGTTTACTAGGCAAACACTTTATCAAACTGAATCCATCACTTGCCTGTTGCACATTTTTAAGGCTGTTTAAATACACCAACTATATCCAGCCTGGGTGGGTTTTTTATTGATCTTTAATTTCTCTGGGTGGTTGGCTTTCTACAGAGGCAAGGCCTTTCCTATAAGATCATGCTGTTCCAATGCTTTGGTTCTGGGAACTGAAGGCCCTTGAAGTCTGATTTGAACAAGTGATCTCTTTTCTTTTCTTTTCTTTTCTTTTCTTTTCTTTTCTTTTCTTTTCTTTTCTTTTCTTTCTTTTCCTTTCCTTTCCTTTTCTTCTTCTTCTCTTTTCTCTTTTCTTCTCTTTGTTTTTTTCTCTTTCTTTTCTTCTTTCCTTCTTTCTTCTTCCTCTTTCTTTCTCTCTTCTTTTTCTCCCCCCTCCTTCCTCCTCCTTCCCTTTTTAAAAGAGGCAGAGCTCTGGGAACAGTGCTGGCATGGTGGCTCTTCACTCTGGAAGCCTAGGCTTCCCTGGGTTTTAGCCTGAGCTTTAGAATATCACTAAGAATCCCAGCACCTCACTGTGCTCAGGGCATGAGTTAGGAAAGAGGCATGGAAACCCATTGGGCAAAAGGAACACATTCCTGTCCCATTGGTCGCCTCAGGTCACCAGCAGGTCTGCTGTCTTCTGTCAGGTAGGGTTGCACTGCATCCTCAGGGCTACCCAGAGAGTGAGCTTAGACTCATTGGTAACAACTTACAAGAACTAACTCAGAGTCCTACAAGACTTATTTTATCATCTGTCCCTCTCAGGACACTTGCCACAGGACCTCCCAGTCCCCATCTAGCCCCGGATGTGTTCTCAGTCTATCAGCGAGCCTCTAACATATGCATTCTTCCCAGACAAAACCTCATCCACACACACCGTCACAGATGGCTCTGATGGTCCCCAAGGCCGTATGCTTCTCTTTCCTCACTGTTGTGAGGGGAAGGGGTTTGGGGGATGTGGGGCCTCATGTCCTCCTGGTTCCTCAGAAACTGGAGGAGCAGCAGGAGGAGGCTGCTGGGACAGCTCAGTGAGGTCAGAGGGGGCAGTGTAGGTTTCTGATCCTCTCTCAGATGAGGTCATGGACTCTGGAGACCTTTGGGGACATGCGCTTAGCTGTAGGGCCAGAGAGAATAAAGCTCACGGTGCCGTAGAGATCGGGCCCTGGAGACCTCACACGGAAGGCAAAGAGTCAGAGGCAATACTCTCTCGTTCCAGAGGAGAGAGTACATGTCTTGACACCGAGGGCCGTGGGACTTGGTCCAGGAATGAGCCTGGGGAAGGTGTCCAGGGTTTCCACCTGCTTTGCCGGAGTCCCTAGGTCGTCCCTCCTGTGGAACAGCACTGTTATAAAATGTTAACATGGATAGCTGAGGAGCGCCCCCATCTTAGGACCAGACCTGGCAGTGCTGATTGACTGAGTCAGTTGGAAGGCTCCATAGCAGGTGAAGAACTTGGTGTGTCTCGGACCCTCTGCCTTACACTCTAGGACCTTCTGACATGATGTGACATCTTGAACCTAAGGCAAGCAAGGAAATAGAAGGAAGGGTGATTACGGAAGTGTGGAGCATGTAATTACTAACCATTTGAAAAGACATTAAACCAGGTGCCACCTTGTTAAAAGATGCTCTCCTACCTGCTAGCATAGAAGCTGAAGATTAGGTCTCTGTTTACTAAAGTAATATTTTTAGGACTGGCAGAATCTCGACACTGGTACAAACAACCCTTATGTCTAATGTCCCAAGTCTAGGATTAAAGCCCCACTGTAAATCCTATTGGTGAGCCAGGAAAACTAAACAAAGTAAGAACTGGCTTTTGAAGGTTTTGTATGAAACCATCACTAATCTTAACCTACACACACACACACACACACACACACACACACGCACGCACGCACGCACGCACGCACGCACGCACGCACGCACGCACATGTACACCCTTATAGGGGGACTATGAATACACATGTATGCAAAAAAAGCCACATGACCACTCTCAACCCTGGAGGGGTTGAGTTTGCCATCTATAGCCTTGGAGGATTTGAGCTTGGCCCTATAGCCTGGAGGTGGGTGGGTGAGTGGGGGCTTGCCTTGTAACCTGGAGTGATTGATCTTGTCCTGTAACCTGGAGGAGGTGATCCTGTCCTGTAATCTTACATCTTGCCCCTTTGAAGCATCTCAAGCAGTGTTCAGAGGGAAATTAACAGATCCCACCAAGCCTAGCTCATGCGCTCTTGGCATGTCAGCTGTCCAAGTTTGGAAGCCAGTGAGTTGCTGTTGTAGAGTAAGGCTGTTTGCAGCCTCTTAAGAGTGAAGATTGATGTAAAGAGAGTTCTTCTCAGACATGCTGACCTGCTTTGCTTTCTGATGGAACCTAAGCTGAGGGCTGACCTCCTTAAACTCTTCTGCGTCCTGCCTGACTGATGATGTGATTCAAAGTGAAGGTTCCAGAATGGAAGGCGAGCCCCGGCTGGCCCGGAGAGTCAGAGCAGAAGCTCTTCTCTATGAGTCCTTAGGTTTCTCTTCTCTTGTCTTAAATCTTTTTTATTTTTGAGACAGCATCCCATTCTGTAGCCCAGGCGGGTCTGGAAGTACTTATGTAGCCCAGGCTGGCCTGGAACCCACACATCTGCCTGTCTTTGCCTCCTGAATGCTGGGATTACAGTTGTGCACCACTCTGGTTTTTGTTTTGTCTTGTTTTGTCTTTAAATAACACAAGACATTTTTAAATGACCACAGCATTATTAGCAGCTTTGAGAAGGAACATCAGCACAGAAGTGAGCAGTCGTGGAGCATGTAGTGACTGGTGGATGAGCCTAAGCGTTCTTTGCTGGGACATTCGGTTGCATGTAAGTGTATGAACGTGCGATCTCTTTATCACACAAGGCGCACATGCATTAAACTCCTCCAGGTCAGGAGCTGTGGAGGCTGTGGTGTAAAGGTAAAAAGGTCTCTCAAGTTCTTGAAGGCTTTTGATTTTAAAAGGTCTATGCCTCAGTTTGTGAAATAAAGTATAACATGTATGTACTGACCCATATGTGCTTGCAGAGCTATTTATTTGACATTTACTGGGCTTTCTTTTTCCCCCTCAATTATTTCATTTTCTTGGTTCCCACCATTATGTATTAGTTGTTTCCCTTAGCTCCTAGTTGCATGCAAATACTGATTATTTATTTACTTTATGTATGTGAGTACACTGTCGCTGTCTTTAGGCATACCAGAGGAGGGCATCAGATCCCATTGCAGATGGTTGTGAGGCACCATGTGGTTGCTGGGAATAGAACTCAGGACCTCTGGAAGAGCAGTTGGTGCTTTTAACCACTGAGCCACCTCTCCAGCCCCTGCAAATACTGATTTTTATCATATGCCAGGCATTCTGCTGAGCTCTGTCTATGTCCTATCTCATTTCTCTCTCTATTGTCGGGTGCAAGGCTGTTGAAGATTTTGCACTTTATGAGTGACTATGTTTACAGTTCTGATTGCAAGAGTAAAGGACTAAGGCAGTACATGACAAGGGGAGGGGACTACAAGAGGGTGTGGCTTTCGTTGTTGGGTCCCATGATAGAGGAGGAACCAGCATTTCTGCATATCCCCGAGTTGCCCTGAACTTGCCCAGATTCCCTAACTTGAGCTCAGAGTACCTTGTGAAAACTGAAGATGCAATTCATTAGAGATGGAGAGGGACCTGGAGTTTTGATCCTCTAAGGTGCTCTCCTGAGGCCCACACTTAAAGTAACATCTCCAGTAAGGATGACCAGTGTGGTCATTATCAGTATCATAGGTCTTTTGTAGCTTTCAAAGGAAAAAAAAAATCACAGAAACAAGCCTTGACTTCAACATCATAGAATACAGGACAAGGTCCTGACCTAAGTGCGATTATATAAGGCCAGGATATGGCTACAGTAGATTATTTCAAAGAAAGCAGACTAGATGGATATGCACAGTGAGATATTTCGAGAACGATATGCATGGTTCTGGGGCAGTGATGGTGTTGTCTATCTGAAGCCGGAGAGCTCAACCGAGAGCTTTGATAGAGACTTGGCCTGCATCTCAGCTGAAGTAAGGAGTTGGCTTCACTCTGTCACCCACACAAAAGCAAAGAGTCACAAGGCAGATACTTTGCTATTGTAGATGTCAAGAGTCATGGAACGCTGCCACTAGCCAAAGGCAGGAGGGATAATGCTTTGCCCTTTGAGTTCCTAATGGTTGGCTGTCTCCAAAGCAGTGACTCCAAGGACTCAGTCGTTGTAGGAGACCACCACTGACTGGACTGAGCAGGCTTGCATTGTGTCATACAGGGGACTTCTGTAGGGTGTTGGCGTGTCCTTTTAGGGGTCAGTGTGGAAAGATTATGAGCTGATTCCTATACATTTAGCTGCCTGGGTGGATGGGAAAATATCAAGAAAGCCAAGTAATGATGATTTACAATTCACTGAGGAACGTTCCAGAATTCATGTGGGTAGTTTACTGAAGATGTAGATGGACCGCTTATGAAATCGAGAGTTTCTTTCAAAACAAGTTATTATGACATTAGAACTCTGTGTCTTGGTGAAGCAATTGTGGACAAAGTCATGAGGACAGCCTAGATTTAAGCAATGCTTGTTGGTCTCTCTTCTCCCATGGAGCGGGTGCCAAGTCAATCTGTAGCTGATTATTGTCTTGAATATGTACTCAAATTAGCTGTGAGCAAGCCATCTGCTGGCTCCCCCAGCCTCCAGTGACTGGTGCCGGCAAGGGAAAGTCCTGCCAGAATGCCAACCATCCACTAAGCTGATAACAGAGAAGAGGGGGTTTGGGGAGGGATGAGAAAGAGAGGGTGGTGGGCCCGTGTCTGTCTCTTCTCCTCTAGGACTTTCCTAGTTATCTATTTTTTTTTTTTCTTTTTGCAGCTAGAGAAAGACCAGCTGTGGATCAGGAGAACCATGTGTTCAAGTGGAGATGCTGGAAGTAATGTAGAGATCTGCCTCAGTTGGAGTGCATTTTGTAGTCCTTTTAGAATCCAGAGCTGTCAATCTCTCTGTCTCCACTGGCGTGCTGGATTTGAGCCCCCAGGGTCTCTATGGATAAGGTTACACCTCCGCTCCTCTGATGGACTTTGGAGGTCTGAGATATCCCACCTGGGCACGCGCCTCAGTAGTTTGGAGCTGTGCTCAGGAATCTCGTGGGCTAACGATTGTTTCTCAGATAGCTGCTCCATCATGCTTAGGGTGGTTGTTCACATTCAGTTCCTGTTAGTACCCATGGATGCCCCAGGAAGCTGCCGCTGTTCTCTGCAAACCAGTACTATAAAAGAACAAAGCCTCTAAGGAGGGGACAGTGTCTACCCAGGGTCTTAGGGCCAATAAGTAAGCAGATCAGAAAGTGGTTACAGATCCAGGTCCTCAGCCTGCAGTGGATTGACTCTGCTAAGAACAGTGCTGGGTAAAGCTAAAAGAGCTCAGCGCCACCTACAGAGACAGCCATGTGTCCTTCGGCCCTCTTCACCCACAGTAACATGGGCCAGTGCTGCCAGCTGCCTGAGTCCTTTGGCAACGCTGGGGTTCTGAGCTTTAAAATACTGAGATTGGACCCAGTTCTCCAAAAACACAGTGGTTCAAGGCTGTGGCTCAAACCAACCGTCCTTCAAGTCTCAAGTTGTCGCCAGTGGATAGAAGGGGTACTTCGCCTGGTAACCAGGGCTTCATTTCCTTTGCGGGCACTTGCCTTTAGAAGACTGTTGAAGCGATTCAGTTCTGAGTTAATGCAGACCCTGGGGAGATGGGTTATTAGGTAAGGTGCCTTGGAGGCCATACCGAAGGGTAAGGCTCCAGGCACACATTGTGTCATGTACCAATGTCCTTAAAAAAAAAGTCATTTTCTGAAAATCTTTAAAAAGTCGTGGAGGGACGTTTGAGCTTTATCGTTTGCCTTATTAGTGTTTCTGTATGCGTGCACATACGTGGGAGTGAGAGGACAAGAAATCCTTGGATTAAACTCATGTCTTCAGACTTTGAGGCAAGCCCTTTGACCTACTGAACCATCTTGCTCAGACACTGTTTAGTAATTCTCAAAAACCAGGCCCAGGCTGGGCAGTGGTGGTGCAAGCCTTTAATCCCAGCACTTGGGAGGCAGAGGCAGGTGGATTTCTGAGTTCGAGGCCAGCCTGGTATCCAGAGTGAGTTCCAGGACAGCCAGGGCTATACAGAGAAACCCTGTCTCGGAAAACAAAAAAATACAAAACAAAACCAAAACCAAAAACAAAAACTAGGCCTAGCTTTAGATTGCAGTTGCGAACCACTTCCTCCCAGGGTGTGAGGGGACTCTGCCCAGCACTTGTCTTACTCTAACCTGGCATGCATGTGGTATGTCAAAACAAGTAGAGAGGACTGGCTATAAAGGAGGGAAGGGGGACAGTCAACTGGCCTTGTCTTCAGGATAGGAAACCTGTTACTGGGTTTAATAAGGAGCTCTGATTAGCTCTGATTAGCCAGGCTGCTTGTGGGACTGTCTGTGAATGTTGTAAGTCACTGCTCACAGTGGGCCTAGCCTCACATTTAGATAGACTGGGTGAAGTCTGACTTGAGGTTTAATGGTCTGTGTGTATGTGTGCCTGTGCCTGTGCACGCGTACGCATGTGTTTTCGACTTTCAGAGAACTTACTATGAGCCGTTTCTGCTTGACTTGTTGACTCGTTCTAGGGATTGGCAGGCCCAGCTCTTATGTGGGGGCTGCGATTATGAGCTCAAGTCCTCATGTCTGCATAGCAAGCGCTTGGCCCACAAGCCATCTCCTCAGCTGCTGGGTCATATACATATAATTTCCTGCTCACGTGTGTCTTCCCCACATGTATGTCTGTGTACCATGTGCAGGCCTGCTTTCTGTGGAAGCAGAGGCGGGTGTTGTATGCCTTTGAACTGAAGCCGCATGTAGGTGCTCCGAGCCAAACACCGGCCCTCTGGAAGAAGAGCAGCTGTTCTTAGCCGCTGAGCCACCTCTCCAGCCTCTTCACTTTCAACTTTTACTTTCTCGAGACAGAGTCTCACGTAACCCAGACTTGCCTTGAACTCTTGATCTTTCTGCCTCTGCTGCCAAGTGCTGGGAATCACAGGAGTGAGCCACCACACCCAGCTCAGGTGCCTGATTTACACTTCCAAATGAGTCAGACATACCTAGGCAGCTTATTAACCTGAAGATTACTGGCCCTGGGAGCTGAGTCAGAACCTGAGGGCCTTGGAAACAGTATTTTTAAAAGTCCCTCCTTCAGCCAGACTCAGCTGCTGATGGACTTATCTGCTACTGTACAGGTACCTAAATCTACCCATACAGGTGTGTTATTCACAGTTAATCAATAGAAACACTTGGGTTGGGGAGATAGCTCGCTGAATAAAATGCATGCAGGGCAGGTGTTCCAACCCACTTGTGTAAGTGAAGATGGGTATGGTGGCATGCACTTGTGAGCAGCACTGGGGTGTGGTGACAGGCAGAGCTCTGGAGGTTGCTCGGGGCCAAGCAGCCCAGCCTAGTTGGCTAGCTTTAGGCCAGTGAGAGATTGTTTCAACAGAAGAGGTGAGCAGAGTCTGAGGAGTGACATTCTAGGTTATCTCAGGCTGTCACATGCATGTGCATACATGTGCTTGAACCCCACATTTATGCATTCACATACAAGCGTATTGACACATGTGTGCATGCATGTACAAAAAGAAATAGAAATTCTTTCGGGGCCCGCTCATATGTGAGTGTTTGTGGTGTTTATAGCTGGGGTTGTGGGAGACTGCAAACCAGGCAGTCTTGGAGCTCTTCACAATTCTGCTTCCGTCTACTGAGTGTGGCCGTTCAGCCGTAGATGCCCGTGTCTGATAAATGCTTGAGGAGGGAGAGGATTTGGAAGCAACTGGTTTTCAGGCTCAGAGCCTGCCATAACCTGTGTCAGCTGGGGCTCGGGTCCCAGGCTGTGATTTGCAGGAATGGCGGAGAGAATTACCAATGGGTCTTGTGTCATTCTAGATACCTCTTAAGCCAGAAGCCCTCTGTAGCCCTCTTCCAGGCCATGGGTCTATTTTCTTGCTTCCTGCCTGGAAGGAATTATGGAAATAACTCTGTGCACCTGAGAACTACTTTCCCCTGACTGGCTGGTGCATGCATTCGTGTGTGTGTGTGTGTGTGTGTGTGTGTGTGTGTGTGTGTGTGTGTGTG
>NW_022196913.1:65597276-65626815 GCF_008632895.1 Mastomys coucha
CCCCACGAACCCAAAAACAAATTTCAAGAATATAGTGAACGCATTTGAAATGCAGGCGTTTCTTCTGGTTAGAGGAATCACTCTAGGCTTTACTTCCAAACTCCTGGATGCCACATTTTATTTCTGGCTCCTAATGTGTGCGTTTCCGGTTCTTCCTTAGCTAGGGCAGTTTAGAGACCGCGCTTGGGCTTGCTCTTCTCACAGCTGTTGACTTCTCTTATCTCAAGCTCCATGCTGCGCCGCCACTGCTGTCCTTTGCATACCTGAGTCACCTGGTAATATTTTCTTTGTCAATAAGGGAAGAGTCCTTGTCGGTTTCAGGAGAGAAGGCCCAAACACTGTTGATCAAATAGCACCTGGTCTTAAGGACTTGACCTCATTTTCCCTCAGGTCCTGGTGTGAAGCACACTCTATTCTTGCTTTATGCTTTTCTGCCTGTCTAATTATTAACACAGAGAGAGGTGGGGAGGGGGAGGGAGAGAAGGAGGGGGGAGAAGGAGAGGGAGAGAGAGAGGAAGGAGAGGGAGAGGAGGGAGAGGGAGAGGGAGAGAGAGGGGGGGGAGAGAGAGGGAGAGAGAGGATAACATAAATTGTTATTGGGTAGCCAGGAGATAGAGAACTCATGTTTAGGGAATCAAGTTTATCACATCTCTAGTGGCTTTGGTGTTAAGGTGGCAGTGTATGTCATGGTTTACCTCTGGGAGTGCCACCTTCCCATTGGGCCATTGCTCTTTTTAGTTCATCTCATTTATTATGCAAATAAAGAGCTCATCACATGTGGTTTAAGTATGACACATGAGCAGACCCCACAGACATCCCCCTCCATGCACTTCCCAGTGGGAGGGGTTGGCATGTCAGGGCTGAGGTTCAGACTACTGACTCCAAATGTTGAATTGCCCGTGCACACGTATGAGTCCCAAGTCCCAGAGTCAGAGGCCGGGAGGGAAGAAGGGACAGTAGCCATTCAGGATACATGTAACCCAGAGCAAGGATCTCTGAGGTTTTATTTACCTCATCTAAAGTGTCGCGTTGTCTCGGTTTGCTTTTGTGGCTTACATGGGGAACTGACCCCTAAACGTGCTGATAAGGGAAGAATAGGTAAGTGAACACCCCCAGGGTTCCTCTTAGTTTCAGTGAAGCACATTGGAACACGAGCCTTCTGTTTGCCGTTGAAAGTTTAGCACTTGAATTTCAGGTTGGACTGTCCAGCACATGAAGGAAGACGCAACACCTCATGCCAATGCCTGTTTTCTGTAGGCCCCAGAATAGAAGGCATTGTGCATTCGGTACACACGCATACAAAGCCAACATTGACTTAATTGTACCCTGAGAACAAAAGCCTCTACCTGGGTCAAGATGGGGCAACTTAAGACTTTTCTTTCTGCAAAGTCAGTGGCTGGGAACACCAGACCAAACATGTCAACTGTTGCTAGTGTTTGCTTGTGAAATTCTGATCCATGGCATGGTGTGTCCCAGAGCTTAAAGTGTTGTGTGCATGTGTGCGTGTGTGCATGTGGGGAGTCTGATCCTGAGTTCAATCCCAATATTGCAAAAAGAAGTACAAATAAATAATTAGATCTGGGCTGGCGAAATGGCTCAGCGGTTAAGAGCACTGACTGCTCTTCCAGAGGTTCTGAGTTCAAATCCCAGCACTGACGTGGTGGCTTACAATCATCTGCAATGGGAACTGATGCCTTCTTCTGGTGTGTCTGAAGACAGCTATAGTGCACTCATAAATACAATAAATAAATAAATCTTTTAAAAAAATAATTTAGATCTAAGAAAGCTAAATCTGGTGTTGTGAGGACCAACTCTGAAGATACCCAGAATCTAATCCTTCAACTAGTCTCCACCCACACCCCCACCACACACAGCCAGACATTAGACAGAATAAGGTGCAAAGGGCAACTGAGCTTTTTCCTGTTGTCCAATCTGTCTCTTCGTGGAAGTTCCAGAGACACAAACTGAGGGTTGCGTGGTGAGGCTGCTCCTCTGCCTACCAGAGCTTCAGTGTGCATGAAGTCGATTTGAAAGCCTCACATAATTCTCAATTGTAACCATCAGCAGGGAATATGTGGGTGCTCATGCCAGAACATGGGGGCCCCAGTGTTTTAGCCGACATCGACCACCTTTGTCTTTGTCTTACTGCGGTAACGAGATGCCACTGTTTGACCTTGAGGTGTAGAAGTTTCTTCTCTGAGAGCGACCCAGCTATTTGTAGACTCCTTCAAAAAGGACCCCAAATCTCATAATTTTCATTTGGGGGTGCTCATTTTTCTTATGCCTTTCAGGATGTCAATCATGACCAAGGTTTCCAGGGTTCTCATTCGTCAGGGAGGGTGGTGTGGAGTTTAGCTTCTCTCTTCCCCATTGACTCTCTTGCCCCAGTGAATGTAGCAACTGATGATATTAGCATTAGGTAGACACAGCTGGCATCCATCGATCTTACCCATACATGTGTACACATGCTCACTGTCACTTTTTACCTTCACAATATGAAGTTTTTGTTCTTAGGGTTTTTTTGTTTGTTTGTTTGATTTGGTTTTGGTTTATTGAGATAGGGTTTCTCTGTGTAGCTCTGGCTGTCCTGGAACTTGCTGTGTAAACCAGGCTGGTCTTGAACTCAGAGATCTGCTTGCCTGTGCTGGGATTAAAGGCATGTGCTACTATGTCCTGCAAAGGTTTACTTGTTTATGTATTTTACGTATGTGGGTGCCATGTCTGCAGGTCTGCTGCATGACAGAAGAGGCACCAGATCCCATTATAGATGATTGTAAGCTATCATGTGGTTTCTGGGAATTGAACTCAGGACCTCGGGAAGGGCAGAGCAGCCAGTGCTCTTAACCACCTCTCCAGCTTACAGTAAGACAGATGGGATTCCCAGCAGTGGCAGAGTAGAAGTCCGCATTTCTAGGATGTTAGTGTGCCTGTCAGGTTCCAGGAGATGTGATTCCAGGTCTTCAGGTCTGGGCTGGACTGAGGCCTTGCATTTCTGGTGCTACTGTCTCCAGAATGCATTGGGTAGCAGGCTTCCATGTTGGAGATACCAAGGCCTGGTGGTGTCTCTACAAGTTACCACCCCTCTGAACTCTGGGACTTAGTTTCTGAAGACACAGGCCTTGTGTTAGTACAAATTTAAGAGTGATAATTTCTTTTCCCTCTAACCTGGTTAGCTTCCAGATAATTGAGACAGAGGCGATTGGATTCATTCAATAAGCTTTAAGGCACAATAACTGAGCAGATATTAATCTATTCTAATGCACCAAACTAATCTAGCTACTTTCCAGCCCAAAGCCCCAAAATACTTTTAATATTTTAGTATTGATTTTAGCATTTTAATATTGATCTAGCTCTCTCTGCCTGCTCCATTTGCATTCTCATTGTAACTCCTGGTCCTGGCGAAACCTCCCTTTTCTTCCTCTCTCCCTCCCTGGCTGGTACTGGAAGTCTAGCCCTATTATGTCCTCTGCCCAGTGATTGGCTGTTCAGATTTTAATCCAAGGATCAGAGATAATTGGGGAGCAATGTTTACATAACATGAGATTCTTAGAATAAGCATTACAATGCCATGTCCGGCTTGCAACCAGATATGAGGGCCCCGAAGTCAGTATTTGAATGATACACAGATAATCATTACACAGGGCACAATAACACTATGCCAACAGCCACTGGGCAAAACCAGCCTCCTGAGAGTGGGTGTGGTCTGACCAAAGCCAGGCAACTGGGGCTTCCCGGGTGCTCCTCTGGCTCAGCATGGTGCTCTGCCTCATCAGGATGCCAATGGCGGTGTCAGGAAAGTGTGCTTTCCACGGAGTCATTTGCTTATACAACTTAGGAGCTGACGGGTCTGGTCTGGGGTGGTGGGCTCTGTGACTCTGAAAGACTACACTGTGTAAGGAGGTGGGCAGCACACCTGGAGCTGCATTGCTAAAAGGAAGGCTCAGACATCTGGGTGGAGGAAATGATTCCAACTGCACGTGCCACTTGAGGTCTGCTTCCAGACATGTAACAAGTGATGGAGAGTGCCAGCGTCCCTCATGTCCCAAGCTCTCTGGCTCTAACCCTGACTGACTGCAGACCACGTGAGGGAGGCTTTGAAGGTGGCTTTAGAGATGTTTTCATTCCCGGAAGCTTGGCGGGATTGTTTTGGGTTGTGTGCAGAGTGACAGTGGATTACAGAAAACAGGAGTTTATCCACCTGTCAGGTAGGAGTTCACAGTGGCCTGGCAGCTGACCTGGCAGCTGTGGGAAGTCAAGGACTCGGCCACTTCCTGTGTCATTCATTCTGCCACCTAAGCGCAGGCCTTTGATGTTATTGTTAGTATGGCTGTTGATACCCTGAACCGTCCCTGTGGGGAGTCATACCCTGGGCTCTTTCCAGTAGAAGATGTTCCTGCTTAATCCTGTTGTCCAGAAAATAGTCACGTGGGCACAAGTTAGGTGGTGAAATATAACACTTAGACAAGTGACCAGACCCTCACCCCAGCAACTGTGGGCAGAGGAAAAGATCAGACGTTCAAACCTCAGTGGTCCTTAATGTGGAGGTAATGGCTGCGTCCGGCCAGGCCCAGACAGTCCAGGGGCAGCTTCATGATCACTGTAGGGACTGAGGTCAGGTTCACTGTCATTAAGGCTCAGATACCTCAGAGAGTCCCCTCTCTGCATTGCTCATATACTGCCTAGGAAACACTTAGGGCATCTGTGAAGGTGCATACTCACAAGTGCTCTGGCAGTTAACACTCCACCCACTCCCTCTTTCTTCCCCCCTCCTCTTCCCCACCCCTTGTCTTCCCCTCTTCCTCCCCTCCCCCTCCCTCTCTTCTTCTCCCCCCCCCTCGCCTTCTCTCTTGCCTAACAGCAAACACGATGCTTGCTTTCCCTTTAGAAGATGGTGTACCCTGAGAGGAATAAAAATAATTTTTCTTCAACCTGATGGTGCCAAACTCAAAACAGAACAACCCGACTCGGCATTGAGGACTCATCAGTTCAGGGCAAAGCAGAAGCCTAGATCCAGTATACTGGTAAGAACAGGACAGACCCAGCCCTGCCCCCTGAAGGAGATCTAAAATACGTTAAGTCCTGAATCCAAAGCAGCCACATCTCACAGGCCTCAGGAGTGGGTTTGCTCATTCAGCGCTTCGCTTTCTCTTGACACAGCTGTGCTCAGTAGTTGGATGTCCGTTTTTAGTGCAGTCTCACCATTAGCATTCTGCATGTTCCAAACTTCAGTGGGTTTTGATGGGCCCATTCTTCATATACCCACACCCACAGGCAGAATCTATGAAAGTACATTAGAATTTGTGTTAAAGGCGGGCTGAGAGCAAGTGTCTGCCTGTACTGAATGTATTGCTATTAATAAGAATTAAAGGTCTGGAGATGGCTCAGCTGGTCAAAGTGCTTGATGGGTAAGCCTGACTACATGAATTCCACTCTCCAGAAACCACGTAAGTCCAGCAGTGCTCTCTGAGGGAGATGGTGGGCAGAGACAGGAGAATGTGCTGGCAGAAATGAGAGGTCTGGCCTTCCGAACAGCAGTAATAACAGCAGTAAAAGATTACACTTCTAAATGAAATGAATGCTCACTTCTGGAAGATGTCCTCTGACCCCTACATGCATGAGCACACACATACATCTGACCCCCACATGCATGAGTGTGCACACACAAACATACATAATAAGTAAATAAGTGAATAAGTAAAGGAATTTAGGCCCAAACATATCCAAACCTCAACAAAGTTATATTGCTCCAATAATTTTCTCAGATTTTAAAAATCTTACACTTTTCAAGCTACATCAATTTTGTCTTGACATGTGTATGTATCTGTTCTTGGCCAGTGGGAAGCAGAGATTGGGTATAGTGACAAGCCCTGGTAACTTCTTGGGTGCCATCTCTCAATAGCTGCAATCTTGACAAGTCACCATGTTCCTTGAGAGCTCAGGTTTTAGTTCCTTGAGGTACAAACAGAGGTGCCTCCCATGCGCTATTGGGAGGACTGGCCTGTGCTTCAGGGTCTGTGTGGGACAGATCCAGCCTGCATGGTCTCAATGACACACATTTCATTTGTACATGCATGTATGTGAGTGTCTGCGTGCTTATGTGTATGTGTGTTCTTTCCTGTGTGTGTGTGTGCACGTGTGTGTGTGTGTGTGTGTGTGTGTGTGGTGTGAGCAATTGTGACTTGTCATTCCAGTCAGTGTTTAGGAGTTCCAAAATGAAATGATAGGATGTAGCAGTTGGATCAATCTTATGTGGAACTCGTGGCCAAAGAGGCAGGCCTGAGGAGTTGCATGTTCATGACCCTCTGTGTGTGTTGTCCTCAGCATTTGATGGCAGCATGGACTCTCAAGGCCTATCTCAGACACACAGAGTTGGAGGCCCAGCCATTGGTGCCATACCAGATGTGCAGTATTAGCATCTGAGAGCTGGCACCAACCTCAGACCTTGTTGGACCTCAGATTTCCTTGGGGACCATTGTTAGTGCCCAGCCCCCACCCTGCCCTTCTGACTCAGTGATTCTGGGCCTCAGCTCAGCCTGAGGCTTTAAGTGAGACCCCCCCCGTGGGCTGGGGAGGTAGGATAGATAGCTCAGCAGGCGGAGTGCTTGCCTTGCAAACCCAAGGACCCATTCAGGCATGTTGCTTGTGTCTGCAATCCTAGAGCCCTGGTGTAGGAGACAGGAGACTCCTTGGAGCTGCTGGCCAGCCCATCTGGCCTAATGTACAAATTCCAGTCCAATGGGAGAGCCAACCTCAAAAAAAAAAAAACCAAAAAAACAAAAACAACAACAACAACAAAACAAACCAAAGAAAGTGGCAGCTGGAGAATTCCATCCACGGTTTGTGTATCAATTTTCTGGCTGCCACATGTCTGTGTCCCCTCCCTCACTTTGAGCTTGTTTTCTCTCTGCCCTTTCTCCTTCCACTTTCTCTCCTTCATTTACTCTCTGGTGCAGAGATGGGAACTGAAGGAAGAGTTCCTCTGTGACAGGGACTCAGGGGAGATAACAGGATCAAGCTGAGACGCTCCCCACAGGAGTGTGTGTGTGGGGGACTCTTCGTCACCTTATTTCCTGCCATGATCTGATGCCAGCCTCCTTCTGACTTTAAATGTAACCCTATGCCATGGCAGCAGTTTAAAAAAGTAGGAAATTTTGAGAGAGGGAGTAGGAAAGAGGAAGTAGGCATCTGACCCCTGGCCCCCACAGCGTACGTTCCAGCCCAGTGTGTGCTTCCTTAGTTGCCGGCATACATGAAACTCATATCTATGCAGCCGCATGTCTTTTCTCCTAACAGAAATTATACAGTGATGGTTTGGGTTTGGAAGCTGGCTCTGTGTGGGTCTGTTGTGATTAGATCGGCCATTGCCCCTGTTCGTGGCCATTCTTGTGAAAAGATCTCGGTGCCCCTGATTAGCTAGACTCCTAGAAACTGATTCACTGAGCCAGAAGTTACTCTTTAAAGGCTCAGGAGGGATAGAGTTAAAGTTGTTTCTACAAGGGTCTGCCAGTACATTCTCACGCCCTGGATGAGAGAGGCCACAGGGTCGTGTGCTTTGCCAGACGCTGTTATCTTAAGAACCAAAGTCCAGACCCAAACTGTCACCTTGTCTAACAGCCCACAGGTCAGTTTGCCAGGGCTGTGAGCCCTCATTCCCCTAGCTCCTTCCTCTGAGGATGTGACTACAGAGCTCTGCAGGCAGCAGCTTAATCTTCCTGCTACTCCCTCGGAGGAGCCATGTTCAGCTTCCAGCGTCAGACAGCTGTGGTTCAGTGTTTCGTTTTATTTTGAGATCTGGGACCATATGGGATTCCTGACTTCGGCCTCCCATCAGCTCAGATCCACTGTATCTAGGCTTAATCTTTATGCTGTTGTAACTTTGTTGTTGTTGTTCGGTTGGTTTTGTTTTTCATTGCTATTGTTTGTTTCCTCAGACAGCATCCTCCAGTGTGTGCTTTAATCTACTCTTGCCCAGGACATCTGTGTAGACCACCATGGTGTTTAGGACAGCGCCCTCAAGGGGCACATGGAAAGTTCCCTGTGGTATTGTAGCAAACAGCATGTACAGCATTGCCTTTAGACTATCCTAGCTTAGACATAGGTATCCTATTGATGAGGGGGCCATGCTGCACACCTCCCTCAGCCCGACTCACAGACTTACATGCATTCTCCATTGCATCCTGAAGGGACGTATTTAGGGTCTCTGACTGAAACATCAGGAAATCCATTTTCTTTTTCTTTTTTTTTTTTAAGATTTATTTATTATTATAATTAAGTACACTGTAGTTGTCTTCAGATGCACCAGAAGAGGGCATCAGATCTCATCATGGGTGGTTGTAAGCCACCATGTGGTTGCTGGGATTTGAACTCATAACCTTCGGAAGAGTAGTCGGTGCTCTTACCTGCTGAACCATCTCTCCAGCTCCCAGGAAATCCATTTTCTTGGCAAGTGACATGCGACTGAAGAGCTGAGCAGGTTAAAAATCACTGAAGACGTAATTTCTAGGTAAATATGTTTTTCTTAGGTAGAGAGAGGACATGTCCACCATTACCTTGAATGTCCTCGGGCTGTCTCAGCTGATCAGAGTGGTAAGCTCATGCAGGTTAAGAGCTTTAGGCTGGAGACCTTTGTACAGAAACCTTGGCCAGGAGAAAGTTTGTGTATGGGCCATATGCACGTACCCATCCTGGTTCTGCTGAAGGTGCCTTTGCATTCTGACTGCCTTACTGTCAGATGGACAGACGGCCTCCTGCTATCCAGAATTCATGCTGGAGCTTGAAGTATCTGTGGTTCTTTGAGGTCATTAGAGACCTGTGATAGTGAATTCCAAGAACATGTAGTTTTCTCTTTGTATCCATGGGAGGACTCCTTCCCGGAAGCCATTCCCTACTTCCCTGTAGAGCTAAAATGAGCCAGTGCTCAGTGAAATTCCTTAGTAGTACGTGCGTATGGCCCATCCACATTCTTTTGCATACTGGAGTTCACGTAGCTGATATCTAATCTAGTGTAAATAATTCCTGTACTGTGTTGACAAGTTGCCTGTTCAGCAATGTTTACAGCCCCACCCGAATATCTTTTCTATGGTTGATTGCAGCTCTGGACACAGGAGGAGGCAGAGAAGCTCAGGATGGGTGAGGCTAGGAAGACAGATTTAATGGTTCTCCTCTAGGGACAAGATTTACACAGTTTCTTCTCGTTCTGTGGACAGTGAGTCATCTGATTTCCTGTTCAACCTGGGAAATAAACGAAGATGTCTTGCAGGAATGAACACTCGAGCTATGATCGTCTCAAAGTCTCCTAGCCATATTCTGTTCTACCCGCTCATCTACGCATTTTTCCATTCCTCCGTCCCTCCATGCATCTGTTCATCCAGCCACCCACCCACCAACATTTGAGTAAAAATGTATTAAGTATTCTCACCCAACCTACTTAAAGTCTACAAGCAACTGCTCAGAGGATTTGGCATGTAAAGAACAGTGGTGTAGTCACATGTAACTGTGTAGAGACCCAGGGATGGCCTCACCAGAAGCTTTTGTCACGACGAGATACGACAGAAACCATACAAGAGAATCTGGTAGCGATGAGGTACACTTACTTAAAGGTAGTAGGGTGTGAGGGGTGACGTTGAGGAGAGCTGAGCAGAGAAACTCCTTACCTCTGGTCCAGCCAGAGACCTTCAAGTCTGGTGTTCCAGACTGGTTCTTTTAGTTCCTAATTTCCGAAAATAGGGAACCAGGGAGGAGAGTGGTTTGTCAGCTCATTTTGGGGATGTGGTGAGCGGGATGATGCCTCCAACGTTGTTTTCCTGGCTTTGTCTGGAAAAGGGACTTCACAGTGTGACACAGGGTGGTGACATGGGCACGAGGCTGCATGCCCTTCTGACCCTTTACCTCAGCACTTAATTTGGGAAGTAGAATCTCCATGTTAGACACACAGAGAGTTTGTTTATCCTGTCCTCGGTCTCCTTGTCTCCGAAGGACTTTCCTGTATACACCACTAATGGTACGGGTTGAAGCCAGCCTCATCTACACAGTGAGTTCCAGGACAGCCTGGCTGGCCTCAGATTCCCAAGATCCCCCTGCCTCTGCCTCCTGAAAGCTGGGATCACAGGCATCTACCACCATCGCCCGGCAAGTCTAATTTTTAATGGTGTAGGCTGCTGAGGAGTAATAGTAAGAAATACATCATTCATTTAGGCATTGGCTGCCAGCAAACCACTAAAAAAGGAAGAATGAAGCACAAAGTAGGGTAGATGGGGTCGCCTGGGTCTCTGAGGTGTGTGACTACAAGACCAAATGACACAGGAAACTGGTGAGTACTTCAAACCAAACTGGCAGAGACCCTGTCTAAAATATCTACCCCTTAAAAAACAGTGGCCATGGGTTAGAGAGATGGCTCAGCAGTTAAGAACACTGACTGCTCGTCTAGAGGTCCTGAGTTCAATTCCCAGTAACCACATGGTGGCTCACAACCATCTTTAATGGGGATCTGATGTCCTCTTCTGGTGTGTCTGAAGACATCGACAGTGTACTCACATACATGAAATAATCTTTTTTTTTTTAAACAAAAAACAAAAACCAGTGGCCATGAGGTTTTTCACTCTCCTGGCTCTTGGTGATATGCATCATTTTGGTGTCACGAGGCTTCTCAGAAAAGGACATGTACCTTGAATCAGGCAGAGTTTAAGGGCTAAGCTTCCAAATAGGTTCTCTGAGGCTTTATGGGGAGGCAGTGTTGAGGCATGGTTCTGGAAACTACCATGAGACACTGGATGTGGATATGTGACTGGCACTTCTGTACGTGTCTCCTCTTCAGCTGGGGGTCCATTTACTGTAAGCACAGGTTACATGGGCCTCTGTGGACCCCTAAGCCCTTCCCTTGCCAGCTGTAGGCAGCAGGAGGAATTGAACTCGTGACCCAGTTAGATAACAGCCAGGGAACTTAGCCAGCTTGGCTTGCTTCTCTCAGCTAAGTTTCAGTCTCCCTAACCACTTTCTTCCCAGGCTCCTGCTGATCCCTCTACTGTTTACTGTGGCTTGCAGAAAGCCTTGGGAGTGGCGGTGCTGTGTTTGGATTCCTCCTGCCTGCCACAGAGGAGAAGCTGACTTAGTCATTGGTGATGGCTGGCTAGGGGCTCTGAGTTCACCACAGACAAGTAGACTAGTTTTCGGGCAGAGGTAGGTTCAGGGCCACAATGGCTGTGATTCTTTTTTTCTCCTCTTTTTTCTCCCCCTTAGTTAATCTTACAAAAGACAATATCTAGAAATAACAATGTGTTTTCATGTATGCTTTCATGACACATTAACAGAAAAGCGGCCCCAGAGGCTATGGGTTTGAAGGACCCAGTTCCTCTTTAAAGCTCTGAAATCATGGGTCTCTATGTAGTTTTGAACAGTTGGAATTTGACTGCTCCTCCTGTCTCTCTCCAATTCCCTGTGGGCCCTGTGAAAGATAAGCTGTTCTGGGTCAAAAGCGATGTGCTCACATGACCAGCCCACATAACAGTTAGCCGTGGAACTTACCTGACTAAACTGGCTTGGAAATGTGGAGAAACTTCACCGACCTGCCATGAACAAGTTAGCCATTCATCTTGAGCCCGGCGCCTGGCAGAGATCGTGTGCCCCGCTCTCAGGTCCCGTGCAGTTTTAAACATTATTTGTTCTCGTTTCCTTTTATTTGATGTTCTCATTTTCTTTTATTTGAGATTCCTGGGCTTAAAATAATAAGAGATTTGAACTCAAATAGAGAGTTGGCCACTAAAACAAACAACCTACTAACCTTAAAAACAACAATGGAAAACTCAGAAGGGCTTTAAGGCTATGATGCTTAAAGGGATCAGCCTTCTGTTTTTAACAGGCCTGTGCCAGGAGGGGACAGCACCATCCTGTCCTTAATGAGCTGGAGTTGTCGGTGACGACGCTAGAACTGTTGTCTGTAGAACATGGAAGGGTTGTTGAAGTCTTGGCAGCTTTCGAGACTGTATCAAATGATTTAAAGCCAAGAGGGTCATAGGTGGGGTCAAGAGAGGTCACAGGTGAAATGTTAAGGTTAGGTATTCCAGAAAAGGTCATTAGCAAACATTGTCCTGCGACTGGACACCCGGAGGAATGGACGTTTGTTGACAGCACTCTGTGCTCTTCAGTGAGCAAGCCCTCAGGAGGAGAGCAGGAGTGATGACTGGTATAAGGCGGACTCCCAGTTCGGTTGCTTTTGTCCTATTTCTCTGTGGCTCTTCTATTTCTCCTTATTGCTGCCTCACCTTGTCAGCTGCCCCTACTTCTAGTCAGGTCTTCCTGTCCAAAATGACTCTGAACTGCCTGAGGCTCAGCACTGCTATAAATGTAGCGACTGGAGCCTGCTGCCCTTCCCTGCAGATGTAGCTGGTCCCGGGGAACTTAGAATACATTCTCTCTAGGTCAGCTGTGTAGACATGGGTGGGCAGTGTTGAAATGGTGTGCCCTTGCCTTTCTGTGTGTGGTCAGAGAGAAGAGAAGAAGCAATGGAAGGAAGAGAGACTTTTGTGAGGTTATTGTTCTCGGTGAGGAGAGGGCAGAACAGTGTGCCGTCTTACAGCTTTCCCTTTTCTGTGATGGTTTAGAGGATTGCTCACTCATCATAGTGAACCTGAGAGTGTTCATTGAATGACTGCATACTGACGGCAGCTCAGAGGGATCCTGGCCGGGGCCCCGGATGCTCCTCAGCAAGCTGGAAACAGTCATGCATGTGTTCCCATGGCAGGTTCAGTGAGCACCACACCTCAGGCTTGTTATATCCCTAGAACCTACATCAAATACCCAGCCATGGCAACGTGTGCTTGTTAGCCCAGCACTTGGAAGGCGAAGAAACTGGATCCCTGTGGCTTGATAACCAGCCAGCTTAGCCTGCTTGGTGAGTTCTAGGCCATGGAGAGACCACGTGTGATGGTTTCAATAAGAATGGCTCCTACAGGATCATATGGATATGGCCTTATTGAAGGAAGTCTGCCACTGGGGGTAGGCTTTGAGGTTTCAAAAGCCCGTGTCTCTCTCCTTCTCTCTTGGCCTGTGGATCAGTATGTCATTCTCAGCTATTGCACCTGTACTCTGAGTGCTACCATGTTCCCACCACGCCCCCCACCCACTGCGATGATAATGGATTAAACTTCTGAAATGGCAAGCAAGTCCACAGTTACATGTTTTCCTTTGTAAGAGTTGCTTTGGTCACAGCTTATCTTCACAGTAATAGAACAAAGACCAAGAAACCATATTCCGAGGGGTGATGGTGGCACAAACCTTTGAGGCAGAGGCAGGTGGATTTCTGAGTTTGAGACTAGTCTGGTCTACAGAGTGAGTTCCAGGACAGCTAGAGCTACACAGAGAAACCCTGACTCAAAAAATCAAATTAAAAAACAAAACAAAACAAAACAAAAGGAACCAACCATGTTCCAAAAGGAAAAAAAATAGTGGATGATACCTGAAGTTATTTTGTAGCCTGCACATACATCCACACAAAGAGAGGCATGCACACCTGCATACGTGCACACCCACATAAATGTGAACAAGCTTATACACACGGGAAGTGTCACATGGGGAGAGAGGACACGCTTCCCTGTGCTGTGAAACGGTAGAGATTCTCACGTCTCTGCTCCAGGCATCAGAATACCTGCTTCCTTTTTCCTGACCACCCAGACACTTCCCCACATCCCTTCTCCAGAAGTCCTTTCTCACTTCCCTTGTCTCCTCTCAGTGTGAGAGAAGACATGGTGGGATGGTGATCGAAATAAGATCATCAGACAATCCACCTAGTGCTTGGACTCAAGCTTTCAAAGCTGTCTGAATTCTAACGTGCATCTGCTTCCACACTGAAGCCGGACACCTATTTATCACCTTATAGACTGCTGCGTGTGAACCGATGTCCTCTCTGTCGGAGCCTTATGCTATCATGCAGGACCCAGTGGTGATCCCAACAGGAATTGGCAGAGAAGGTTGTATGTAAACTTGACACAGACCTCCAGCCACACAAATGCTTCTTGCGGTGTGCCTGATACAAGCTGACTTCCATAGGAAAGGTGGCAGAGTGTATTTATAAAGGGAACTGTCTTAGTACACGTACAGGGCTTGAAAAAGTCACTTTTTTTTTTTTTATCTCTTAAACTTTGTGACATATCTGTCAATGTTACAGCATTATCCTTTACTTATACCTGTCCCCTCCCAGCCCCGACACCACACAGGTTATCTTTTTTCTTATGCTCACCCTTCTGCTTTTATGTTATGCATATACCACACACATGCAGGCCCCCACTCCCTACCTACCTCACACATTTAGATTTTACATATGAGAGGGAGCAAGAAATGCGCGTCTTTCTGAGCCTGCTTTATTTTGCTTAGCATGATCTCCAGCTTCATTTTCCTTGCAGTGGCTCAGCCTCCTTTTTATTTATGGCTGAGTACAACTCCTCTGCATGCATGCACCGCCTTACTTCCTCTGTTTATCGGTTGATGAATGTGGAGGCTGGTACTGTGACTTGGCTGCTGTGATTACTGCAGTTGTGAACGTGGCTGTGCAGGTGTCTCTGTGGTATAATGTGGCATGACGACTTAGACTCCTTCAGATGTCCCCAGGAGTGACCTAGAAGCTTTTAAAAATTATGCGGTGTTGCTGTGTGTGCATGTGTGTGCGTGCATGCCAATGTGCCGTGTCAAATGTGCGGAGGTCAGAGGACAGCTTGCAGAAATTGTCCTCTTCCATCCTGTGGATGTGGCGGATCAAACTTTGCAACAAGTGCCTTTATCCGCCGAGGCCTCTTGCTGGAACAGTTGGTTTTTTTTGTTTTTTTGTTTTTTTGGTTTTTTTTTGAGCAGCCTCCATCCTGATTTTCAATATAGCCTCACAGGTTTACACTCCCTAACTAGTCCTTCAACCCCGTCAGAAATATAAGAACAACCAACACTATCTGAAAATAGAGGAAGCCTAACACAGCTTCCAGAACTGAGACAAATTGGAAAGACAGTTGCCTGTTTATACAGCCCCAGTATGTCAGGAAGTTGGAACATAGTCTTCAGCCTTTTTGGCCCAGGATATTCTGACAGATTTCTAAAAACAGGAATTATTAAGAACTAACTTATTCTGTCTTAGCAGAACTAAGCTATCCTAACCTGTAACTTGTGTCCTCTCAAGAGTGGTACAGGTCTGCAGGAGAAGAAAAGGCAATTTCTGCCCAGGGGTCACCTAGCCACAAGTACAGTCTGCCCTGGAGGTAGAGATGCTCGAATGAGGAGCTATTAAGAACAGGTTAAAGGACCAATGGAGCTGAGGGGTTTGCAGCCCCTTAGGACGAACAACAATATGAACTAACTAGTATCCTCAGAGCTCCCAGGGTCTCAACCACCAACCAAGGACTGCACATGGAGGGGTCTGATGGTTCTGGCAGCATGTGTATAGTAGAGGATTGCAAATTCGATCATCAATAGGGAGTGTAGGCAGCGAATCAGGATTCCTCTTTGCCTACATCCTCACTAGCATTTGTGGCTACTTGTTTTTGGTGATAGCCGTTCTGACTGGGATGAGATGGAATCTTAATGTGGTTTCCATTTGACAGCCAAGGATGTTGAACACATTCTCAAGTCTTTCTCGGCCATTGGTATGTACACTTTTGGAAACTGTCTGTCTAGCTCATTTGCCTATTTGTTCCTTGCTCTGTTTTATATTTTAGTTTCTAGTTTCTGAGTTCGTTACAGATTCTAGGCGATTGTCCCCTGTCGGTTTAAGAACTGGTGAAGATTCTCTCCCTTTCTGTGAACTGTCTCTTCTGCTCCCTTTGTTGACTGTACTCTATTTTAAAGAACATCATCCTGGGGGCACAGCCTGGCTCTCCCAGACCCTCACACTTTTCCTTTTGGTGATTAAGGTGCTGAATTAGCTGCGGTTTACATCCCTGCTACCTCAAAAGGATCTTGTCTACCTACCATCTATAAATACTTGTACTGTGTCCCAGTTTTATATTATAGCTATAAAATTAGCTTCAGGCTGTGTTGCTGTACACAACAGCCGCTACTTGTTTGTCGCTACTGAGTGCTGTACTGGGCTGTGCTGGGAGTGCCAAGTGTTCACTGGATTCAAGCAACAGAGGGGGCTAGGGGGATGGGGAATGCCGGGTATGACATGAGGTTGAGGCAGATGGGTCTCTGTGAGTTTTAGCTTACCTAGCGCTACATAGTGAGACCCTGTCTAGAAAAATAAATAAATAAAAATAGAAAGAAATATCATAATGTCTAAATGTGTAAGTGATGGTATTTTAAAGTACTGGAGTAAAATGAGTTATGGAAGTTAATTTGGCCTGTCTTACTTGCTTTACTGAAGTGGGGGCTACCGAGTTTTAAACTGCACAGACTGTCTGTGCATGTGGCTCATTGTGTATTTCTGTCAGGCTGCTCTGTCCTGAAGCCATTGCATTTATAGATGTTTGTCTTAAAACTTATGTGTATGTGTGTCCTGGTGATGAAGGCTGCATAGCTGTCCTCCATTTTTTCTACAATAAAATATGGTTAGGCAAGTTTTCCAAATAGATAATTGACACTATTGAGGACTTGTGTAGGTTAATGTAGATACTGAATTAACATCACAGTAAGAGGGAAGTTTTAGGGGTTTTGTTGTGTGAAATTTAATTGCATGTGTTTAAGAGAATCAGAACTTGAACAAGTACAAAGTTCAATTCCACTTTACCCAGAGCCACTAACATGACTGTTTTGAGTCATGAGATAGTGATCATCCTATCATCCATCCATCCATCCACCTATCTATGTATCTATGTATCTTATCTATCTCTATCTCTATCTATCTATCTATCTATCTATCTATCTATCTATCTATCTATCTATCTATCTATGTATATAGGTATGTATATATGTATGTATGTAATCTATCTATCCATCCATGTATTTATTATGTAATCTATCTATCTATCTATCTATCTATCTATCTATCTATCTATCTATGTAATCTATCATCCACCTATCCATGCATGTATGTATGTAATCTGTCTTTCAGCTACCTACCTATCTATCTGTCTGTCTATCTATCTACATATGTATCTATGTATATCTATATACATATGTATCTATCATCTACCTATCCATGTTTGTATGTATGTATATAATCTATCTATCTATCTATCTATCTATCTATCTATCTATCTATCTATCTACATATGAAATCTATTATCTATCCATGTATGTGTGTATGTATGTATGTAATCTGCCTTTCATCTACCTGTCTGTCTGTCTGTCTGTCTGTCTATCTATCTATCTATCTATCTATCTATCTATCTATCTATCTATCTAAGACAGGGCCACATGAAGCCGAGGATGATCTTGAACTCCCTACCCTCCTGCCTCTACTACTCTGAACTGCTAAGATGACCACTGAACTCTGTTTATATGCTGCTGTGGCTTGGTGGATAGTAGGCAAGCACTCTGCACACTGACCTTCATCCCAACACTGATGTCCGACATTCTAAATATGATTCCAGAGCCCCTGACACATGGCTTTCTGCTGTTTCTGTGTCTGTTTCCTTATAATATTTTAAGGTGATGATGATAGTGATGTAAAATAATAAAAACTAGTGACTCAGCCTGTCAATCAAACATTAATACTAAGGGTTTGGGGTTCCAAGGTCTGAGACTGAATTACTCACTCTGCCAGCACTAGAGTTTACTGAGGTGAAAAGGTGGGGTTCCTGCCTCTGTGTTTCATGTTTTTCATCCATGGTACAGCTGGAAACCCTCTCCTTTACTCGAACTACATGATTTGGAAGTTCTTGTACTGCTCATGGCTCTGGAAGTCACTGCATTCAGCATAGTGGCTTAAACATGAACTCCTAAGCAAGAAGGGCTTCTCTGACACACTAACAAGAGTGGAAAGCTAGGCCCTCCTCTGTCTCCTTGGCTTGGTTAAGTCTTCCTTCCGATGCCTGGCTTTCTAACTTCAGCTATTTTCAGCAGAACAATACTAGGATTTGTCCTGTGAATAATAAATGCTGTTCCTGAATGATTACCTCACAGCAGGCATTACATCACCATTACCTCACAGCGGGATGATTATGTCACCATCACCTCATAGCAGGTATTACATCATCATCACCTCACAGCAGATGATTACATCACTATTACCTCACAGCAGGTATTACATCACCATCACCTCACAGCAGGTATTACATCACCATTACCTCACAGCATGTATTACATCACCATCACCTCACAGCAGGTATTACATCACCATTACCTCACAGCAGAGATTACATCACCATTGCCTCACAGCAGATGATTACATCACTATTATCTCACAGTAGGTGATTGCATCACCATGACCTCACAGCAGGTATTACGTCACCATGACCTCACAGCAGGTGATTACATCACCATCACCTCAGAGCAGGTATTACACCCCCACCTGCTTGAGAAGTGAAGCCTTTTTTCTCTGCTCTTTGACAGTTGAGAACAGCAATAGCAGGGAGGCGGGAACAGCCCCATGTGGCACCCTACTGTTTACAAGGTCTTTGTGTAGGTGATGTCAGGACCCTCAGACTTTACAAGGGCCACCACCCCGTGCAGGCCTAGGACACTAGAACCTTTGGCTCTAGAAGTGTTAGAACTTTTGTGTAGGCCTGGGAAGCTGAGACTTCTGGCCAGTGCCAACAGCTGATGTTACAGCCTCCTGGTGGGCTTCGGTATTAGGAGTGCTCAGCTGTTGATAGTGGCCAGTGTTACAGCTCCCGGGCACAGAGTCTTGTCCCTCAAAACTTGATAGTTTTCTGAGACTGTCCCAGTAGCCAGACCCTGCAGTTTCTGTCCACCAGATCTTTACAGATGTTTGTCCTTCCCAGCCTCAGCTGTCTAAAAGTCTTCTTCTGCTCCTGCTGTAGCTGCTTTCATCAGCTGTCAGTCAGGAACCAACTTCACCACTGAGAAGCTTGGTCTGCCAGCTGCTCACCTGCTGTCACCACTGCCTGCTTCCCTGTCGCCGCTACCTTTGCTGATGCGTGCCCTTTTCTCTAACTAGTTCAGCCAATACGGGGGTGGGGGTGGGGGAAGGACTACGGAAGACCAGTCTTTTATTGAACCTGATGCTGCAACGCCAGGGAGGCAACTCACTCACCACAGAATCCACAAGCTGCTAGGACCAATCATAGCACAGCTCACATGCAAATGAAGGCTTCAGTTTGCACCAATCACAGCCTTGCCTCTAGTTTCTGCCACAGTTCCCTTTGCTGGGATGGGGAGGCGGGGAAGGGAGAGAGGAAATGCTCCCTCTCAGGTCTAGGTAGAAATGGCTGCAGGTTCACCCAGGCCTGTGTTAGAAAAATGTGTGATATAAACTGAAACAGGCCTGACTGAGCCTATACCTTCAGGAGATGAACACTCAGCTGTGATTGTTGTGCAGTTTTCTTAGACATCGCAGAGAGTTCAGAATGGCTTTTGCTGGCAAAAGGTCAGTCTAGCCGGCTATTTGATGCACAGTTATTTTGTCTGAGGTCGCCAGGGCAGCAGGGAGACTGCAACAGCTCACAACTAGGGTGTCAGGTTGACTCATTTGTTTGCAGTAAGAACTTAATGAATTATCACAAGTGCTTAAAATGATTTTGATATATTTTGACTGAGGTCAGCTCCTTGCCAAGGCTCCAGGGGAAGGAGAGCACCCTTCTATGCCACAGTTTGTCACAGTGACAGGAAGCAGGCTAACAGGCATCTTATGCGTATGCTCACTTAAACATTGTGTATGCTAATCCCTGTTAGGTTGTCTGTTGCTACAAAATCCTAGCCATTTCCGTTTGGCTTGTGGTGGCTTCTGTATCTGAACACTTGGTTGATGATGTTGCTCCAGGAGGTCATGAACCTTTAGGAGGTGAAGCTTTGCTGGAAGAAGTCCATCCCTGGGAGTGGGCTTGAGGGTTTGCAGCCCCATCCCTCTCTGCGGGTTCTTTGCTTCTTGGTTGCTCTGAAGATGTGGTCTCTCAGCTCCCTGCTCCGGCTGCCTGCTGCTGTCCCTTCCCCCACCCCATCCCCCAAACTTCCCTGTTTCTCTCTCTCTCTCTCTCTCTCTCTCTCTCTCTCTCTCTCTCTCTCTCTCTCTCTCTCTCTCTCTCTCTCTCTCTCTCTCTCTAACTGTAAACAAAACGAACTCTTTGTAAGCTGCTATTGGTCATGGTGTTTTATCATGGCAACAGGAAAGGATCTCATACAGGGGCTGGTCGAGATCCTTGGAAGCTGTGGTAGTTTCTTCCCAGGCCCTGCCACAGCTGGTCAACCCAAGTCTCCCAGAAGTCATCTATCTTTTCTTGGGCCGCGCCACTCTAGGAAGGTCCCTGAGCTCGCTCAGCCTCCCTGTTTTAGAGGTTGTCACAAACTTAATACACACCCATTGCTTTTGTTTTTCCTTACTCTTTAGCTTAAGATATTTGTGCTTGCAGGCACCCACTTCCTCAGAGTAGGAATATTGTCAAAGCGTCCGGTCTCCTGGCTGCAGAATCTACAGTTACCTCATGGCTCTCCCCATTAGCCTCATGTGTGTGTTGTGTAGAGATCAGATCCCTGGGGTGAGGTCAGTCCTCCTGGCAGACTTCCAGAGAGTTCTGCTTGCAAGGAGCAAGTGCCCAGGCTTTCAGGGAGCTCTGGTTTCTCTTTCACTGATCTTCTTTCACATTTATCAGAGTGGCTCTCACTTCAGTAACTCCAGCAGGGGTGCTGTGTGCCAGGCTTGCCTCACCTGGCCTGAAGTGACCTCCTCAGCTCCTGCCTGCCCCCTTACTACCCGTGTAGACGTCCTCTGTGGGGTGACTCCTACCTGACTCACAGATCTGCAGACAACCCAGGAAAGGACCTGGCCAGGAGCTCTGGGAAGGATTTCTCTTGGCCGTGCAGACAGCCAGTGAGCTCCTGCAGACCTGAGCCCGTGGCCCCAGTGGTCAGAGCAGGTCAACACAACAGAAGCTTTTCTTGTGGGTGCCTGAGTCTGCAGGATTGCATTGACTCAAACATGGCTGAAACACACCAACCGTGGGCTGTGCTGACAGCCATGCAAGGCTAGGTGTACTTGAGTGTCTTCAAGTTACCCGTGCCCAGACTCTTTACCACCATGCACCTGACCTTTACAGGGCAATGATGAAACTAATTGTCCTCCCTGGGACTCTCTGTCCCAAGCCTAGCTGTAAGAAGAGCACAAAGGCAAACTCTTTCTACCTAAAAGAGAGGGAACAATGAAAATTGACGCCTTTGTTAGGTCTGCCTATGTTTTTCCAGAGTAGAGCGGGGTACACACTAGGGGTTCCCATGATTTCTGTAAGCCCGAACTTGCTTGTGTGTGTGTGTGTGTGTGTGTGTGTGTGTGTGTGTGTGTCCATCTGTCCCTATACTTGTGTGCCAGAGGAGAACGTCACATGCCTTAGTCCTCTGAGGCAGGATCACTTTCTGCCCTAGTCCCCTGAGGCAGGATCTATGACTGAATCTGGAACTCACTGTTTTTCCAGTAGGCTCGCTGCCCAGAAGGCCTCCATGGACAACTCGCACCAAGCTGTTCAAACGCTGGAGCTACAGGCACCTGCAGTCAGGCTGTCTTTTATGTGAGTGCTGAGAGTCTGAGCTCAGGCCCTCATGCTTGCACAGTCGTCTCACTCACCAAGCCCTTCCACAGCTCTTCAGGCTGCATCTTAATCTGCCTTCTCAGCCCGGTGCTTGCAGCCGACAGCTGACGTTTGGTTCTGGCTCCCTCTTTTCCCCCAGCTGGTGGCTCTCCATCTTGAATCTTGGACTATAAAGAAAGCTGACTTTTTTCCTCCTTCTGTTGGAATAAGGAACTTCAGCTGAGCTCCTGACAGGTTTCCGCTCTCTTCCTGCAGACACATGAACCGTGCTCCCTTTTTCTCACTTTCCCCCTGAGAGCACCCCGCTGAGTTCAGAGCAGATTATACCTTCTGGCCTGGTTAACTTTGTCCCAGTAGCTGAAGGAGATAGAGTCACCATGATCAAATAATAGGAAGGGCTCAAGGGATTAACACTGTGAAGTCAGAATAGTCAAACAGACCAGATCCTGGTGGCTGGAATGTTATCTTGAAGCAGGAAGCCCCAGTCTCTGTCCATGTGATATGGTCAGGTCCGCTGAATGATGGCGGGATGACGGTCATCTGCAGGTGCACTTTTCTCTTTTTCTTTTTTGCATTTTATTTTAGTTTACTTTGATTTGAAGCAACTTTTATTTTTTTTAAATTGTTTTATTTATTTACATTCCAAATGTTGCCTCCTTTTTTTTTTTTTTTTTTAAAGATTTACTTATTTATTTTATGTGTATGAGTGCACTGTAGCTGTGCAGATGGCCATGAGCCATCATGTGGCTGCTGGGAATTGAATTGAGTGCGTCCCTGCTTGCTCCGGCTCCGCTGCTCGCTCCAGCATAATACACTGTAGCTGTCTTCAGACGCACCAGAAGAGGGCGTCAGATCTCATTACTGGTGGTTATGAGCCACCATGTGGCTGCTGGGATCCGAACTCAGGACCTTCGGAAGAGCTCTTACCAGCTGAGCCATCTCCCCAGTCTCCCCCCTGCCCCGTCTCCCTTCTAAGAGTTCTTCATCCCATCCTTCCTCCCCTTTGCCTCTGAGAGGGTGCTCCCCCAACTCCCCACCTCCACCTCACCCCCCCATTATTCCCCTTCTGTGGGTCATCAAGTCTCTACCAGATTAGTGCAGGTGCACTTTCTTTCTTTACAGGACATTTTGTTTTTCATAAAACTAGACTTGGTGGGCAGTGTGATTCTAATGTGGAGCTTACTGTATCTGGAGAAGATGTGTGGAGTGTTGCTTGCTTATCAGGTCCACTGGAGACCCTGTTTGGATTGTGTTAAGTGATATTTTGCAACAACCTTTTGTTCCTTCTCTTTTGGCTTTAAAGAAAAACCAGCAGATGAGCAGTTACAGCTCCAGGCCTGTTTTGTGGTGTGAGCTCTGAGGTTTGATGCCGTGCACAGTGAGCAAAGGTCCCACCACAGCTTCCAGCTTCGTAAGAGACCTGCTGTCTGTACATCCAGTCTTTGAGCACTTAGAAGTTCTCTTGGCTTGAAGTGTCTTGGATATCCCCTTGGGTCTTACATTTCTGAACTGTCACGACCTTATCTGAGCCAGTATTGTTTACTTAGGCCATGAGTACCCAAGGCAGAGGAGTATAGCCTGGAGCAAAATAGCAGTGTGAGCTGCACAGACATGGTGGTGCGCACCTGTTGTAAGCCTGCTAGGTATGGCGGTACACACTTGTGGTCCTAGGGCTTGAGAGATTGTGAGTGCGGGGTCATCCTGGGCTACATGGTGAGGCCCTATTTGAAAAAAAAAATGAATTGAATGAAACCAAACCTTCAAACCAAACAACAAGAACAAGAAAAAAAATAGTGTATGCCATCAGTTCCCCGTCCAGCTAATGTGCAGAAAGGCCACCCAGGACACACACTTCTCCCTGCCACCAGCCGCTTAAACTTCATGGTCCGCTGTTACTCTGAGGGCTTAAGAGTTGGTCTGGTTGGACCTGTTGTGACAAGCCTGGAGACAGCAAAATCGTAAGTTTAAGGCCAACCAGGTCAACATAGAAAGACCCCCGTATCACACCAGAAATAAAAACAGGGCTCGGTGATAGCTCAAGGATAATGAGCAAAGGCCTAGCTTCCATCCACAGTTACTACCAATAAACTCCCCCTCAAAACCAAAACCAAATTGGTCTGTACCACAGCTGGCCAGCATCCAGCACATTTCTGTTTCTATTCTCTTTACCGTAGTCTGTTCTCAGATGCCACCAGAAATACCTAGCGCAACTGACTGAACAATCAGTCAGCAGAGAATGGCTGCAGACACTGCGTTATGGTGAGGGCCATGTCAGTTGGGACTCGTGGATTTATTTACCTTTCACCAGGGCAACCCTTAGGCCAGTAGCCCAAATGAGGCAATGACCTCCTCTCCAAGGGCACATACAGCCCAGCACTGCTCTCGGATGCATCAGAGCCCCAGAAGGATCTACACTAGGCCTGGTATCTCCCACACCCATCTTTCTGTTCAGCTCCGTCCACGGAGGGGCTTGACCACAAGCATACCTGTTAGGGATGGCCTCAGATGTGTTTCCATGTTCAACCCTAAAGCCTGCAGTGGGTGTAGTACAGTCTCACTTCCAAAAAGCTGATGGTGTCACTGGAAGAGAGGACCTGGTAACCTCCAGAATGCTGCACTTGTATATTCCAAGTCTAAAATCCCGTAAGTTTTTTTTTGTTTGTTTGTTTTGTTTTGTTATGTTTTGTTGTTTTGAGACAGGGTTTCTCTGTGTAGCCCTGGCTGTCCTGGAACTCATTCTGTAGACCAGGCTGGCCTCGAACTCAGAAATCCGCCTGCCTCTGCCTCCCAAGTGCTGGGATTAAAGGCGTGCACCACCATCACCTGGCTAACCCATACGTTTTTGAGGGTTTTGTTTTGAGGGATAACAACAGTCTCACGCTCTGTCCTGTGACAAGGGCCAGGTCCTACCCTGCACACAGCAGCCTATCAGGTTGGCTTATCAGATTTCCCTAAACTTTCTCCGGGTCTTCTTACGAACTCTAGACTTGTTCTTCCAGGGGGATCTAGAAACGTTCTTAGGTTTCCATGGAAGACAAGGGACAGATGATCAGGAGTCCAGGCCCTGTGTAGGCTACAATGAGAGGTTGGCTTCAGAAACCCGCATAGAACAGCAGTTCTAAGGAGGCTGTTGGGCCACCCACCAGTTTCTTTGATTCCTTGGAGGCCCAGGGTGTTCTGGATGTTCTGCAGTGTGATCCTGTCCTTAGGGTGTAGATGCTCCCAGGAACCTACATCTCCCCTGCTCCCCTCCACCCACTGTGTAATTTGCATGCCTCCCCACCCCCGGGCAATCTGTTTTCCATGTTTCTCCTGACCTTGGCCTTCTTGGGGTTCCCTGGGTAACAGGATGCTGTTTATCCGCTTGGGAAGCTGTGTCTCCCTGTGTCCTGGCAACCTGAGCTGCTGCTTGCTCATAAGGAACCCCTTGCTTTCCAGGTCATTTTCCTGAGTCCCAGAACAGTTCACATCGTTTTTGTTTTGTTTTGTTTTGTTTTACAATAAGAATTTTAAAACTTTAAAGCTTTTCATCTTGCTGATGTGTCGTCTGACTGCTTTTCACTGTAGCTTCTTAATGGGGAGGCAGAGAGTGGCTCCCAGTGTGGACTTTGTCATGAAGGTGTTCCAAGGGAATGAGTACCACCTGGGGCGACACTAATGGATTCCCACAAAGGCTGCCCACACGTTCATTGCGGGTGTGCTATAAAATCAAAAGTAAAAGCAGTATTCTCTCCTAGTCGCCGTTTTGAATCTGTACATCCTGTACAGGCTGAAAGCATGTTCTTGGGGAGCGGTTTGAGACAGCGCGACATTGTTAGACCAATGTCTCTTTTCTACGCTTAGTCCGGCAGACCAGTGTGTCTTTTCTATGCTTAGTATGGCATCTTTTTTTTTTTTTTCACATTTCCTTCTCCTTTCCCACTTTCCCCTTTCCTGTCCTTCCCACACTTCTTCCTTCTCCCTTTCCCATCCCTTCACCCCTACCTCTCCCTACATGACAAAGACCCTCTTACTGCCCAGGCACAGCCACAGCCCATGTGACACTTTTCTGGTAGTGGAACCTGTCTTACCTTTCGTTCTCGTGAGCAGAGTTGTCCGCATGTGACTACGTTTGAACATTAGACCTGTTGGGGCTGTTCATTTTCAGTGTTGGGTGAACGACGACGTAGAACCTACCATACACAGCACCCTTCTTTCACAGGCAGGTGTGCCGTGTGTACCTGGGGTTGAACTCTGCGTTTCCAATGCACGCCACGTATTCATCGCTCACAGTGCTCTTCCTTTTCTTTCTGATTCTAGAATGCTCACATAGGCACAGTGAAGAATGCTGGGATGGGACCCCATAGGAGACATGGAATTCATTTGTTTCACATGCACCACACACGTGACCAGAAGATACTTTATGCCATATTCTTAACAATTTTGAGCATGAAACAAGGTTTTGTAGTGTGGAGTTCATCACAGGAAATGCTCAGGATTTTGGATTTTGAATATTTTGAATATTCTGATTAGGGATGCCCAACTTGTAGAGTGATTTCTCAGCAGTTAAACAAACATGGGTTACTTTTTGTTGCAGGGCAACCTCAGAGCATCTCCAAATTTTGGGTTTAATTAACTAAGACATTGAGTTTTCAGAAGAAGGGGGAGGGGCAGGGGTAGGGGTAGGGGTAGGGGGAGGAATAAATGATCTTAACTAACCAGAGTTATCCACAAAGCCTTTAGAGTGCATTCTCCTCTCAGAGATGTTCCCTGGAAAGGTCTGTCCCCCAGTGGGGTGTCAGCCTGGTGCAGTACATAGACATTACCGCAGCCACTGAGCTTGGTGAATGGGCTTTGGGACTAGAACACAAAAAAATATTGTTTTGTGTCTCTGTGTATATATGTGTATATATCTGTGTGTATGTTCAAGCATGTGTATGTGTGTGTGAGCGTTTGTGCATGCACATGCACAGCATGTGCATTAATGTGTGCACATGTTTGTATGTATGGGCCAGAGGTCGATATCAGGCATCTTCCACTTTATTATTTGAGGCAGGGTCTCTCTGTGACTGGCTAAGCTGGCTAGCCAGCAGGCTCTGGGGAGTCTCCTCTCTTTCCTGTCTTTAGTGCAGTATTGGTGGCCATCTTGTTTAACTTTTTGTTTTTAACACAGGGGCTGGGAATATGAAACCAGGTCCCCATGCTAGCACAGCAAGCACTGGGGACCAACCTGGAATCCTGCACTTGTTAGGCAGGTGCCCTGTGCATGAGTCACCGCAGCAGCCTTTCATCTCTGGAACTCTTTAAAGTATGGATATATCTCAGTACTATATGTCTGTCCACCAGAGAGTTCATGTCCATTACTTGCATTAACTGAAATCAATCAATTGACCGGTTATTGATTGAAATTAATTAATTAATTAGTTAGTCAATTGAGAGGTTTTGTGTTAAATGAACTAGTTGTCCATTTCCAATGCTGTAGTACACTCCATTTTCAGGGAAATTTGTGCCTATTAATTAGTGGCAGGCACTGGGCTGCTACTCCCTAGGAAATGCAACTCTAGGTTCTTATGAGCCTGTTCACAACATTTCTCCAAGCATGCTGCATAAGCCTTTTAAAGTGCGTTTCCATTTATAGGCACCTCATTTAATGCGTAGTGTTGCTTTACTGACATGGAACACACAGTAACAGCTCCTTTCCCTGAGTGATGCTTTAACTGGTATGCCTGTTTTCTCTGTGAGGCACATTAATCTTCTTGGCTTAATAAACAATGCAGGAGACCATCTAAAATGGCGAAGTGCCACAGAAAGCTAAAAATATGCAATGATGCCTCATCCCCAAACAAACCACACCAAAACCTGGTGCAGAGTAGAGGACGGAGGGGCCGTTGACTGTCAGTGTGAGAGCTCAGCTAGGCAGGAGGGAACCATAACATCAGTTTGAAGGTCCTCAGCTAGGGTGTGCTTTGTAGCAACTCAACATTTTGTCTGTGTGTGTATGTGTGTGTGTGTGTGTGTGTGTGTGTGTGTGTGTGCATCAAAGTGTTGCGGGGTGGCTGGAAAGATGGCTCAGCAGCTGGCAACATTTTTTTGCTCTTGTAGGAGATGCAGATTTGGTTCCTAGCATCCACATGGTGACTCAAAACTGTAACGTCGGTTCCAGGGATCTGATGCCTTCTTCTGTTCTCCATGGGTACCTCATGCATGTCAGGCAAACACTCATGCACACAAAGTAAAATAAGTAAACCTTTCGTTACACAGTGCCACAAATATTGACCAGGAAGTTACGAGTAACAGTTAGCAAGAGACTTCTCAGTACAGAGTCCACACCACTCGCTGTCTCATGACAATTCAGTATCTTGGATCCGTATTGTTCCCAAGACAGAAGCTGCACCACTTCATATCTAAGCTTTTGCTGGGCTGGCAGCAATCGCTAGTGCCCTTTCAATTCTGAGTCTCATCTCTGAGTTGGATCGTTGTTGTTATGCTGGGACTCTCAAAATTAGAAGTATTTTCATGAAAACCTTTTGCCTTTGTTGTTGGTAGTTGGGATGCTAGGGAAGAATTATCTTCAAAGTCCAAATTTGGGATAGAAAGCAGGTGCCAAGAAAGCCATGGTAAGTTGCCAAGGAAGTAAAGGACCCTAGCAGCCATTAGCCAGTAACCTAGTGTGCATTAAGCCTCTGCTGCAGTTGCCTGGGATGAGTTGGGATATGGTGTCTACATGGGAATGACCCACCGGCTCGGGTGTGTGACCTCTTCTTTCCCTGGTGGTGGAGCTGTCAGGAGGTTAGGAGGCACAGCCCTTGTTGAAGGAAGTGTGTCATCAGGCATGGGCTACAGTGCTCGTAGATTCATTCTACTTCCAGTTTGCTTGCCCTGCTTTGTGCTTCAGCTGCTGTGCCTCCCCACCAAGTGGCTTTGGGTGGTGGTATCTCATCACGCCAACCATAAGGTAATGAGGATGGAAAGCTCCTTACTTCAGGAGTCCATTTCTTAGTGTGCTGGCTGCCTGAGGAGATGGGGGGTGGGGTGGGGAGGCAGTGGGTGTGGTGCAGAGCACATAGCTGCCAGCACTGTGTGCATCCTGTGGTCCTCAGCTCCCGGGACTGCAGCCTGTGGTTTTTCTATTGTTGCAGCAACACACCCTGGGCAGGGACAGTGAGAAAGGGTGGAGAGATGATGTCAGGAAGGATGGAGCCAGCAGCCACATTCAGCAATACAGCTTCCTGTGGGTGTTTTCTTCTTTCTTTTGGTCCTGTTATCCCACTCTGCTGTCATCCCCTAAGGGGGACATCGGTGGGAAGTAATATTTTGAGGGTAATATCACATCATGTTGAGATAAAAGCAAGCAGTATGCTGAAATAATTTCAGCTTTTGCAGATTAGTAATAGCTGTCACTGAAGACTTCTTATGCAATCGTCAGGACTACATCTGTTAGAGCTTCATAAGCAACTTATCCTTGCTATAATTTGGGTATTCCGGTGGCCCATACACGAAAGGTGCGGGAACCTCTAAGTGGTGGGACCCCATGACAGGTGTTTATGTCATGGGGTGTGTCTTAGTTAGGGTTTTACTGCTGTGAACAGACACCATGACCAATGCAAGTCTTATAAAGGACAACAATAATTGGGGCTGGCTTACAGGTTCAGAGGTTCAGTCCATTATCATCAAGGCAGGAACATGGCAGCATCCAGGCAGGCATGGTGCAGGCAGAGCTGAGAGTTCTACATCTTCATCTGGAGGCTGCTAGGAAAATACTGACTTCCCAGCAGCTAGGATGAGGGTCTTAAAGCCCACACCCACATCGACACTCACCTACTCAAACAGAGCTACACCTCCTAATAGTGCCACTCCCTGGGCCAAGCATATGCAAACCATCACAGGGTGCATGCTCTAACCACCACAGGGTGCATGCTCTAACCACCACAGGGTGCATGCTCTAACCA
>NW_022196913.1:65626839-65705010 GCF_008632895.1 Mastomys coucha
CACAGGGTGCATGCTCTAACCACCACAGGGTGCATGCTCTAACCACCACAGGGTGCATGCTCTAACCATCACAGGGTGCATGCTCTAACCATCACAGGTGCATGTTCTTGAATGTGGCTATGAGAGTCTGGCTTCCTTCTCACCTGCTCTCCTTCTGGCCCTGAGGTAAGAGGTTTTGGTCTGATATGTGCTCCTGCCATGATTTACTGCCCCACAGCAAGCTTTAGTTCAATGAGGCTGGCTGATAATGGCCTGGGCCAGCTGAAATTATGAGACGAACCTTTTTTCTTGATAAGATATGTCAGGTATTTTGTCATAGCAGTGGAAAGCAGATCCACATATCCCTCTACTTCAACAAATGCTTCAAGATAGTGTGATCTTGATGTTATCACCACTCGGAATTTGAAGTAAGTCCATGTTGATAACTTGCAGGTGTTCTGGGTTTGCTACATAGTTCCATTGGCCTATTATAACACAGTGTACTCCTTTTAACACTCTGCTGCTCAGGATGGCAGACTTGTACACCAGTGCTGTGCATCAAGCCTGGAGCTTTTAGTCCTCAGAAAAATCACAGCCTTGGCAAGTGGGGAGAAAAAAAAAAAGCACTCAGAAAATGAAAAGTCCTACACAAGGTGTGCGCCCTAATCAGGACTTCAGCAGATATGGGAAGATGAAGTCATTGCCAAGGGACAAAGAGAAAAATAAGGAGGGGTGTTTTCAGAGGAATGATGTTGGCATGGGTGTGGGTGTTTCTCCAGAACCTTCATGAGCCCTGTGTCCATGGAGGATACAGCCTTTCCTAACCACCGGATCTTAGTCCCTCATTGTCAGGTGCTGCCATCCTTGAAGGTATGAGTCCTGGACATTCTGCCCATGGTGCCTCTGGGCGTGTCCCCACACTCTCGTGCCCTTGGGCTCTAACTGGACCACACACTGGCTGCTGGCCTGACTTATCATAGGCCTTAGGGTTAACCCTGCCTGGACATTAACTAACCTTGGGACATTGAAAAGTGCAGCCACATTCAGGAGAGTGCCTGAGTCTAACTTTCCATTTGGATGTGAGGCTCTTCTGCAGGAAGTTTTTCATGAGTCAACAGAGAGTGTTCCTGGATCCTGGCAGGATCCAGGAGCCATGTTGCTGTGCCCATGTATGAGGCACACACAGCACAGCCTCTGGGGGCTCTGGGATAGTCGTTGGTTGTCCCAGCTGGGCCTCTCCATCCTGCGTCCTCTTGAGTGTGCTTGGTGGGTCCTGATGCTGTCGTTGTGAAGTGAGGGGTACTTGGCACTTCTTCTCTGTACTCTTAAGCTGATGTAAACCTGCTCCTCATGCAAATTGTGGAAATTCCTCATGCAGGTTGTAGACGCTGCTTATGCAGGTCATGGACTCTCCTCTCTGTTACCCTCCGCCGTGCAACAGAACCCAGTGTGGGATTCCCAGGAAAACTGTGGAGTGACTGAGGTAGTCACATCCTGTCTTGGTTTGAAGCCAGCAAGTTCACAGCAGCCAATCCTGGCTTTCCAGTGTTCTGCTGCAAGGGGGAGAAATGGGAATTAACTCATCATGCAAAAAATGTTGCTACAAAAATAATCCTTGATTCTGTGTGAGTGTGTGTGTATGTGTGTGTCTGTGAGTGTGTATATGTATGTAGTATGTGTATATGTGAGTATGTATGTGTGGTATGTGTGTATATGTATCTATATGTATATGTATGTATAAATAAGTATATGTGTATGTGTGTATATGTATATATATGTATGTGTGTGTATGTGTGGTATGTGTATGTATGTGTGAATGTGTTTGTGTATATATGTATGTATCTGTGAGTGTATGTATATGTATGTGTATGCAAGGTATGTTTGTGTATGTGTGCATGTATATGTAAGTGTGTTGGTATATGTGAATGTGTTTGTGTATATATATGTATGTGTGAGTGTATGTGGATGTATGTGTAGTATATGTTTATGCAAGGTATGTGAGTATGTGTGTGTGTGAGTGCATGTGTGTATGTGTATAGTTTATGTGTATGTGAGTGTGTGTGTGGAGAGTGTGTGCATGAGTATGTGTGTGTGAGAGAGAGTGTGTGTGAGTGTATGTGTGTGTGGTATGTATGTGTGTGTGTGTGTTTTCTTCAGTGGCTTCTGCTGCTAAAGCAAATGTGTATGTGGTGAAGTGTCCCCTCTTAATATCAAAATATTAGCTTTCATTTGGGTTTCCTCGTTTTGTTTTCATGTACAGCTATTCTTCAGCAGGTGCTCAGAAATGTAGAGAGCTTGAGGGGTCTTTGGACCCCTCCTTTGTCAATAGAGAAGAAGGGAGAGGGTGGGGATTGATCCAGATGTGTTTCCTGTATCTCAGTACCTCCGAGGGAACTGCCATCTCATACCATAGTCTCACTGTTATCTAATCACGTGCCGTCTTGCTAACTTCCTTTCTGATCTCTTTCATGTGTGAGGAGACCTGGTTGCATGTTCTGTGGCACTGAAGATGCTTCTATCTACAGGAAAAAGACAGCCCAGATCAAGCTGTCTTTAATCAGAAGGCTTAAGGACTGAAAAGTCCACTTCTATAGTTTCAGGCTAATGTTAACTCAGCCACTCATAGAGCGTCCCACCGACCTGGTTTCCTTTTCCCTACAGGCAGACCTTTGCAGTGGTTTTACTTAAACCACAAGCTGATCTCTAATGCTCCCACATGGCTGACAGCCACTTTGGAGTTATATAGTTCAACATCCATGAAAAGACCCTCATAAAGACTGTCTCCCGCTGTCTGGAAGGTTTTACGTGGGTCTTGTGTCTGCCATTGGAGCTAGAAGATACAGTGCACTGATTGGCTCAGTCTAGAGCACATGATCCCGTGCAACCCTGAAACACAGAGATCCCTGGAAAGGGATTTCGACTGGGAGGAGGGTGAACGGTGTAAAGAAATTGCTCCTCCACCTTTTGGTTTCGAGGACTATGCACCTTGTTCTTCTGAGTTCTGTGGCATTTAACACTGATGCTACGAGTGTGTCTCTGAGGGCAGACTCCTGTGTGCTCTCTACCAATATTCTGCTTTCCGCCTCTCCTCCTTTTCCTTGCTCTAGACATGAACGAGTTTGTTGAAACAGGCCATATGTGAGTGCCTGAAATTGGGGGAGGGGGGTTATAGACAACAATGGCTAGCTATCCATTCAATCAAATATGTCAAAGGAAAGAAAGGAAGAAATAGAGTAGAAAGAAAGAAAGGAAGGAAGGAAGAAAGAAAGAAAGAAAGAAAGAGAGGAAGAGAATTTTATTTTTTATGGCATTGTTCAGAGGGGATGTGCTCAATAAAGCTGCAACATGCACAGTAAGAAGTATGCCCACCTCCCTTGTTAACTGTCAAACTTTTGAACTTCCCTAATCAGTCTGTGTGTCCCCATGTTGTTGCCCAGATCCTGTCTTCAGTGAACCTTAAATGCTGTTCCATTTTTCTCTGCCAGTGGACAGTTCGCAGTCGTGAAGAAATGTCGTGAGAAAAGTACCGGTCTTCAGTATGCAGCCAAGTTCATCAAGAAAAGGAGGACCAAGTCCAGCCGGCGGGGTGTGAGCCGGGAGGACATCGAGCGGGAGGTCAGCATCCTGAAGGAGATCCGGCACCCAAATGTCATCACCCTGCATGAGGTCTATGAGAACAAGACAGACGTCATTCTGATCCTGGAGCTGTGAGTGTTCCCTGTGGTGTCCAGGAGAGACTGAGGAGGGCATGGGGCTGCGCGGGCTGTCGTTAGCCCAGCTGGGCCATTCTTGAGAGAAGCCTGAGCTGTCTGCCTTAGCCTTAGTTGCCTGGAAGATGCAGCTTCCAGTAACTAAGGGACTTGATATGCAGAGGGTCCCTGAATCTTGGGGCTCACCCCCTCTCTGAAGTTCACCTTTGTTTTGCCATAAGCACATTACTTAAGGGCTTTTCTGTAAGCTTCATGCGTGTACCCCACGGTCTTCCTTGTCTTTTTCCCCTTGCTTTCCATCCTCCTTCCTTTCATTTCTCCTTCTTCCTTCCTCTTAATCTCTCACACACACCCTGCTTTTAACTGTGGAACTGTCAGCGATAATTACAGGAAGGACCAAGTTGCAGTTGAGCGCCGAGACGTGATTACAGGACTCCTTAAGCATGCTGCTGCTTTTCCATCTTGCCCATCTGGTGCCGTGGTGGGCAGCTGATTGACAAGCATTGTTCTAAGCCGTCTCTGGTTTCTACCCCCTGCCCCTCCCTTTCCTGGATCCCTGCCTGCCTGTGCTGTGTGGGGACCCACGGCGACCAAGGGCAGCAGCCCGTTCTTGCAAGAGAGAGGAAAGGTTTCAGAGAGTCTCTCCGTAGGCATTTTGGATGTCCGCTTGGGGAAAGCTGGACGACATGCCCTGACAGTGGATCCCTGGTGGTCCTCAGTGGTCACAAGTCCCATTCAATTCCTGGGAGCTTTCTAAGTTCTGGTGTGCCTGCCCACTGTTTGACAGCTCCCTTTCTTTGTACATAAATTAGATGGCATACAACTCCTTTAACCTTTTGGTTCTTTTGGAATTCCTGTCCTGTTGTAAATGATTCTGGAGGAAGGCTTGCACAACTATGGTAAAGTTAGCAGGCATAGTCAAGTGACTCCCAGACCATGACTCAGGACAGCCCCACACCCCTCTCCACACACTACAGACTCCAGCATCCCACGGGCATCTCCACATCCTAACCCTCAAGCATGCCAACAGAATGGTGAAATGTGTGTGTAAACCCTGAGACCTGCTCCCCTAACTCAGTGTGAGATTCACACACACCTTATTCCTTAGAAAACAGCCTAGTAGCACTCTACAACCCGGATGGTCGAGTGTTTATTCTTCCATTACCCAGCGGGCATTTGGGCTGCCTCTAGTATATCATAGTCATGAGTGAAGCAGTTCCCAGCACTCCCAGACTCATGTGAACATGCATCTCTCCATCCCCTGGGTAAGCACTCAGGAGTGGGGTTGCTGGGGAATGTGGAAATCCCACCAGCGACTGCCAGGGTTGGTAAGTTTCACTTTCCAGCCTCCCCAGCGGTAGGTAGCTTCAGTGGCCCTGCCAGCACCAACGCTGGCAGTGTTGGTGTTCTTAATGGCATGTGTGTGGTTTGGTGGCTGACAGCGTGCAGCTTTATGTTGCTAATGGTATGGTGACCTTGAGGACAGCTTGAGAAAGGTCAGCCAGAGCAGCAGCCCGAGGAGGCTGGGAGTGGGGAAGGGTTTATAAGGACGGTTCGCTCATCATGGGGTCAGGAGCATCTTCATAGATTCCAGTGGCCTGATGTTCTTAACCGCTTCACCTCAAGTGTATGTGTAGCTTTGGTGGTCCCGATATGTGTCACTGACCGAGCTGTAAGGTTGTTCAGACATTTGGTTAAAATGCTCTCCATAGGGTGGGTGGGCTTCATTCAATCAGTGACGGGCCAGCAAGAGCAAAATTACCAACCTCCCCTCGAATAAGAGACATTTCTGGAGCTACCCTGCAGGGATCTGAGAAGATATCTCTAATCACCCCAGTGTAGATACTATTTTTGTTTGTTTGTTTGTTTGTTTGTGTGTTCAAAGCACAGTGGTCAGACTCTAGGCTGGGCTCTGCCCTTGTGTACTTTGCAACCCTGAAACGTAACTTTAAGCCAGTAAATTTCCCTCTTGCCACTTGCTTTATGGTAGAACAGTCTGTTCACGGTAGAGCTACCTACCGTAGCAGCTCAGTACAGAGTAAGTGTGAAGGAGGCATAGGCTACATCCTGCAATCACGACTTCACATCCTCCACACACCATTATTCTGTAATGGAGTCACGCCGAGGCAAAGATCTCTAATGTCTCTGTTCTTGCCCACCCACCTCATTGCACAGTGAAGCCACTATGAAACTTTGGCGCGTGCTTGAATCATTCTGTAACTCACTTGGTTACCTGGCGAGTGGGGAAGCCAACTTAGAGAACTTAGTGTTGGCCATGTGACTTTACTTTCTGTGGCTGTGACAAAATGCCCAAGACAGTCAATGTGAAAGGAAAGAAGGTTTTATTTTGACTCATAGTTCAGAGTGTCAGTCCGTGGTTGCTTGGCTTTGTCAGGTGGAGCCCTGGGTAGGCAGAACATCATAGTAGTGAGCATGCATTGGTGTTTATCTGTTCCTTCCTTGGTGGCCAGGAAGTAGATAGAGAGTTAGGAGGTGCTGGTATTCTAGTACCCTTGGAGGTACCCTCTAGTGACCTCATTTCCTTCATTAATCATCCCTCCTTTCAGGCTCATCCACCAGCTGCTAGCACCACATGGACCACATGGGGTTCTGGTAGACATTTCCCATCCATGTGCAAACACAGATGCTGTCTCCAAGTGCAGTGGTGTCAGTTGGATGGGCACACTGGCTCATAGCATTGCACATTGGTCTGTAGCACACCAAAGGTGTTTGTCATTGGAGTTTAAGATCCAGATTGGCCAGATCTTTCAAGCTTTCTTTTTTTTCTTAAGTCTAATCTAGTTTGTTTTTTTTTTTTTTTAATGTGGACAGTATGGTCAATTTATAATATTCATAAGAGGAATAAACAATATGTGAAAGCCTTATAGACACCCCAGTTTGAGAACATTTCATGTGAGCAGTGGCATCAAGGAACCACTGACACAGAGGAAGGCACCGTAGGTAAGTGTGGAAATAGAAAGCTCTAGAGGGGTCCAGATTCCCCTGAAAGACACGGCACAGAGTTAGCACTAGGAAACAGTTTAAAACTTTGGACAGTGTATGGAAACATTAGTTCCCGAGTAATAACATTCATTAGAGTCCCCGGAAAGGCTTACATAAGACAGGGTTTTCCACCCTTTTTTAGAGTTTCATTGTTAGGGGCTCAAAGATTAATTAATTAGCTGGTCGGTGGTGGTACACACCTTTTAATGCCAGCACTTTGGAGGCAGAAAGGTAGGTGGATCTCAGTGAGTTTGAAGCCATTCCTGATTTACATAGTGAGTTCCAGGACAGCCAGGGCTACACAGAAACCCTGTCCCCAAATAAAAACAAAACAAAACAAAAAAACCCCAAAAATTAATAAGTAATTAACAATCCTTGATACAGGGCTTCATCTCTCCTGGGCTAGGTTTGAAGTGCTATGTAGAGAGAATGACTTACAGTTCTCAAGGGGGATCCCAGGTTTGCTTTGTGTTATGTTAGGGATCCAGAGCAGGGCTTCATGAATGCTCTGTGCAAGCATTGGGCCACTGAGCCGTGTCCCTAGCAAAGCACTGTTGCTTTCAACATGTTCTTATGCAGAGGTTGTGTCAAGTCTGGGCCCCATCTTTTGAGGAGATGTTAGTGGTTGGGTTATGCCTCCATATCCAATATATATTGAAACTCTTAATAGTTTCTCAGAATGTGACTTTACTGGGACAAAGGGTGATTTTCAGTGGGCTTAGTCCATTCATGGTCAGACTGGGTAGAGCAGGGCACTCACCCAGTATGGTTGGTGACATTATCAGAAGACCCTGGGCAGACTGAGATGCAGGGAAGATGCAGGCAGATAGAAAGAACATTGGAGAGATGGATCACAGCCAAGGAGTGCTCAGAACTCCTTCAAACCAAGGGAGCAGTAGAGACAAGTGTTGATTTTGGAATCATGACCTCTAGACAAGTAGTAAATTGTGTTAAGCCTCTCCGGTGTGTGTGTGTGTGTGTGTGTGTGTGTGTGTGTGTGTTTGTGTGATTCTATTCCAAGTGCAAGTCATGAAAACAATGCTTTTTAAAATTTAAATGTGGTTATAGTTTATTATATTTTAAAACTTTTATGTATGTACATAGTATGCATGTGTGCATTTGTTTCTATGTGTATGGGAGCACATATGTGGATGAAAGCATATGTGTGAGGTCAGAGTTTGGGATGGGTATCTTCTTCTATTGCTTTCCATAATCGTCATAAAAACAAACAAACAAACCAACCACCCAATATAGGATTCTAACCACATTAACACAAACTGTACTGTGATATTCACTGCATGCACACTACTGTGCCTGATCTTCAGACAATTCTTTTTGACAGACTAAAACTCATTCCCTGTTAAACAGAAGTTCTTTTTTGGCTTCTTGAGTTTGGCTGGGGTGGGAGGTTCTGGCTAAAGTTGCTCCTGGCAGACAAATTGCATGATTGGATAACTTCTAAAAGATCATTGCCTCCTTATTCCTTAGCCAAACCCAGAGGTGCAATCATTTCTGCACCATCATGCACTGGTGTGGTGCAGACACTTGTCTGGCTCACCAGGAACTGGGAGAGTGTTTCAAGAGACAAAGTCCAGTTATGAGTAAAATGTTTTAAAAGTGATGCTTCTAGGGCTGGTGAGATGGCTCAGTGGATAAGAGCACTGACTGCTCTTCTGAAAGTCCTGGGTTCGGATCCCAGCAATCACATGGTGTTTCACAACTACCCAAGATGAGATCTGACAAAGACAGCTACAGTGTATTAAGCTGGAGGGAGTGGGGCCGGAGTGCGAGCAGGCTGGAGTGAGCGGGAGCCAGAAGAGGTCCTGAGTTCAATTCCCACACACATGATGGCTCACGGCCATCTGTACAGCTATAGTGTACTCTACACATAAAATAAAATAAATCTTTAAAAAAAAAGTGATGCTTCTAGGCAAAGTGGTAAACAGGAGGGGAAACTGAACAAGAGGGATATAGGAGCCCATTTCTCAGGCACCCCCCCTCCCCCTTCTCCCTGGTGCCTGCAACACAGAGGAGCACTGAGATTTCTTGATGATCTCTCTTGCTGGCACACTTGCTTGTTTCTCCCAGAGATTGAACTCTTATGACTTTTTGAACCTTTGCTTTTGTGCTGGAAGGCAATTTCAAGAGCTCTTCTGGCACCCCACCCCTCAGAAGTCTCTTATTAGGCAAGAGCAGAGAATTCAAGAGCATTTGCTGGCAGCCTTATGCTTTCACAACAGATCAGATCACATACAGTGGACCGCTTTCCACTCAGGTGTGCTCTTGAGAACTAAAGCCCTGTGTATGTGTGTGTGTGTGTGTATGTGTGTGTTTCTCAAGCGTTCTTTATTCTTGCCAGGCCAGTTGGAAACTGTTCCTTACGTGATTAATCGGTGTTTTTACTCACTGTGTGGATGGCTTGGTTCGTGGATGGCCATGTGTGTCTCAGCTCTTGGATGTGTGGTTTGAAGGCTCTCTGCATTGTCTCCTATTGTGTTATCTGGAGCAGTGTGGGCTCTGCATGAGCTGTTGACCTTGATTATGGGGACCCTCTGCTTATAAGCAAGGAAGTTATTATCTCTAAGGCTTGGGGAACTTGGGGTACAAGTAACTGTCCCCTGTCCAGGGTCCACAGGGTCTGCCCCCTGCATGGTGCCCATGCCCTCTTCACACTGCCTCATCACAGGGCTCGGTTCTCTCTTGTCCTGTTGAGATTCTCTTGGAAGCTGCACATGTCAAGGCTGGGACTATAGCAAGCCCTGTAGAGTTTCTGTCCTAGTCATGGGCTGCCCTTATATGGGGCTGCTCTTGAGGCTTCACATTTCTTCACAGTGTGCTCCCCTCTCCCTGAGGGTTGAGGGCTACAGGTTGGGGATCCAGGCTTAGCTCACACTTTCAGCCATATTCAGGCTCCCATACACCCAGAATTCTTGGGTGGTATTTGAGTCACAGGAAGCTAGAGACAGTACACCCACAGTTGGTACTGCATAAGGGAGCATGAATACCTCAGGACCTTGGGACCATTGCTTTATGAACCAGGGTCTACAACAGGTCAGCAACATTTTTTTTTTCCCAGAATTATCCGTAAAACATTTTATAGAAAGTAAATGTTCTAGAAACATAAATGCATTGCTCTTTCTCCTAATATTTTATTTCTAAAATAATGTTTATCTCACCTCTTCTTGACTATCTTGGTTATTTAAAAAAAACACCTTTACATTTATTTTTAGTTTTTTGAGAATTTCATATATGGGTACTGTATTTACATACTTTTTACTCCCAGCAACTACCCCCATACCCCCTCCCTCTCAACATCATGAACTCTTCCATACACACACACACACACACACACACACACACACACACACACACGTATATATGTATACATACATACACAACCTGCTGGGTGCATTTAGTGTTACTTGTATGCATACACGTTAGGGTTGACCACTTGCTGTTGAGTTAATAGGTTACTATTAGGAAGCTCATCCCTGGAGAAGACCATTCTTCCTCTCTCAGTGGCCATTTATTTCCTGTAGCTCTTCATTTAGGCGTGGGGACTTGTGAAATTGCTCTGCTACTTGGGATCTCAACTGGTGATGTCACTGTGTAGGTCTTGCTTAGGTGGCCACATTGTTAAGATTTCATGTGTGTATCTCCTTGCCATATGTAGAAGACATTGTCTTATGGTGGATCTCCTTCCTGGTCCTCTGGCTCCTACCGTCTTTCCAACTCCTCTTCCCCAGTGTTTCCCGAGGTTTAGATGCAGGGTTTGTATTACAGATATAGTGGGACTGGGGGCCCCATGATTAGGTGTTCTCTGCAGTTTAACTGGTTGTAGATTTCCCTGATGATCTTCATTGGATATCTTTTAAATGTATTTTTTAAATAGTGTGGCTGTTTCTGTGATGCCGATGAGGAGAAGTAGAGCCATAGCACAGCCATAATTACTGTGTGCTTGTCCTACGGGGCAGCACCAGTAGCATTTCCAGGCTGAGCATTTCCTAAGGACAGCCACCATGAGATGCCAAGAATGCTACTATACTGTCAGATTTGCAACGCTAGAGGATTGAACTAACAGGTCCTGCCCCTCTCTAGGTAATAGTGTCTAAAAGAGCTTGATGGAAAAATTCAAGTTGAACATATTTCATCAGAAATGAAGGGTATAACATTGGATTCTTTTAAGATGGTTGCAGTTGGGTAGATTGTTGCACACTGCGTTAAATAAGAGAGACAGAGGAAACAGAAACGCTTTATGGAATCTATACCACCTCATTTGTGTCAGCTGTCGTAGGCCCTGCCTGGTTCACACTCATGTAATCTGTGTCAGTTAGGACAGCACCACATCCAGATCGGGAATGCTGAGCCCCGTCAGTCCAGATCCGGGGTTGGGAAGATTGGAAACCTCACAGTAGCTTCCTGGGGAGATTACTTTATGTGCATTTTCTAAGCCTTCAACATCCACATACCTCATCCTTCATGAGCTCGTGAGGCACCTCTGCCCTTAGAAGCAGGGACTTCCTTTCTCAGGTGCTGCTTCCCGAATTCTAGTGCCTGCAAACCACATCTACCTCAGCAGATTTCAAAGAGGACTCTGAAAAGCCAGCAGGACGATGAGGGCTTCTGGCCTTTCTACCTCTTTCTCCTGCCCCTTTTCCAACTTCCCTGAACTGTGGGAAGGTGGACAATGATGAGGTGGTGATGTGGGGCTCTGCTGTCACACTTGCATGTGCACATGTGTGTCCTGTCAACAAGTTCTTTTGACGACAAGACAATGTCCTACTTTATGTGTCGTACTATTCAAGACTAAGCTTGGCCTCACAGGCTTATGTGAGGCCTTAATAGAGCGTGGGCAACATAGAGGGATGAAAAGGCAGGGCTTTGACTTCAAAACCAGGAGCTGACCCAGCAGTCTTTTCATTATGAATTGATGATTTTTTTTTACTTAAGGCAGTGACAAACAAATACTTGCCATGGGCTTTCTTAGAGGGTGGTGTGTGGCGTATTCCTGAGCATTAGGGTTTGAGTCAACCTGAGTCCTATCAGGAAGCAGGTGGCACATAGACCATTGTGAGACTCTTTACCAAGGGTTGTCAACTTTATGCTTCAAGGAAAAAAAAAGTGTCAGGAAACAATGTGCTATAGTCACTAATGGCAAGGTGTTTTTCTTACCATTAGATGGCAAAGGGGCCGGGGGAGGTGCTTGGGAACCTGGGAAAGGCCAGCTAACTAGGGAAGGAAGAAAGATCTGACAAAGTGGGTTGTAAGGTAGTTCTGCTGATTTTCTGATCCCGTAAGACTGAGGTGAATGATGGAACCCCACAGTTCCTGGGACCCTGTCTCCCAATGAAGTCCTTCTACTGAAGAAATGTTCGCTTATCCCTAAATGAGTAAAAACCTTCCTTTCAAAAGCAGTGGACCCATCAGAAAATTCCAAAGGAAGGCATACCTTTTGGAGATCTGTCTTCTTTTCCTTTTCCCTGTTTTCTACTTCATTGAAAACACGGTTGGATTGGGGAGGTGGAGACAGGGAGAGTGGAGAAGAGAAGTTTGGGCTTGGGCTGGTTTAGAGTCTCATCGCCAGGGAGATGCACCTGGTGGACAGTCAGCACATCTGTCTCCTCTACCCCTTGGATCTCTCTGTCAGTCCCTTGAAGAGATGAGAGCCATCCACATCCACACACAGAATGGTTACAATGAGGTTATGCTGATGAAGGCAGGAAGTAACCTGTACCCGTTTTCTTCTTGGTCGAGCCTCCTTCCATCTTCAGATGAGTTTACTGTATCCTCTGCTCCTCCGTGGTAAGCGGAAGGGCTTCTATTCAGGCTGACTAAAATGTGTCACACAGTGCTTTAATGTGTATGCAGTTCAAGACACTTAACCATGGACCCCTAGTGTACGTCTGATCCCAAGATGATTCACTAGGTCTCTCAGAGAACCGCAAGCATCCTCATCAACATTACATCCAAACGGATTTCCTCAAACTTCAAATGATCTAATGTGAGCTTCTGGTCTCCTTGCTAGCCCATGGCTTCCCTGGCTCTTTTTGGCTTCCCATCTACTATTCCACAGCTTTCATAGTTTTGTTTTATCTCTTCATAGTTATTGTATTAACTATAGCATTTACTAGAGTATATGTGTGTTCTCTGGGACAGTGCTAGGATTTTGTTTGTTCTGATACACCAAACATTCAGGAGATGTGCAGGCTAGCACGGTGCCTAATAAAAGTGGCCCAAGTCCTGGTCAGTTCAAGAGGCTAGCAGGGAGAAGGCTCTCTGGTCCTTAGGAACACAACAGTGAGGACCCTGTCTAGGGTGGGCATTGGGGGCGAGGAGATGAAGGAATGTCTGCAGCATTGCAGCCCAATGCCCTGTGGCCTACCATGCTTAATGTAATCTTCTTTAAAGGGAATAGGCAGTTAACCAACAATGGACCATGCGTTGTTGTATTCCTACTGAACGTGTGAAGGTTGGGACAGTCTGACTAGAAAGATGGTCAATGGATGGGAATGTAGGAGGTGAAAGCTTAATGTGATGCTAGATTTATGTCGCTGGGATGTGGGTAGCTGAACTTGCCATAGTCATGCTGTAGTGTAATCCTGCTCACTGTGGAGCATATGCACAATTAATGCTCATAGAAAGAAATCAAGATGGCAGAGGATCAAGTAACTACTTGCTTAAGATGGAGTCCTTCTTTCATGCCCCTGGACTATGTTGCTGAAAGGGACATGCTGATCTCATCTCCATCTTTGAGCAGCTCTCATGGGGGTGGCTCTTTACTCTCAGCTCCATCTTCTAGCAGAACAAGGCTACTTCTTCTCTTTCCTTTCAACTTAGGTGGTCAGCTAAAGGTTCTCCTCACTTCAGATCTACTCTCCAGGGTCCCTAATTCCTTTCCTGCCCTGCCCTTGATTCCCATTATTAACTCCCAGTGGCTGGGCTCCTTAGCACGAGAACGGGTAACAAGGAGGAAGTGATGGGAAGCTTCCATACCCACAAGTGAATTTCAGTTCTAAAAATCTTTCTCTTCCCCCACCTTTTCATCTTCCTCTTAAAATACATCCTCAGAGTAAGGGGAGGATCTCCCGTGTGCATGTAAGGAGCTCGGCTCATGTGGAGACATGTGTGTCTCAGGGACAGCACAACCCTTTGCATTTGCTGTGTTCTCTCTGGCAGGTTTTCCAGACTGGATTTCCAGGTCATTAGCAGCAATCAGCAGCTGTCGTTTTAGCTGCTTCAGTGGAGAGTTCATCCGGGTGGGGAAGGAGGAGCTGAAGTCACACAGCCCCTGGATAATCACTTCCCCTTGTTTCCAGCTAGACAAGATAAATTGGGTTTGGAATCATCCACTATCTATGGCTGTCTTAGCTTGGTTTATGTCCCACTGGCCTTTCATTCTAATACCAAATATAATTACCCAAGCTGAAGAGAGGTCTGGCTGCCCCAGCTTCTCGGTTTGCCCCACTTTCGATTGGCCTAATTCTTTCTGTGGGTTTCCAAAGCTTGGGTTGAAGCCATTAAAGTAAAAAGAGCCTTGGCATATGCTTCAGGGCTTTCTGGCTGTTGGGTTTTTCATTTCCCCTGGAATGAGTATTTAGTTCAAGCAATCTACACGGCCCAAGTGCCCGGGGGATCTTGTCTCTTAGCTCTTTCTCTCTTATCACCTCCTCCACAGCAGTGCTGATTTTGGACATTCTTCAGTACTTTGACTATGGCCATTGATTTAGGTCACCAGGCTGAGTGGATGAGGGTGTGTCTCTGCTAGATGACTTTATTTCCAGGATCAAGACAGGGTATCATGCTATAATGTGATATGGCCTCTTTCTCTCAGCAGCATGACCCCACTGCCATCCTGGGGTCCCTCACATGGGAGTGCAGCCTTTACCCTCTCCCCAATCCCAGCTCTACTGATCCTGGGAGGTGCTGGAGTGTGTAAGAGGTGGGAAGTTAACCAGAAGTAAGACTCCATGATGCAGCATTCATGATGTTATTGCCATGACAAGGTGAGGAATGTGTGGTGATATGGTCTCTCCTAGTCACCGATGTTCCTGTAAACAAGCCCAATAGACTTATTGGTTCACCAGGTTGAACTTGAGTGGAATGTCACTTTGGCATGTCACCTGCACCATAGCTGGTGAATATATATTTGTTCACACCCCAGGGAATGCTGTAGAGTACCAAGGGACCATATAGATAGTCTGAGGGCTAGGAGAGTCTCCCTCTACACACCTACAGTCCACACATAGTGACATAACCACTGTACTCTGAGATGTGGTATCCTGAGGGACGTGTTTCCTAGTAGGCTTTTTGTGTGACTACCCTGCTAGTCAAAATTTTCCACTTTCTGAAGGCCAACTGTAGTATGAATTTCCGCATCTAACTTTCTTAAGAGCGGAGTCTTTATTGCCCCATGTGTGTATTTTCCTCCTCTCTTCTCTCCTTCCTTCCTCCCTTCTTCTGTGCTGGAGAAACAGACCCAGAGCCTAGAGCACTTCAATTCCTAATACTGAGTCACACTCCCAATATAGTGAAACCAACTTTCACTATATTGGGAAGACCACCTATAGTGGTCTTTGGGTTTGATGGATAGGGTGGCTCAGCCTCATGCTTTGAGTAATAAGTGTATACTCTCCCCTGCTAGCCGAGCAGCTAGAGATCACTTGGACCCCAGGCTTCCTTTCTAGCTTACCCGTCTCTCCTTTTTTCTCATCTGACTTTGCTCATGACATTCTCATCTGAATTTGCTCATGACATCACCTGCCTCTTCCCCACCTTGACTGAGAATGAACCTGGGAAACCCCAAGTCCAAAGCTCCTCATGGCTGTAACTAGAAACCTGAGGTTCCCCTCACATCACAGTAACCCCCCGAGGCCCCTCGAATCTCAGGTATATCAGGCCATTGTCTGCAGAACTGTGAATTGTTCTTGCAGTTTTTGCCTGTTCCCAGCTGAACTGACGGGCTCCATCATTATCTCTGGGAGCTTTAAACAAATTCTTACTTCATCTGTTTGGAATATTTTCATGTCAACTCTCATCCATTCCTTCCCCTCCCCCCTACCACCCCCCCCCCACCCCATGTCCTTTCTCCTGATCCCTTGTAGAGATGGAAATGCAAGCAGAGAATCAGAAAATGAGTAAGTGTTCTGAGGTGGGGGAGGAAGGGCTCTGGTTTATGCCAATCCGTTGGAGGTGTGACAGCTACCTCCCTGAGACGCTCTGCAGGATGTGATGTGCTGCCCAGTGTGAACAGCAAGCAGCCTGTAGGCCTGATGCCCTGTCTCCCTGTCTTCCAAAGACGTCTTAGTACCAACCTGTCTTTGAACTCAAAGCAGTGTTCAGGCTCGACTGCCCTGGGGTAGAGAGAAAGTAGTTTTTTGCTGAAAGAGGAAGAGAGAAATAAGATGGACGACACTTGATTGCTTGGCCTTGAGCTTGAGTGTGTGGTCATCTCAGTCAGGGCTTGGCGAGACTTTGCTGGAGGGACTTGAGACTGTGGCTTAGGACATAGCACAGAATCTCCATCCTCTTTGCAGCTCACAGGTATGGTCTGGCTTACCCACATGGGTGGTGCCTGCGGCTGCCGCTGCTAAATCATGATGCTTTTCTGGCATGTGTCTTGGTCTCAATGCTGAGAGAAGGTCGTCATTCTGCCTTTTCATTCATTCGTGAGAACGATTGCCGGAAATGAGTATTTTTCCGCATTGCCCGCATTCCTCTTCCAGGACGGTAAAAGATGGGATTCCTTTTTTAAAAATCAAATTCATTTATTTATTTCCTTATTTATGTGGGTGTGCAAGTGTGTATGTGTATACCCTCACACATGGATAGTTCAGAGGACGACCCTCCGGAGTTACTTCTCTTCTACCATGTGGGTTTCAGGGATTGAATGCAGGCCTTCAGTCTTGGTGGCGATATTTTTGTCAATGAGCCATCTCTTGGGCCCTCATAGAGACACTGTATTCTAGGACATCAAGAGATAGTGAGCAAAGGCTTGTGTAGGATGCTTTAGGGTCCATGGCTGAGGTGACACAGAACACATAACCTTCTGCTACACTCTTGGCTACAATGGGGCCTGGATTCAAGGGATCTGCACCTTCCCTGTGCTCACATGCATGTATACATGAGTGTATATGCATGAAGGTTCATAGATTCTTAAAATGTCAGAGCCAAACAAGGGCTGAAATGTCTTTGTCTCAAGCATGTGGTCAGTGTGCACCAGGGTCATTTTAAAGACCCTGTTCAATGCAGATTCTGTTATCTAGTCAAGCAGGTGCAAGGAAATTGCACTTAAATGTGTCCCTAATCATGGGTTAAGAGAACTGCACAATTGAATTGTTTGCCCCCTCATTTATAGACAGTAAAATTAGGGCCCAATCACCTGCATCTGAAGTCACAGTTGGCACTGGGCATTTTTGTGCTAAGGATCATTCAGTTCCCTGGCAGGCCACTCCCAGACCTATGTGTGCCCTGCGGCCTGTTCATAGTAGAGTGTATGTGTTTCCGGATTTGTTGATGTCCCCTAATCTCATCTGTGGTACCAGAATGCATCCCATCCTCAGGAAATCAAGCAGCTGCCTTGAAAAGGCCCAGGTCTGGTAATTAGCCAGCAGTTGTGCGTCCTCAGCATTGTAGGCTGACCAGAGCTAATCCTGAGTTGAATCCAGTTACATTCAGGGAAGTTGTTAACTTGAGTCAGGGACTTTCAGGTGTTTTTAATTTAGAGACTTGGATCTTGCAAAGTAATAATTGGGAGGAATTTTAAAATGAATTTTCCTACAACCCACTGACTGTGTAGCTTAAAAGCCCTCAGTGCTTTTAAAACTGTACAGTAAAGAATCCTTTCAGGAGGTGAGGAATCCTTGCTGGTGAGAAAGAACTTCTGTTCCCATCTCTTGGTGGAGACATAGAGTGCCTGTGAGCTTGTGCTTCATAATTTGTGTGTGTGTGTGTGTGTGTGTGTGTGTGTGTGTGTGTGTGTGTTAGTTAGCACTGGAATTTAAAGTTCTGTGACTCAAAGACCTAATGAAGAAGGCTCGGCTTGCTCTAAATCTACTCTGGAGATTATTCCTCACCCCTTCCATCAATCTTCCTTCTTAAACAAAATATGAAATCTGGAACAAAAAGTTCAGGTTCTGAGAGCTGTGCCGATCTCCTTCTTAGCCTTATTTGGAGGATCTGATTCTGAGCATGTGTGTAGAAGTGTCAGCTGTGTATGGAAGTGTTTGAGAAGAGCACAAACAAACGTCCAGTCACTTGCTGCCTTCTGAGATAGGAGGGACAAGCACACTGCAAACAGTGCGCATTGGATGTCCAGTTCTTTGTTGAAGTCATTCGCCTTTGATCAGTTTGAAAAATGACTAAGTTTGGACACCCAAACTTAGTGGGGTGTAGGTTGGGGTCTTGGGGAGCAATGGCTGAGGGTAGGAATGTGAGATTTACATTTAAGAACTGGATTTGGGAAGGAGGAGGGAATGGTATGCAGATGGACAAGGCAAGCGGCTGTGTAGACTTGAGTTCAGCTCCAATAGGTCAACGGGATCAGCCCCCAAACAGGGTTTGGCCTGAGGAGGAAGTCACCCTGGAGACCTATTCCAAGTTGTGCTGTGATGACTTGGTCATTATACCAAGGTTTGGCAAATTACTGTCCAGCAGCTAAACTCCGATTGCCACCTGCTTTTTTAAATAAAGTTTTACTGGAACACAGCCACACACAATCATTCACATGTTACTCTTTTTTCCCTTTCACATTGACATTGTGCTGGCCAAGTTAAGCCTCTGAAATAGGCCATGCAGCCTAAAGTGTGCAGTATTTCATGTATAATTTTAAAGAAGTGTGACAGTGCCTGCTTCAAGGGCCCAAGTTCATCAGCTGCTGGATTAGGTAGCTTTCTGGAAAGAGGAATGACCTTGATTTCAGGAGCATTCTGTACCAGAGAAGAGTTTTGGTGTTGGGGTAGGCCAGTGGACTGTCCACTGAGCTACTCTGAGTAGGGTGACAGTAGGTTCTTCATGGACAGGAATATGAGTGGCTCCTGTGGATGTCTGCTATCTTGGTCTAAAATGGCTGTTCAAGTTTTCTCATGAGTTCTGGAATGTGTCCATGGACAATCTCTGATGTCTGTGTTTGCTCTCCCCTGGGTGAGATGTTCCAGCTCCAAGATCATCTTTCCTTGGGTCTCTTTAGTCTGACTCTGTCTCTGTCTCTGTCTCTGTCTCTGTCTCTCTCTCTGCCTGTCTCTCTGTCTCTCTTTCTTTCTCTCTTTTATTTTTTTCTACTTTTTTTTTTAAAGATTTACTTATTTTATGTATGAGAGTACTCCATCACTGTCTTCACACATACCAGAAGAGGGCATCAAATCCCATTACAGATGGTTGTGAGCCACCATGTGGTTGCTGGGAATTGAACTCAGGACCTCTGGAAGAGCCCTTAACTGCTGAGCCATCTCTTTAGCCCACTCTGTGGCACCTCTATGTGTTTTGTGGATAATCACATATGTTGTCCTACAGAAGGGACTCTAGTAGGATGGTCCCCATTACCTATGAGGACTACCCTAGACTTGGCACATAGTCACCTCTGAGTTGTCCTTGTAGCTGAATTAGCCATAGGGCTGCACTCTACAAGTAAGGAAGGGAAGATGGCAGGATCCATGTGCATGCAGAAAGGCAAAATGTAGGATCCTGTCTAGCCATCTTTAGAAGACAACAGTGGCCAACATCGTGCCAGAGCCAACCACCCACGTGATAGGGGGGTTGATGTGTGTATACATTTCCAACCCACAGTGCTGCGTGGGTGGCTTGCAATGGCCACTTGAGAATAGCTTTTGTCCCACCCTAACTCCAGAGAGCTATTGTTAAATATTCCAGCACTCGACTGCCGCTGTGGGGGGAGTTTTAGTTAGAAGCCAAGCAGGAATAAAGACATAAGTATTTGCTAACCATAGAGCGCCTAGATGTGCTCAGGATCCTTGGGACAACTCTGTAAAAAGTGTGGTTGGCCCCTTGTTTTCTATCTAGGAAAAGAATCAGAGTCTCCAGGAGGCTGAGCAACCCCACAGGATCTGAGTTGGGTTCACCCATATTTATTATCCTTCCTCACAGAGGATGGAACTTCTGGTGGGGAGAGAAAGAGAAGATTAGCAGCGGGTGCTGGGGAGCACCAACCACCGAAGAGGACAGAGCCCAAAGCTTAGGGCAGCAGGGACAACCTGGGGCAGGCAGGGAGAAGGGTTGGCAGAGTGGCTATAAGAACCCATCCACCTGTGTGCTGTACCCAGCCCTGTAGGTCCAGTAAGACAAGACACCAACAGGGGCAGCCAGACCACAGCCAGTGCTTCTCGTGGGCAGGAAAAGGTGTGGTTATGTGTGGAAGTATAACCAGTGCCAGTTGAGACAGTGAGAGGAGTGGGGAACAACACCATATCCATCAGGGAAAGGCCCCATTCTTTTGGCTCCTATGTTCTTTCCTTCTCCCTGGAAAGCTTAGGGGCAGAGAGCTTTCAGATCCGATCCTACCGGTCATCCTGTGTCCTGTGCTGTGGGCACACAGCCTTCTTCCTTTATTGTTCAGGACTCTGCTTTGTCCCAGATTTGGGCAGTATTTAACAATCATCCAACATCTTTAACCCCAAGCCCTTAAGGAATTATTCTGTGGCTTCCCAATTGATGGGAATGTGAAGCCCAGAGAGAAGCGCTATCTTCAGAATGCAGGGCTAGCTGAGAGAAAATTCAGATTCAGTGATTAAGAGTACTAGCTGCTCTTCTAGAGGACCAGGGTTCAGTTCCCAGTACCCACATGGCCACTCAGTGTCTGTAACTCCAGTTCCAGGAGATTATACACCCTCTTCTGGCCTACATGGATATCAGACATGCATGTGCTGCACATATATACATGCATGTATGTAGGTAAAACAGCCATACTCAGAATAAAATAAATAAATATTAAACTAACTTGGATGCTCTAAATCTGGATGTGCTCAGTGCGGATGGCCTCTGGAGGGAGAGAAGAACCCAGACAGCATAGAAAGGCTGGAGGAGCAGAAATGCTGGCCTGTCCCTTCACATGGGGTCCTTTGCCGTTTCTTGTTTTCCCTATATTTCCCTCCTCCCTGTACGTGAGAGATTCCTTCTCTTGTTTTGATCCAACAATCCAAAGGCATCACATTTCCTTGGGGAGAAGTGGAGGACAGTGGTCAAGGCCCTTGCAGAGCCATGAATGTATTTCCCAGAGCTGGGCTGGGAGAGCAGCAAGGAGAGTCGGGAACCTCACTGATGAGGTTCACATTCTCTGTTGGCTCTTGCTGTCCTCTGGAGTCCCAGACCTTGTCACCAGCCCTCCAGTGAATGAGTGAGGCTTGCTGAAGGACCATAGGATAAACCCCTGAAGAAGTGGTTCTCTGTGCTTGGAATGCTTGTTAAAAGTGTTCAGGTTTTCAGTCTGAATTCTTGGAAACCTTCATGCAGCATGTTGGAAAGGCTTAGAATCTTGCATTAGCAAGGTGTCCCCAGCTCTGAGGTCAGTGGAGCCTGAGCTCAAGCAGCCAGCTTCCAATGGAAGGCTGAGGAGCTAGGCGAGAAGCTTTCCTTTAAGAGATAGAGCATTAGCATGCTTACACTGAATGGGTTTAGATTCTCTAGCTATGATGTTTATGGAGCCGTCTTGCTGAACAAAGAAGAATATAGCAGTTATGTGTATAATCACACTTAATTGTAATGTTGTGGATGGTTGAACTTGATAAAGATTACCTTACAAGAACTCTTATTAAATGCTCCCTGTGATTTAGCATTAGTTAACACTGTGGAGTTTTAGAGGAATTTGTTCTCTTCACTGCATAAAAATGTTTTGAGCCATTACTGTGTGCCTGGTACTCTGTTGGAGGTAGTGAATGTTCAAGAGTCACCGACAGCTCTGGGTTCTGACTGCTATCCTAAGTATGCTTACTGTCTGGCAATGGGGACAGACTTACTAAATCCTCCACCAGTCATGTACTTTGCAGTCATGTATAAGTTCATTCATAGCAACTAAGATACTTCTTAAATTCATTAGTAAATGTGTTTTAAAAATTGCTTTTATAAGTGTGTACATATTTGCTCATAAACAAATACTAAGCCCAAGAAAATCCTTATGAAACCATGTTAAAAACCAATTTAAAGTCAGTTGGAATACAGATTAGGAGCCTTCTGGTTACTGTCTAACAGACAGGATGGGTTAGTCTGTGAGTGCTATACAAAGCTGGGGTGTTGCTCCCTATCACGGAGAGTTAAAACTTCTAAGTCTGAAATGTAATTGAAATGTTATAAAGAGACACTATCAGCCGGAGAGACTGCTCAGTGGGTAGTGTTTGCTGAGGAAGCATGAGGACTGAAGTGTGTGTGGACTCTGGCTTGTGGAACCCCCATGCTGTGGGGTAGGGATAGGCAGGTCCCAGGGGATGGCTGACCAGCCAGTCTTGCCGAAATGAAGAGCCCTGGGCTCAAGGTTATGTCTCAAAAATAAGGTGAAGAGGGGGCTGGAGAGATGGCTCAGTGGTTAAGAACAGTGACTGCTTTTCCAGAGGTCCTGAATTCAATTCCCAGCAACCACATGATGGCTCACAACCATCTGTAATGGGATCTGATGCCCTCTTCTGGTGGGTCTGAAGACAGCAACAGTGTACTCACATACATAAAAATAAACAAATAAATCTTAAAAAAAAAAACTAGGATGAAGAGAGGCGCACACCTTCATTATGAGCACATTCTTGAGAATGTCAAGATTTCCCAGTTCCCTTTTAACTCTCCACAGCCTCTTTTTTGCTCTGTCCCCTCATTTGTGAATGTAGTGCGTTGGGAAAGGGCCAGGAGTGGTTTGGGCACATCTTCCTGAAATCTTGTCTGTAAGTTGTCTGTCACCTAGGAGATGATGAATCGGGGAAGAAGGATCCCCCTGTTCACCCTAGCTTCTGACTCTCAGTGTTGCAGGGGGTGAGCTGTTTGACTTCCTGGCTGAGAAGGAATCTCTGACTGAAGAGGAAGCGACGGAATTCCTCAAGCAGATTCTCAGCGGCGTTTACTACCTACACTCCCTTCAGATCGCCCACTTTGACCTGAAGGTAACGCTGCGTGAGCAGAAGCCAAATAGAAATGTATGCCAGCCATGGCTTTTGTGGCTTGTTGGCTTGTTGGGCAAGGGAAACTGAGGCACCTCAGTAAAGATTCTTCCTTCACGAGGTTTAACAATTGGAATTATTCATGTGAACCATTAGCATATAATGTCTTCCTATAGTTAGAGTGACCAACCTCTGTCTTGTAGTGTAGAAGCTTAAGGTCAGTGGTCACAGCCAGGAATCCCTGGTGAGGAGTCGGTGGGGCTTACTAACCAGGCTCTTAAGCAGTGCTTGCTCTTGGACAGTGGGCCATTTTTGGCTGGTGACTGGACAGCTTTCATTCTCTTGTGGTTGTGGACTTTGGGTGGCAAGTATCTTGAGTGTTTCTGTGTTTGTTACAAGCCTGGGGCCTGATTTTTCTTTTTACAACCAGACAAAGCCAACTGTGACCTTGGCTTGGTCTTTATGTGGCTAGAGGCAAGGCTGTATGGGGGATTAAAGATGTGTAAGCCCCATTTCCAGCCGTCATGGAGCATGCTCTTTTTGGGAAGGGAGGACAGCACAGGGACAACAGAAAATGGCAATGTTCGATTGTCAGGAGGTGAGCCACAGGCTGGTGCAGGCCACTGAGGTAGAACAAGGCTACAGAGGAAGTGCTCTGTCTTTTTCCTATAGCAGAGCCGTCAAACCCATGTCTGTGTCCCTCAGTATTCACCAGCTCACACCATAAGGTGGATTTCTGCCAGTGCCCGTCTGCTTGATGTCTTGTTTCTGACCAGGGAGCTGGCAATGCCCCCTACGTAAGCGTCTGCTGGGCACCTGCCAGCACCAGAGTGTAGGAGATGACAAACGCAGCCTCATCTTGCCCATGCTTCCTGGAAAGGCAAGCTGTCAAGATGGGCTGCGCTCCTGTCACCCTAGACATCCTGGCAGAACAGTCATCTTAGACCTGCCTTTGCTTCCTGCCTCCCCTTCTTTACCGAGTGCTTTCTAGCCTCAAACTCTTGCCTCAGACCTGCCTCCTAGAGACCCCGAGCCCCAGTGCTCTTTCATCTACCTGCTCTCTGGTCTTTGCTGGTTTGCTTAGTTGTTGTTTTGTTGCTTGGTTTTTGTTTGTTTGTTTGTTTTTGAGTGAAGGGCCTTTCAGTCACCTTTTACTTTTCTTTCTCTCTCATTCTCTCTCTTCAAGCCGGAAAACATAATGCTTCTAGATAGAAATGTGCCCAAACCCCGGATCAAGATCATCGACTTTGGCTTGGCCCATAAAATTGACTTTGGAAATGAATTCAAAAACATATTTGGGACACCAGAGTTTGTGGGTAAATCTCCTCTGCCCTTGGGCTCCCTTACGTCTCATCCGCAGTCCACTGGCTGAATCTCCCTTGGCTCTAAGACCACTCCCTGTCCGTCCCTGTTTCTGTTTGTTACATGATGCTGAACTGTTGCCCTGCAGCTTTCCAAGCTAACGAGTCTTTATGTTCTCTCAGCTCCAGAGATAGTCAACTATGAGCCCCTTGGCCTCGAGGCAGACATGTGGTAAGGAGCACGCCTTTGGTGGTGTTTTCTTTCTGATTTATCTGACTGTTTCCCTAACGTGGCTTCGTCTTTATTTTTGTGTGCAGGAGCATCGGGGTAATAACCTATATCCTGTAAGTATCAAGTCTACAATTCGTGTATTCTTTGCTCGTCTCTGAGACTGACCAGATAGATCATGCTGGCTCCTTCAGCTTATGCATGCTCTCCATTAAACATCGTCATCCTGCATGCTCAAAACATATCCATTTTAGGCTGATTAGGTGTGGTTTTCTTCAATCAAAATGAATTGCCAGTAATTGTAGCATAATCGTGGTGAGAAATCTTATCTGTCCATTGCTGAGAAAACATAAGAGTTTCATTTTAAACTATTCTTGGTTCAAATGACCACGCATGATGGTATGTGTGTGTGCAAGTGTGAGTGTGTGTACATTCATTAGTATGTTAGTATTTGTCAGTGTAGGTGCATAGGTATGACTGACCACTTTACACTCCATTTTTACTTTTATGTTTTTGAGATAGGGTTTCTTTTTTTTTAAATTTTATTTTATGTGTATGAGTCTTTTGCTTGCATGTACATATGTGGATCATATTTATCCGGGTGCCTTGGAGTTCAGGAGGTTGGATTCCTTGAGCTGAAGTTACAGATGGTTGTGAACCACCATGTGGTTGCTGGGAATCGAACCCTTGTTCTCTCTGGAAGAGCAGTCAGTGCTCTTAACCGCTGAGCCCCCTCGCCGGCTCTGAGCTAGGGTTTCTTTATGGATTAGGGTTTCTTCATCAATTTGGCTACATTGGCTAGCTGCTGAGCTGCAGGTATCTACTTAATCCCGTTGCCCACTGATCAGTCCTCACTGCCCCAGTTACAGTCACACACCACTGTGCCTGGCTTTTTATTTGGGATCTAGAGGCCCAAATTCAGTTTCTCATGCTCCTGCAGAGCAAAGTTTAGTACTTTGAAAGCTGAGCCATCTCCCCAGTTTCAAATGAGCTTTCAACAGGTTTCCTCTGCAAGAAGTTGATACTCGTGTTCATAACTGTTCAGTATTCCATGGTGTGTGATTGGATTCTCACGTGACTCATTCCACACTAAGTGTTGTTTCCCGCTTAGAGACACAGAAGAAGCAGTGATTCTACATTAAGTAGTTTTAAACATGGGTCAGTGAGCCACTTTGTTTTTTTAACAGCCTGAGTGGGGCCTCCCCTTTTCTTGGAGACACCAAGCAAGAAACATTAGCAAATGTATCTGCTGTCAACTACGACTTCGAGGAGGAATTCTTCCGGAACACCAGTACCCTTGCCAAAGATTTCATCAGAAGATTGCTGGTCAAGGATCCAAAGTGAGTGTCCCCTCTTCCTGTCAGGCAGAGCCTCCTGTAGCCAAGGCCAGAGACCTGTTCTGTATCTGGCAGCCCTTTTGACAGACCCTTACTGTCCTACCTGCCTGGAAGGAAGTACTTCAGAGAATGCACCCAGGGCTCTCCTGCTGCCTGCCCACTGGGTCCCTGCTCAGGGAGGAGTCTGGAGCTAGAGTGTTGCTCTCAGTTTTTTGTTTTTTTGTATTTAACATGGGCCCCACTTTTGCAGAGTATCTGCTTGTTAGGCTGACCCAGCGTGAAAATAACCTTAGCACTGTTTCAGTCTCATAGAGTCTTTTTTTCCTTCCTCCTTCTCTCCCCCAAAGAAAGAGGATGACAATCCAGGACAGTTTGCAGCACCCCTGGATCAAGGTGAGTTGCTTATTATGTTGGATTTCTGATTATTTCCAAGTGGGCGGTGTGAGTGATGGGTTGTGCTGGAGTGTTAGCTGTCTGTAGGCACCATGGGTTTAAGATAGGGTGGTATACTGGATTATATCTTACTGATCAGAGAGGGAGAACAATGAGCTGTTAAGAGCAGGGAGAAGTCAAATCTACTGAGCAGACATGCTTTGTGTAGCCTGTGGGGTTATAGTAAAAGCAGCATTTGAAAACTGAATTGTTTCCCATCCCATAGATGTTCCAACTCTCAGATTCTTTTGAAAAATCTGAAGGTCTTTAGATACCACATTCTCCTTCCCCAGGACTGTAGGGAAAGCTGCCCTTTTGCTGGAGCACCCTGACGCATGGCATTTACATATTCCTGCCCTATTGGTGCTTGGGCTAACAAAACTGAATTTACTTCAGCCTAAAATAAAAGGGGCTGAGGTTGATGAGTGTGTTAGAGTGTGTTAGCGTTCTGTCATCATGGCAGGTTACAGAAAAGACTGTTGAAGAAGGAAGGGCTGATTTGGGGGTCGGTTTTACTTTTCAGTCTGTGGTCAGTGGGCACTGTTGTTGGGGACCTGTAACAATGTAGTTCATTATGGTAGATGGAGGGGAGCCAGCTAGGATGGTGGGAGGAAGAGGACACAGTTCTAGTAGGTTCCTTAAGGACTTACCCTATTTCAACTAGGTTAGGGAAATTTCTCTCTCTCCTGGCAGTTACACAAGCTGGCCACCCATCCTTTAACATAAGAAGCCTTGGAACATTTAAGGTCCAATCCATAAGCCGGGCGGTGGTGGCCCATGCCTTTAATCCCAGCACTTGGGAGGCAGAGGCCGGTGAATTTCTCAGTTTGAGATCAGCCTGGTCTACAGAGTGGATTTCAGGACAGTCGGGGCTATACAGGGAAACCCTGTCTCGAAAAACAAAAACAACAAAACAAAACAAAACAAAACAAACAAGCAAACAATACAATCCATAATAAAGTTATCTAATAGTTGAAAACAAAACCATGGGCCTCATGAGTTGGCATTACAAAAGGCTTCTATTCACCTCTCCCTCTTACAGTAGGGCCTGTGTCTAAGTGTATCCACTGAACAAGACACAGTGAACGTGTTTGAGTGCTGTAAGGATGAGCCACATGCACCATACCTCTAGGGTCCCTCCCAACTTGTGAGTTCACTTAATGAATCTTGCCATTCCCAATGTGTCACTGTAGAAGAGTGTAACTGAGTGTAGATACAAGCTCACCTCCTATCCTATGTGCACTCCTCTGTATTATACAAAATACTCAACCATCAAGAGTTAGGGGGCAGAGTCTAGTCTCCCCCCCTTTTTTTTTTCTTGAGAAGGTCCCAAGTATGCCAGTCTAGCTTTAATCTTGGCTATAGCCAAGGATGACCTTGAACTTCCGATTCTTCCACCTCTACCTCCTGAGTGCGAAGGTTATGGGCGTGCACCAACACGCCTGGCTCATGTAGTGCTGGGGTCAATCCCAGAGCTTTCTGAATGCTAGGAAAACTCTCTCTACCTGCTGCGCTACATCTGAGCCTAGCTCCTGGATCTTGGATGTCATTTGCCACTCTTTATGCTATTTTAGAATAGGGAGTGTGTAAGCCCTTCAGAGTGATAAGGAATATTAAAACATTTCTGCAATTAGCTTTCATTATCTTTTCTTGAACTTTCATTTTTAGCCTAAAGACACCCAACAAGCACTTAGTCGAAAAGCCTCAGCAGTAAACATGGAGAAATTCAAGAAGTTTGCAGCTCGAAAAAAATGGAAAGTAAGACTCTGCAGACACACTGGATTCGCCTTTCTCTGTCTGGTCTTGTCCGGGCCCATGTCTTCTAACACTGGGAATCAGGAAATGTATTCATTTAAAAACAAAAAAAGTCCACTGTGTAATTCCCTGTGCTGTTATTACTGACTTTCAAAGACAAGCATAAACCATATTTCAGTGTTACTTAACTTATTCTTTGAAATGTAATTTTGCATGCTCTTTTCTCAGATTACCCCCAAGGCAAATTTTTAAATCAATACAGTAAAGTGATAATGAGCACTTTTTCAACTATAACAAACCACACTCCAAATAAACCCGTTCTTCCTGGTAAGCAGCCCGGAGCTTATATGAAAAATTAGCCTTGCTCCATGTAGGCTTGCAGGGGCGTCTAGGATGGGAGAGAGCCCCAGCAGTATGGCCTCTCCTTCTACACTGTGGCGGCTTCCCTGTGGCTTTGGTGTGATGCTCATTCAGGAGTCTTTGAAACTATCAAAATTCAAGGATCAGAAAGGAAGTGATGGTGTGGTTTCCAGTGGCCAGGACTGTATGGAACTGGAGAGAGCAAGCAACCGCCTCCTCTCCCGCCTGGTCCAGTGGTGTATCTCAGTTTTATACCCCATAAGCCACGACTAGACTCTCAGCAAGGCTTAGAGCTTGTGACTCAGTCTCTCTCCCCATTCTTTCTCTTTTCTCTCTTTTTACTTATTTCCCTTCCTCCTCTGTCTTCATTCCCCAGTTGCTTCAGCCTTTGAGGATATGGAGGGAATTGTACTGCAGACTAAAGCGTCTGTGCCCCGCCTATGCATGTTCATAGACACACAGATTCCTCTAGCTGACTCGGGCCCATGGAGCTCACCGCAAGGCCCTTGTATCCCATGCTGGGCTCTGGAGACCCTGCCAGGGCTTTGTTGGAGTTTAGGAGACAAGACACAGAGAGAGATGGGATATGAGACAACCCCTTCCACCCGTCACAGTGAATGCACAAGAGCCTTTGTGTTGCTATCTGCGCTCATGACCTTCAGAACACTTCCCTAATCCAACAGTCTGAGCTTCCATGGAGCACCCGCCCCAAGAGGGATGTTGGTAGTGAACTTGCTCTTAATGCTTTCTTCTGAAGTTTCCTTTTCCCCTGACTCTTTATGTGTTTGTTTTATTTTCAGCAATCTGTTCGCTTGATATCACTGTGCCAAAGATTATCCAGGTCATTTTTGTCCAGAAGTAACATGAGCGTCGCCAGGAGCGATGATACTCTGGTAAGCATTCCTGTTTGCCTTGGCTAGCTTCTCTGAGCGACACTGTGTTTAGAGTTTACATTGTTCTGTTTGTTCGTCAATCCAGAAAGTCCCAGATCATAGGAATGTCAGTCAGACTTACTCTTTCTCCCGAGGTAGGCTGGACACCGTGCCCAGTCCTGCCTTTCCTCCTTGGAGGATTTTGATTTGATTTACTTGGCAAAGTACAGTCTTAGCTGCCATCCTGACTATTTCTAACACCACTCCTTCCTTAAGCACTTGTGTACACACACACACACACACACACACACACACACAATTGAAAGAGAGGGTAACTAGTGGAAGATGAAAGGGCTCCTACTAATTCTCATGAGTGGACATAAGAACACTGCCACCAATAGCAGAATGTAGAGTTGCAGTGACACGTAAGAACAGACAGCCCTCACCCTTATCCCCACCAACACTGAGGAAAGCACAGTGCTACTGTCTCGTGGTAGATCAGAAGGCCATATACACTTGGTTTATTGACATTTTCCTGACTGTCCAAAGTCCTTGAGAATGGCATCACAGTTTTTCCTAAGTCCATGCTGAAACCTGATCACTGATGAGCTCTTCAGATACAGCTAGACACCTCTCCCTTCATCGAGACTTTCCCCAGACAGTCACAAACAGGGCTTTGTTCAATGAAGGTGAAGGGGACTCCGGGAAAGGCAGACACAGTGCTTCTGTGGGAACCACCCTGGCCTGTAACCCAATAGTCGGTCTTTCCTGGGTAGAGCTGGGGACTCCTAGGACAGGGATCACATGACAGTAGACACTAGCTCTTCTTTTCTCCTGAAGCTTCTCTCTGTATTAATGCTTCAGCTCTAGTCTACAACTGTAGAGTACAAGGAGGAAGGAGATACGTATGTGCATACACACAGACAGAGAGACGACACACCACACACACACACACACACACACACACACTCACACACTCACACATGCGCACACGAGTGTGAAGGAAAGCCAAAGAGAAGGACGTTATAAAGAGATGAGAAGGAAGAAGACCTCTTTTGAAAAGTGTGAGGACGTTAGGGGAGCCAGGGGAAAATGGCTGTGTAGATCTGTCTATGGGATGCTGTAGGCTGCTGTAGTGGGGGGTAACTGAAGCTCATGAGTTAGCATTTTTAACAGCCGCGTGTCACAATGAAAGCTCGAGAAGGAGCCTTAGGAGAGGAGGGCTCTTCTGCCGACTAGGGTTACTGGAGCCTGTCTGCTGCAGATTGTGGATGCTGTAGGCTGTCTTCTTTCTCTCCAAGACTCATCCCACTTTTCTACCACCGTGGCCCCTCGTCATTAGCCTGGACTATGAAAGAAAACCAAACTTTACTGCCTTGGTTCACTGACGTCCTTTGCCAGTGTTGCCAAAGTCCTCCCAGAGTTTGGATTTAGAAGGAATTCAGAGAAGTGCTTCGCCATTCTGCGCTCACAGGCACTAACATTTCAGGAGCTGTCCCTCTGTATTGTTGGGGACTTTTCTGACTCCTTAGTTGTAAGGTATCATGTTTTGGAAGCACCTTGCAAGAACACTGTGATAAGGCAACAAAAGGAGCAAACGTATTCATTATTCTGTAGTTAAGTAATTAGAAGTACAACCATTGTCTTTTTTTTTTCCTAGCCTTTGTTTTTAAGTATTACACACCACCATTTTAGGCCTCTCTCTCTTTCTTTCTCTGTCTCTCTCTCTCTCTCTCTCTCTCTCTCTCTGTCTCTCTCTCTCTCTCACACACACACACACACATACACACACACACCATTCAGAGAATCTTACCTTCTTATTTTAGACCTAGAGAAAGAAAAAAAGAAGGAAAAATAAAAATACCCAAATCTGTAATTGGAAAACTTAGCAAATGCTGCTGTGGTTTTTCTCCTTCCTCATCTGGCAGGAGAGTTCACGTCACAACGGAACCTCTCCATAGTGCTTTCTGGTAACTGCAATATGACAGATTCCTAAGATAAACAGAGGGTCGTTAGTTGGCATCACTGTTCACAGTCTGAACCTTAAAAAAACCGATCCTTTTTGTTCTTGGTTTCAAGGCGGATGACATCAGGCTCGGTTAAGCATTAAGTGGTAACAGTTGGTAGCATGAAAGGGTAAAGGTTTACTGCCCAGCTCCCTTTGTGATCCTGTGGATTGGGGATTAAGTGGTGTTTTTTCCTTAGAGTGCCCGTATGTCGGGCAAGGCTGTGTTCACTATGTTGATGAGTGTCCCGGCCAGCATGCTAATAACTCTTTCCATCCTCATGCGTCTCTCAGGATGAGGAAGACTCCTTCGTTATGAAAGCCATCATTCATGCCATCAATGATGACAATGTCCCAGGTCTGCAGCACCTCCTGGGCTCATTGTCCAGCTATGATGTCAACCAGCCCAACAAGGTCTGACTCTCCTCTGCCAGGCATAAGGGGGGGGCGGGTCTTGTCATAGACTGTGACCCAGAAGTCCAAGTTTGGAGAGACATTGCAAACAGCACTTCCATTCTGTGGGGAAACCCTTTCTGTTCAGGCTGATTTGAGTTGCAAATGAGGACATTTTGCATTGAGGGCCTACCTTCACACCCTGGTTGCTCCTGCACCCTTGGCATTCCTGGTTTTTTTCCCTCTACAAATAGCAGCACTGTCATTGAGTGTACATTGAAAAGGAGAGGCTTCTTGTCCTTCTAGCAGTGGTTTTCCTTCCTGTCCCCACGCTGCAGTTTGGTGCCTGTGGAGATCCAGGGAAGGGTGTGGATACAGCAGGGTGAGGACATCTAGTACAGTGTGGGCCTTCCCCTTGCTACCAAATCTGAAACAGAATATCTTCTTCCTATCTTCCAGCATGGGACACCTCCATTACTGATTGCTGCAGGCTGTGGGAACATCCAGATGTTACAGTTACTCATAAAACGAGGCTCAAGGATTGACGTCCAGGATAAGGTCATAATGCTGTATCATTAAAAACAAATTTATTTCATGTATTCTTAAATGTCACCCTAATTGTAAGGATAGTATGTGGGCAAGTATGGCTAGTTTCATGATTTCCTGTGAATAGTGAGCTGGACAAAATAGCTCGTGCCGTCTGACATGCACTGGCAAAAGTGCGTACTTAATTTTCTGTGGGCTCTGTTCTGTTCTTGTGCCTTATGTGCTGCAGATCGCACTACTCCACAATGTTACCAGTCTTACTTGGAAAAAAATTTTTTTTGTATAGTTAATCTAATAAGAAATTCATTAGCCTGAATATTTATCGTGCGCCCAGATATGGGCACATTTGTGCTGGTGAAGACAGCATTATACATGCAGGCGTCATTGAGTGACAGCCGATTATGGTGGCCATGGATCTGTGGTCAACTACCACAAAAGCTGTAATTTGTCCTCGAGACTCTATGAACATAATCCTTGATCCAATCAAATGTGTACTAAGAGAGTTTGTGAGGGAAAAGGATCCAGAAGTGTCTCCTCATCATCTCTAGACGATGAAAAATAACAACTGTTCCCATAGTATTTCATCAAGTTATGAGTAATTCACGGGTGATTTAGGGTACCAGTTCTGTGCAAGCTGCATCATTTTATCAAAGCATCTTGAACACTCGTGTTTGTTTGTTTTGTACCTTTATAGAGGCTTGAATTGGAATCAGTTCCTACGAATACCAAGGGGACTCTTAGGCACTCTAGACTGAGGTTAATGTGAGGACTTCAAAAAAAGAAAAGCAAAACGTTTTGACTTTATATTGAAATACTTACACATTTACAAAAAACATTGTAAGGATAATGCAGAAAACCCCCTCCTGCTCCCTAGTGAGCATCCCCTGTCATGACCATGATCTAATGCTCAACACCTTGAAGCAGAGTGGGCTTCTCTTCTCCTTGGAAAAGGCTCCCTTGGGGTTCGTTACCCCATGAGAAGGGACACACTGTGGTTCTAAGGGGCACATGGTTCAGGTCCATTATAATTCTAGATGTGACTACGGCGCTTTCCTTGTAGGGAGGATCCAATGCCATCTACTGGGCCTCTCGGCATGGCCATGTGGAGACTTTGAAATTCCTCAATGAGAACAAATGTCCTTTGGATGTTAAAGACAAGGTAAGGCTATGCCTCTTAGGAGGAGCGAGAGGAAATGATTAGGGGTGCACTCGAGTGCTGGCCCACCTGGAGCACCAGAACTGAAGCCAAGGATAAGGCTGAGAACCAAGTCCTCTAGACGAGGACTTAAAGTTGGAGGTTTTGTGTTGTTATTGTTGTTTGGCCCAGCATTTAAATCAGAGTTTCTACCATAGGTGCTTGGATTCTGCCCGTTGTCGGGCTTGTGGTGAAGCAGAGTATTTAGGGTCCACTTCTTTTGCAGTCCGGAGAGACGGCTCTTCACGTGGCAGCCCGCTATGGCCATGCAGATGTTGTTCAACTATTGTGCAGTTTTGGCTCTAATCCTGATTTCCAGGACAAGGTAGGTCATGGGAACAGATGCACTCATTTCTGTGTCCCCAGACCTCGATGTACAGCAGCCAGGTGACCCAGGTGACTCATAAGGGAGACCTCTCCACTTAGGTGTCTTATCATCCATTGCAGAGCATGGGCCCTTAGACAACAGTCTGCAAACAGCGTCCCTTCCAACCTCTTCATTCATCTGTTTAATCCTCAGCACAGCCCTGTGAGGTGTATCGCCGTTATTAGCACCCTTGCTCTACAGTGGAGGGAACCCACACGGGAAAATTCCACAGCTTGCTTAAGCTGTCTGTGATGGGATCAGGGATTGCATCCTACCCAGTCTTGGTTTAGAATTTCCATTTATAAGTACTACTCTCTTCTGGAACCCTGAAGACAGATGTGTGTTTGATGATGCTGGTGGAGGTGCCAGCTTCCCCGTCCCCATGAGCCTTCAGGCCAGCTCTTCCTAGACTAGTTACAGAAGGATCATCAAGATGGCTGTCTCACAGTGTGCTCTTCTGACTCACACCTGGCAGAATCAAAGCACAGAAACTGCTAGAAGAGTTCTTGCGCAGAAGGTTGCTTCTGGCCAGTAAGAGTTCCGGACAGACAAAGGCAATTTTGCCAAAAGATGTTCTAAGTCCAAGGGCCCCAGTGGCGCGGTCTGTAATATATTGAGAAAGCTGAGTTCACTTAACACTCCAGTTGAGGGCACAGACTGACCAGGGAGGGCTCTGGGCCTGCCTCTTAATGGCATCGGATCCTGATGGTGGAGTTATTTCAGGTTAATTTCTTGCTGCACTGGCTGCCATCTCTGCTTCCATGGCCTTGACTTTCTTGTCTGCGTTTCTTCCCATGCACTCGTGACCTTGGCCAGGAAGAGGAAACCCCCCTGCACTGTGCTGCCTGGCATGGCTATTACTCCGTGGCTAAAGCTCTTTGTGAAGTTGGCTGCAACGTGAATATCAAGAACCGGGAGGGAGAGACCCCACTGCTGACGGCATCTGCCAGGGGCTACCATGACATTGTAGAGTGTCTGGCTGAACATGGAGCTGACTTGAACGCTTCTGACAAGGTGCCCTGTGGGGGAAATGCTTGGCTCTCTCTGTGAAGTGGTGTGTTGGGCTGGAGGGACCATGAGATTGGCCTCTTTGTCTCCCTGAGACAACAAACACGAACCGAGTATACTGCGGCGATCCTTCCTTTCTTTGGTTCCAAAAGTTCTTTTGGAATTTTTTAGAGTCTACATTTTGGCGTGTTTATGATCGATCAAGCTCGTTTGGCTAGTGTTTTAATCTTTTTAGTTTTAGAGCAGGGTCAGTGTTAGTTTTAGACACCTGTAGAAACAGGTGTTTATTTTGCCACTTGCTCTTTTGTAAAAAGACAGTAAACCACTATTATTTGTTTTACAATTTTACTTCTAGACCATGTGTTCCCTTCTTACCTAAGCCAGTCCAACACAATCTGTTTGAATCTGAACTTAAACCAACACAGAGATGGTACTATATACAATTAGACTGGAGACATTGTAGCTTACATAGCAACGGCCTTTTGCGCAGTGGTGTCTTGGAACCCTGTGTGGTTCTCTGGAGACATATTTTAGTTGCCATAGTTGGGTTGAGTCTTTGCTCCTGGCACCTGGTAGACAGAGCTAATGTTTCTGTTAGACAGTTACAAGTCCCAGTGTCAGACATGCTGAATGGAGAAACTCATACAGACACAATAGAGGTGTGGTGGAAAGCTCTGCTGGCCTGCAGCACTGCTCTCCCCTAAGTTTTTGGGGTACTGTTAATTCCCAGGCTGGGTTCTATGTTATTCAGAGGTAAAGCAACTTACATCTTCTTTCTGAGCATTCAGCAGCACTGGGGGGAATCATTTCTTCTTGCTTTCTCTGTTGTTTCTGATAGCACTTTCTCTACTTACGAATTTAGCAAATGTTATTGTGCAAATGCCTCAAAAGTGTTTTCAGATCTCTTTGCTGGCAATTGGCATGCCATTTTATCAATTCTGATACAGAGGAGTATAGCCTTTCTGTCTGATACATTGCCTGAGCCTACATGAACCAGCAGTGGTCAGCCCAGGCTTCAATTATACGGAATGGAATGGAATGGCTAAAGCCCCACCCTATTCCAGTTCAGGCAAAGACATTTGAAGTTCCTGGCTGTGTGTAGAAGCTGTTCTGTTTACAGCTAAGTCTTACACAGCAGAGAGATTGGGCTGAGGCCCTAAGCCAGACACACTCACAAGCCTGGGTTTGGTTCCAGGATGGACATATTGCCCTTCATCTTGCTGTGAGGCGTTGTCAGATGGAGGTCATCAAGACCCTCCTTGGCCATGGGTGCCTTGTGGATTTCCAGGACAGGCATGGCAACACACCCCTGCACGTGGCCTGCAAAGATGGAAGTGCACCTATCGTGGTGGCCCTCTGTGAAGCCAGCTGCAACCTGGACATCTCAAACAAGGTACATGTAGAGGGTCGGACCCCCAGGCTCCCACCTGGTCTGCCAGACACTTTTGCTGGGTTCGTGCCATGTTTTTATTATTGTCCCATCATAGTGGAGGGTCACTCGCATGCAATGGATGTCTAGTGGACAGTGCCATTTTGGGCTGTGTGACTTTTGAGTAATATCCTAGACTGATAGAACATCAAGACATTAACATGCACTTTTTGCGTATTCTGACTTCCCACTGTTGTGCTTGTAGGATGAATGAGTGTGTGCACATGCATGCGTGAGCACATGTAGGACTAGGGGTCACATGGGTATGTACATACATACATACATACATACATACATGCTTGTGTTTTCGAGAAGAGTCAGAGATCACAGTATAAAAGCCAGCTTCCTGCTGAAGCACAAAGTCTTCTGTATATACCTTTGACCCTGTAATTTGACCAAGATTCTCAGAAGTGCAGGCTATGTCACCTCTCCCTTTTGAGCTGTCTGTGGGCAGAAGTTTCTAACGTCTTTGTGTACAAATGTATGCATGTATGCACACTAAGCAAATTTGGTAAATGCAAGGGAATACTGTCACCTTCTAATTAATAAGGAGATGAAAATCAATTGTATTTTCTCAGTCCATAAAACCCCTAGTGCAGATTTCTGGACTTTAGCTGTCACCTGGATTTTGCTGAATCCTATTCAGATTTTCATTACAAAATAATAGCAGTTAAATATTTGTGTAGCTTCAGTGTGTAACTGTACGAAAGGTGGGCACACTCTTCTTAAAGTCATGTTCTAAAGGAAGCCGAGAGAAATTATATTTAACTGTGGGAAATGTCGGTTTATAGATGGTATATATGGTGCCACACGGTTTTATGATGATTGGTTTGAGGTAAAATAGTTAACATGTGAAACAGCTGGAGAATTGCCTTGCTAGTCCTCTTGGATATTGTCTGATTAATTGTGGTGGACACTGAAGTTGGTAATCCTCATACTCTGGGTTGTGTGTTTGAGGTAAACCTGGGCTACAGTATGAGAGCTTTTCTCCAAAACAAATGAACATTCAACAAGACAAGCCTGTTTCCATATTTGCAGACGACTCTCCTGGGCTGAGATATGGCTCAGTGAGAATCTGGATGCATGTATAAGGCCCATGGACCTATTCATAGCACTGTAAAACTGGACAAATGGGAAGCCTGACTCATTTGATGGAAATTGGTCACAGTGGTCGATGGACTTGGCGTTTTCATTACGTCTGATGCTGGGATAGCGCAGGGGCCTTCGGTGGCTGATTCTGCTGTTATGTAGAGCTCAGCCAATGTGAAAGCCTTGCGAGGTTCAGACTTGTGTGGACTAGAACCTGCTGGCTGTCACAGCACAGCTTTCTGGCTGTGCTCTAGCATGGTGAATGACCTCGAATTGGGGAGGGACATTGGAGGAAGCTGAATTTGCTTTATAAGATTCACTTTTTAACCTACCCAGTCCTTCAAGGCTTGACCTACTCCTGAGAGGACAGCCCTGGTGACTCACTCACCTACCCCCAGACTTCACCTCTTCAGCAGTTCCACCTCCTCTGCACATCACGTGCTGAACCCAGTTTTTATCCCGTGAACCTTAGCTAACAAGTGATAGTCAAACCCTCTCTCTCTGTCCCTCTTACCTACTTTCCCCTGACTCTTTCTATCCCTTTCCCCCTCCCTTCCCACCCTCCACCCTCTCCTCATTTCTTTCTCTCTCTCTCTTTAGGTGAGGAACTAGAGATGTTTAAGTTATGTGCAGGAAAGTAAGTGCCAGCCACTACCTCCCCACTAGTCCGTCCAGAATGCCTTTCCTCAAGCCCACTTAGGGAGCCATTTATTAGAGTGGACATAGCACAGTGGCATCCATGCTCCTCAGGCAGGCTGCCACTCTCTCCCCCATCATGCTGTCTTACTAGATTATATTCCTCCAAAGAGAACCTGACCATTCCAATCGTGCTCTTCTTGGACTAAGAGGGCAATGACTTGTCATTCTGTGGTGACATTTCTTCATGCTTTGTTTGAAGATTGGGCCTGTTGCTTTTTAAGGCAGCTGAGTTAGCAAGCAGATAGGAGAGAAAGAAAGGGATGGTAACATGTGTCTCTAAGGCAGAACCTCATAGGCCACTCCCTCCCACAGATGGATAAGTGCACACTCGCGCACGCGCGTGCGCACGCGCACACACACACACACACACACACACACACACACACACACACACACGAGCAATGGGCATCAGCTGTGATAGGTGTCTTACTGCACAGCCCAGGCATTTGAGGAGGTCAGAATTTGGCCATGGGTGTTTCTGCCTTCAGGCTGCCTTTAGAAAACCAGGCATACACACAACACAGAGTAGTGAACTCACTTGTCACCATCCCTGCTATGGCAGGTGTGGGGCAGGCCTGAGGTGCTGCGAATCTGCCAGCAGCTTCACAGAGGTGACAGAGCAGTTAGCACTCTGCAAGATAAAGAGGTCAGGAGAGGCGACTTCAGACAGAGCCTCCACGTGTAGCTCCTAAGATGGACAGTGCGAATACAGCACAGGAGGGGCAGGTCCTGAGCACAGAGGTGATAGGGGAAGGGGGAAAACGCTGGAAGGAGCCCTCTGGTCCAGGTACAAAAGGCCTGGGGTAGAACAGTAAGGAATTTGAGTTATATCATAGCCAGGTGCTACACCTAGAATGGATTGGAACACTCCCTCCATTGCTATTCTCTGCAGGCTGGCTCCAGGAGTAGCAGTGCGTTCAATAGCATTCGGGCTTTCAAAAGTGTGTCACAGCCAGGCAGTGGTGGTGCATGCCTTTAACCCCCAGCACTTGGGAGGCAGAGGCAGGTGGATTTCTGAGTTCGAGGCCAGCCTGGTCTACAGAGTGAGTACCAGGACAGCCAGGACAACACAGAGAAACCCTGTCTTGAAAAACCAAAGGGAAAAAAAAAAAAAAAAAGTGTGTCACAGATTTCCTTACAGATACAAAACCACCACTAGGGCTGGAGAGATGGCTCAGCGGTTAAGAGCGCTGACTGTTCTTCCAAAGGTACTGAGTTCAAATCCCAGCAACCACATGGTGGCTCACAACCATCCATAATGAGATCTGACGCCCTCTTCTGGGGTATCTGAAGACGGCTACAGTGTACTTACATATAATAAATTAAATAAATCTTTACGAAGCCACCACTAACTATAAGCTAATCACGTAATGCAGCATGTGACCACCCATCAGCCATTCCAGTGATTTGTTTCTTACTGAAGATTCATAGAGCCAGGAGGGAAATGCTCCAACGTGTTAATGGGAAAAAAAAATCTTAAGAAGGGGGAGGGGGCACGGAATGAGGATTTCATTTTCTAGCACGCTCCTTCTATCTTAAATGCTTAAAACAACCCATGTAAAAAATAAACATTTCGCAAGCAGGGATTGGCAAGTTCCGACGCTTCACATCCCCTGTACTCACCTCAGTGATGGCTCCTGCCGAGCAAATGATTTTGCTGTTTCACTGTTGTATTTGCCGAGCATCCTAGCCCGCAGACTTAGCAGGCTTTGGGAAAGAGGAATCATCAGAGGGCAGGAGTGACTACAGTAGCTGAATCTTGCTCATCTTCCACGACTATGGACTAGGATCAGGAGCCTCCCTCCCTCTCCTGTTCCTCACGGTTATTTTTAAGGCCTAAGCATTGAAAAGTAATTACTTTACGTGTGTGAATATTTTGTCTGTATGGATGACTACACCACGAGTGTGCCTGGTGCCAACTGGAGTCAGATAGGGTATTGGATCCCCTGAAACTTGAGTGACAAATGGATGTTTGCAAGCCACCATGGGGGAGCTGTGTCCTCTGGAAGAGCAGCTGGTTCACTTAACTATGGAGCCAACTCTCCAGACCCTATTGTCAAGACCCTTGCTTCTTAGTATAGCAGTCACTAACTTCTAAGGCTAGACCTGCAAAGACAGGGTGTTACCGAGAGAAAACCAGCAGTCTAATGCCCTGGCTCTGAGATGCTTGGAGGAGATATCCACCACATACCGTTCAAACCTTAGGAGAGCCGTCACCATCCCTGGGGGTTCACTGCAGTACCCTAAGGTATACGACGCACAGTTTGAGAACCATAGGCTTACGAACCTTAGTAGGCATCATCTCAGAGCTTCACGGCCTCCTAAGAGTGCCCTCTGCAGATTTTCTCCTTCTCTCTCCCTGGTGCGTGCATATGAACTGTGTGGTGCAGATACACAAGGGTATCTGGGCCTTCACATTCTTGCCTTGCTGTCTACCAGCCCAGCAGGAAACTTGGCTATCCTTCGGCTAGCTTCCTCCTTCATCCTCTGAAGGTGAATTTGGAGCTAAACTTTCAACTTCAAAGTGCTTGAAAAACTGCCTGGCAGGCGTGCCTCAGTGGGAGCCGGAACCTGTTTAGTTCTGTTGGTCCCAGACCCCTTATATAATGCTGTTTCTCCCCAACATGGCTGTGAACTACCGGCGTCCACAGATAGCAGTTGTGAGAACGCCTGTGATATTTTTTCTCTTCCCAGTATGGTCGGACTCCTCTCCACCTTGCAGCCAACAACGGGATCCTAGATGTGGTCCGCTACCTCTGTTTGATGGGCGCCAACGTGGAGGCTCTAACCTCGGTGAGTACCAGGCAGGGGCAGGTGTTTGGCCTCAGAGAGCCAGGGAAACTTCTCATGCCTCAAGGGCACCAGGAGAAAGGTATTGCCTGGCAACTGCATTCTAAAGCAGACAGGCTGCTATTAAGCTCTAACCCTCCACTGCAGTTACATAAACATTTGCCCACACAGACCTAGTTTAATATCTAGTTAATGTTTCATCCTTTCTCATCTCGCCAGCCCCACTCTGCCAGCGACCCGCTGGTTCACACTGGCCTTTTGTTTACCCATGTTACACAACAGTGCCTCTTAGCTTTCTATTCCACGTATGGATTTCTCTTTCATAAGTGCTTCCCGTTGGCCCCAGGGTGCAAGAGGCCCAGTGCCCTGTGGGAGGAGTTGGGTCCCCTGTGTGGTCTTGGGGGTTATGAGCAGCCTAGAGGCGAAGGACTGGTGTCTACTCTTTAGAGGCTGCCTTTGTTGCTGGGACTGAAAATGATTTCTAAGCAAGATGTAGTCCATTCCTCTGGCTTCTCATTTCAGGATTCACACCATCCGCCTGCCTCTCCCCCGCCCCCTAGAAGAAACTGTTTGCTTCATATTTCATAAAATACCATAGATAAGAGTTTGGCCAACAAGATGAGGTTGCAGTTCAGTTGTAGCCATGAACTATTGCTTGAGTTGTTGCTGGCCTAACGGTGGGTTAATTACTTGTGTGTGTGTGTGTGTGTGTGTGTGTGTGTGTAGGTCTTGACATTTGAAGATCTGAACTTTACCGACCGTCTTGAAGGAGATCACATGGTGTTTGATGTGGCACCTCACATGAGGCTCTGAGGTTCTTGGAGATCTTCAAAGTCTTAACCAAGCTGACCCTTAGAGCTCAATCTAGCCTGCCATTTGTTTTTGTAAATTAAACTTCCCTGAGGCACAGCTATGCTCATCCATTTGTAGCATTGTCCTTGGCTATCCGTGCTGCAGAGGCCCAAACGCATGGCATGGTCCTCCAGAGTGTGTGTGTGTGTGTGTGTGTGTGTGTGTGTGTGTGTGTGTACCGACCTATGGTGTAGTACATTCCTCCCCGTCTGTAGGTTTTAGCTCCCTGTCTGTGTATAGGTCTTGGCTCCCTGTCTGTGTGTAGGTCTTGGCTCCTTGTCTGTGTGTAAGTCTTTGCACTACCATTCACTCTCCAGAGGTAACGGGCCTGTTCTGTGCAGAGTTGGACTCTGCAGGCACAGACATGAACAGTCTGTGCGTGGAATGTATGCACTTCTCAGGATGCTTGCTCACCCCTGCCACACAAGGACCTGTTAGGCACGAGATGCCTTCATTAACTTTTACCCATAGGTTAGTATCCTGCAGTAAAGCACCCCGTGCATTTTTAGGAAGAAAAAAAAAATTTTTTTTTGTCATCTCAGATGATGCCTTATGGGAAATTAAAATCAGGGTGACTCTGAGGATGCTATCCGCTGTTGGATTCAGGTGTATGTGTGTGTGTGTGTGTGTGTGTGTGTGTGTGTGACCTCTGGTCCCTTAGTGTTGCTCTGTGAGCCCATGGTCCTCCCCATCACTCTTTCCTACTGGCTGTCTTCACTGTATCCCACCGCACCCTGCTTACACCACCTTCCCATTTCCCACCTCTTTCAGCTTCCGGAGAGGCTCTTTCGTGTTTTCTGTCTGTACTTAGCCTCATCATTTACTCAGACATATACCCCAGAGAGGGGTAATGATCAAAGAGTCTTGACCATTAGTAGACACCACGGGGTGGAGCAAGAGTGAAGTCAGATGAGGGTGGAGACTGGGAGGTGGGTGGAGATGACTTCTCTGGCAACTGAGTAGTCAGGAAGTGGGCGTGGCTCATGAAAAGCATTAGGGTAAGAGGCCTGAGCTTGGTGGCCACCCACCGCTGTACAGATTACAGGGACCATGCTGTCCAGAGGACAGGCTCCCATCAGTGAGCAGGCCCAGTGGGCACCTGGCCTCTGAGCAGGGGAAGGCAAGAAGCGTCGTCCTCTTTGAGCAGTGACGACTTTGTGTGAGGAGTGGGGTGACCGTGGACCGGGGGCATCACTGAGAGACAAAGGCCAGACAGAACATGGCTGTCCTTTCGAATTTTCTAGCTGCCACGTGAACGGCGAAACAGCTTTCAGTAGTGTGTGTGAAATCTGATTTCAACAGGAGGGATTTGAGATTATTAATATTTCTCATATTCTCTTATCTGTACTCAGTTTTTTAGTGCCTTGTATGTTCTGTGCTGACAGCCATCTTTTCCGGATCACATTTCAAACCTGCGGCTACAGATGCTGCCCCATGGAACAGCCAGCCAGAGCTGTAACTTTTTCTGGCTTCTGAGAAGACTGGACAGATAATGTTTGACTCCACAGCGCCCCCTAGTCGTCACCTTTATTCTCCCAATCTGAGCGTTCCTGGCTTGTCCTCCACCACTGACTCCACAGAGACCCCAGTCACCTTTTGGGAGCTGTTTGTTTTATTATAAACTAAAACAAAGATGACAAAAGAAATGACCAGGTGTGGTGGCACTCACCTTTGATACCTGCGCTTGGGAGGCAGGTGAAGGCAAATCTTTGAGTTCAAGGCCATCCTTGTCTGCATAGAGAGTTCTAGGCTACCCAGAGTTAGTGAGACCCTGTCTCAAAAATAAAGTAAAACAAATGTCTCAAAATGGTCAAAGTGTGGTAAATCCGTTGTAGATCTACCCAGGCATGAAACGACTTTGGGAGCCACCCCGGGAGCCAGTGGCTTGAGTCCACGGTGCCTGCTCTCACTGGATGTAACCCGCCTCTGACTTCTCTTTTCCTCTGGTTGCCTTCTCTTCCTGCTTAGCAGGTGCTAATGGCTCCTGGTAATCCTGATTCTTCTCTTTGGCTCTTCAGCTTTCTATTTTCAATTCTCTTCTGACTCTGTCCGCCCATGGCTCTTCTTCCTGTCCTCTCCAGGACACCTGCTGTACTGTCTAGCCTCTCTTTTCTATTCTCTGGGCCCCAGGTTTGCAGCTCTACTCGAACACTCAGGCTTGCCTCCATGTCTGTGGACTTGCATGCTCTCAGAGCTCAGCTTTGGGTGTCACCTTGGAAAGTCCGAGGCACCTGTATCCTTCTCTTCTTCAATGCTTAACCTCATCAAAGGCATCCCGTGTAAAAAAAAGCCATGAGACAGTTTGATGGGAACTCTTAGTTGGGGGTACAGTGTCCAGAAAGGAACTCAGTTCGGCCCAGAGCAAAGGGGAAGTTTTGGCTCGCATGTTGGATCCATACCAGAACTTTAGCAACACAGCTGGGGTAGGGTGGCCCTGACTTTATAGCTCCGCTCTGTGGAACACACACCTGAGTGGGAGTTTCAGCCTGGGAAGAGCATTCATTCACAACTTGACAATTTTGTCCCCAGAAGACACATGAACTTATCCATATAAGTGGTTGATTTTTAAGCTGGAGGTTGAGGAATGGCACCTTGGTAGACTACAGAGGTGTTATTAACACTGTATAAGGCTGATAATGGCTTTCCACAGCAGAGAATGGCATAGTCCAGCAGGGCCAAGTTTAAGATTTGCTAGTCCAGAGAGATCCCTTACGTATCTCAAGAGCAACTTGAGATGAGGAACTGGGAGGTTGACAGGTAGACAGGATGTCCCGACTTTTCGCTGACTCCAAATGTAGATAATGAAACCACTTTTATTTTTTTCTCTGAAAAAGGGTGTCCTCAGTTTTTTGAAGATTGGATTTTAGGGCTATATAAAACTTTAGCTGAAGAGTGGTATCTATCTCCCTTGGTGTCAGGGGACATAGCCACAACTCCTGTCCCCAGGAGGGACTGTGATATTATGCAGTTCACATGATCCACTGCGAAATAGGTCAGGCCTGGACTGGAAGGTTCCCAGGAGATAGGCATGTTCATGGTATAGACACAAGAGTAGGTCCCTTCATATGAGACCACAGCTCCATGAAAAGTTTCTAATCTAACAGTAGATGTCGCAGTGCTGTGGGCCCTTAGGTTTGTGTTTTTCAGCAACCTTAAGTCAACCTGTGCTAGACTAAGCATTCTTTGGAAGGTTCAGTGATTACCAGCCACGGTGTAGAGTGAGGACCAGGTTTGTATGTGTGAGAACTGAAAGATTGGAGCTTACAGAAGCTTAAGCAGACAGAAGCTCAGGCAGGGGGCAGTCAGAGGAGAATGGGTGTACTCTGAGTTCCTTTCTCTTGTCACCTCAGGACACTACTGCATTCCTTGCTCTGGCATTTTTCTTTCCTGAGCCACAACATAAAATAAGGATTCCCTAGACAAGGAAACAGGCCAGGACTCAGTGTTTGTCCAACTCTCTCCCAACCCTTCTGTGCCTCCCTCTCTTCCTTGAGCTAGCATGTTGGGGTTGCATGCGACACTGATCATCTGTCTCTTACAGGATGGCAAGACAGCTGAGGACCTCGCCAAGGCAGAACAGCATGAACACGTGGCAGGGCTCCTGGCAAGACTACGGAAGGTGAGCCTTCACTGGAGGTCCTCAGCTTGTTTTTATGTGAGAAGTTCTTGGTGTTTTCCTTAGTAGAAGGAGGCATTGGATGTAGATTTAGGGAGATCGTCTGTCCTTGTCCTGTCAGTTGGCACACATGAATAAGTGTCTACGGGGTTGCTTCTACAGTTGGCATAAAGACAAATTTGGGGCTGGAGGGATGGACTCAGTGGTTAAGTGCAGTGGTTGCTCTTGCAGAGGACCAGGGTTCAATTCCTAACACCTACAGGGTAGCTCCTTTGTAAGCCCCATGTTTACAGGATATGCAGCAACCGCTGCTGGCCTTTTTGGGCACCAGGCATGCAGGCAATGCACAGACTCACAGACTAGTTTATTGTTCTCCCCATCCGTGTGCTGGTTTTGTTTACCCAGTCCTCCCTGTGCTAACCACCCCCACAGCAGAGGGAGAGCACTGGTGTAGAGTCTCCTGTTTTGTTTTGAGTTCCCAGGTATCAGTTAAGCTCCTGTTTATCAAATCACAGCACTGTAAAGTTCATAAAAACAGAAAAATAAGTAAACACAGGTGAAAGATTTGCAACCCACATCATATATCAAGAGACTTCAAAAAATGCCCAGACCCTTTTGGCTAAGATATCTGTGTGTTAACACACAAAGATATTCACTGCAGTTCCATTTAAAGTGTTGTAGCAAAAATTAGACACGTTGGGTTACCAACCCTAATCCATAGTGGATTGTCATAGAGAACAGAATGCCGTTTGGCTTTTAGAAATAGTTCCAAAGAGATAGTAAGTACAAGAGCTTAATGCTTGGAATGTGTCTAGGCTAAAGCAAAAGGATAAAATGGTAAATTGTACATTTCAACCCTTACCCTGGGTTTGGGGATATAGCTTAGTTGCTAGAGAGCTTACAGAGCATTCAAGCAGACTTGACTTCCATTCGTAGCATGGAGGGGTGCTGCTTACTGGCTTTATTCCTGTGGCTTGCTCTGCCTGCTTTCTTATAAAACCCCAGACCACCTGTCCAGGGGTAGCACCCCCCATAGAGGGCTGGGCTCTCCCAAATGAATCAAGAAAATGCCTCACGTGTCAATTTAATGGAGGCAATCCCTTCCTCTTCTGAGGTGACTATAATTTATATCAAGTTAACAAGAAATAATAATAAGCTTAGGTGGCCTAGATTCTAAATCCAGCCCCCATGAAGCTCTTGCTGGATAAACTGGCCCATTGCTCACCAGCTCTGTGCCTTGGCATCTACATCTGACCCATGGGAAGAGGTGCCAGCTCAGAGAATGGTAATGAGCGCTGAAAGATGTCCTGAGAACAGCACCTGCACACAGTGGGCACCATGTGGCTTCCTTTGTGGTTGGCACGGCACCCTGAAGAGCATTTTTAGAATGGACCACAGCAAATGTGGTGGGGGCCCTGGACTCCTGTGACTGGCGCTGACATTTTACATCCCTTAGGGTTCACAGAGGAGGATGTTCTCTGCCGTCCTGCTATGCTCCACAGTAGCCTTCAGTAGGATATTCCTGCCATTCATTGAAGGTGGGCGGGACATCCTGTCTTTGCAGAATACTAAAGCCCCTGGTCTCCAGGCCCACGTTCTAGCATCTCTGTTTCACTCCTTTCCTTCTGTGGAAACCAAAGATTACCTCCACACACACTGTGTAGTGTCCTCTGCCTGTGTCAGAACCACTCAAGAGAGAGGTGGACCTTGACCTCCCTCACTTGGGTACCATTCCACATGGTCTCTGCCTAGGGAGTTTTCAGAGGTTTTTCACCTCCTGGGAATGCAGTTTTGAACCTTTGCTGTGAAGGAAATCGGGACTGGCCTATGGGAACAGAACCAAAGCCATCTTACCACTGACACCGGTGGAAGCGAAGCCAACAAGAGAGTCAAAGAGTCTGTGCTCATCCCTGTGCAGCGAGAGGCTGATGCAGGATCAGGGAGGGCTTTGGAGCCTTGCATTAAGGGGATCTTAGGAACGTCTCTTCTGAAAGGGGTTGAACTCCGGGGAAACCCAGGCCAAGGCCAGGACTATGAAACACCAGGCAGGGCTGAGCTGTGTGGAGCTTGCACTGGCCCAGTTCAATGTGGAGGACTGGGGACACTTGGTATTATCTCTGAGAGCTAGCCACAGATGTCTTGTTCCAGCTCGGTGACATCACTCTGGGCTCTTCTAGTTGGATGTGGCAGGAATGCTTACAGCCTAAGATCCCGTCGTCCCCTCAAGTGAGTCTCCTTGGCCTCTGGCTGCTCCTCTCCAGAGGAACTAAGGGGAGGAAGCTGTGTCCTTTCTTCTATCTCATGCAGATAGATACCTACCAGGAAACAGGCCATTCAGTTCTCCACTGCACCGACCTGGACTGTGGTGCCTAGCCAGACCCAGTCTCTTCATCTAAAAGCAAGGTCCTAAGGAGAGGGCAGCATGCGCTAACCATGGTCTTGAAGTGCATTTTCTTGGCCTCTGTCCCTGCGAGTTTCATGTGTATCAGGGCTTTAGGGACTTGGTTTACTTGACATGTCTCATTAGTTGGATTTTTTTTTCCTTAAACTTAAAATAGCCCCTTCCCCCTTCACTTAAACCCAAGCATAAGACAAGGAGGAATCGCTCTGGAATGTATGGAAAGTGGACACTGTTGAGTGCTGCCCATAATTAAGATTCACCGGGAGTGAAGGGCATTTGCATAATTAGAATTCTCACTCTCTGCATTTGGGCCTAACAGCTTCCCCCATATGCTGGATGCAAAGCTTCCCCCATGTGCTGGATGCTGCTGCGGTCTCTTCTCAGGGCTCTTATCTGGCTTCTCCAGATTGCCAGTCACTTCCCTTTCCAGCCTGTGGGTTTAGTCATTTTTCCTTTGCGGAAAATGAAAGCTAATTTGCCAGGAGAAACTGAAAGAAAGGAGTGCTGAAGAGGGAAAGCTGTAAACCCAGAGACCCGCCAGGTTGAGGCTGTGGTGTCAGGATCTGGAGGAGCGGCAGGGAGTCCTGTTAGTAGAAGCGCTTACAGCCAGTGCTTACAGCCAGTGTGGTGCTGGGCTTGGCTGGGACCATGCAGGCCAGTTGCTCTTTGAGTCTTGGGTAGGATAACGTCTTTAGCAAGTACTTAAAGCAAGTGATGCAAGCTTGTCAATGGTGAGTGTAACCTGTCTTACAAACTCACCTTCACAACTGCCTGGAAGGTTCACATTCATAAACCTGCGCACCCCTAGCTAGCGTTGGGAGGTGTGCTGTCTCACATGTCCAGTCTACACTCACCCAAACCTTTAATCCCCTGTGGCCCCACAGACCCAAGGGGCACACACTGGAGGACATTGTAAGACCTGAGAAAACTTGAAGTAGCACAGTTACCCCAACTTGCTACTCCTCATTGGGTGCTGGGTGGACAAGCTCCTACCAGTTCCTTCCAGCCCCACCACTGAGGGCCTGGCCAGGGTGGGTTTGTGAGCTTCCATTCCGTACTCACTTCAGTGGGCTATGTATTATTGTGCTCCCTTCCAGAACAATTACCACACACAGCGCCCGCCTGCCATCGCTGGCATGGGACCATTCCTTAGGGTAGGAAAACAGTTCCCTGGGTTGGTGAAAACTGCTTTCCAGGAGTCCCCCACTGGGCTCCTCCGCTTGTCCCTACTATGCCATCTGGTGGCCAAAACTGAGGATGTGCGGACCACCGGTGGAGGGCTATCAGTAACTTCTGTCGAGGGAAGCTTGTATCAAAGTCTTCGGGTTTAGATTCTAAAGTGAAGAGGAGGAGGTTAGATTCCCTCAGGCATGAGGACACCTGAGCCTGCTTTCCTTTCTCCTGCTTTTCAAGACTGGAGTGTATTCTGCCCACCTCAATGAGAAAATGTTTCTCCTGGCTTATGGTCTAAAATAGCAGTTTTCAACCTGAGGGTTTCGACCCCATGCGACCCTTTCACATGAATCCCCTAAGGATATCAGAAAACACAGATATTTCCAGCATGATTCATAACAGTAGAAAAGTTAGTAATAAAGTAGCAACAAAATTAATTTTATGGTGGGGTGACACCACAACATGAGGAACTGTAGTAAAAGGTCATAGCATTAGGAAGGTTAAGAACCACTAAAACCTCTCCCAGCCAGCGTTGCCATCTCCTGGTGGACAGAAAAGGAAATAGGAAGCTGGGCACAAGTAGGAGGCAGGTGACATAGGGTTCTGATGTCCCTGGGTCCCCACTTGAGAAGTGAGAACACGTGTTTGCTTGTGTGGTGGCCCAGAGTCTAGGGCCTCATAAAAGCCAACGTGTAAATTTAGCAAAATGCTGCTTCCTTTGATAAGCCAGGATGCCTTGAGTCAGTTGTTAGTCGAGCTTGTTAACATGAGATTCAGAGATGACCATAGCCCCCCTCCAGTTAAGACTCATCAGCCAAGAACAGTGCTTCTAAGCAAACGTTTTAGACCAACGGTAGCTCTTGGGGTGTAGGTGACCATGCTCTATTGCTCCCAGCAGTGAATGGATTTGTCTCTGAAATGAAACCACAATGAGATACGAAATTGATATGTTATAACCCCATGGAGATATAAGTAGGGAGGGCCTTTTTCTCATTTTGCACACTTTTCTAGTGATGGTTTACAAATCTTAGTGAAGTCAAGAAACCCTCACAGCTACATTGTCTTTGAGACAGGGACCCAGTAGGGCTGTGTCCTCCCAGTGAGATGGGCTATGGATGGCTGTGTGGTCCTCTGAGCCTCCAGCACACAGCGTGAGATTCCACTTCTGTCTGCATGTCTTTATTTCTCCTCTCTGTTTGTCTCCCTTTCACACTCCAGGATGGGTAGAGGATGCAGTAGTAGATTCTGCTCTGCTCTATGTCCTTGGGTCTCAGTTTTCTTATCTAAAAAGGGGAGGATCAGGCAGCTTTTGTGGCCATCACCTGAAAGTCCTACAGCCCAACGAGGGAGGAGACACGTAATATGTATGTGCAATTGCTTCAAACAGATTCTCATTAGAGAAAGAACATATGATGATAAAAACAAAGCTGGTGGGGAGGACAGGATAAGAGAGACCTTGTGTTGTGATGGATGCCTGAGCGCACAGACTTTATATGATGGTCGTATATGCTTGGGCCAGGGAGTGGCACTATTAGGAGGTGTGGCCTTGTTGGAGTAGGTGTGTCTCTGTGGATGTGGGCTTAAGATGCTCATTCTAACTGCCTGGAAGTCAGTCTTCCACTAGCAGCCTTCAGATGAAGATGTAGAACTCTCAGCTCCTCCTGCACCATGCCTGTCTGAATGCTGTCCTACCTTGATGATAATGGACTGAGCCTCGAACCTGTTAACCAGCCCACATTAAATTGTCTCTATAAGAGCTGCCTTGGTCATGGTGTCTGTTTACACAGTGAAACCCTAACTAAGACACTTGAGGTAAACTCTCTGAACATGCTGTGCCTCTTGATAAAGATATCCCATCCAGGGCATGTATGTTATGCCCCAAGTCAATCTGTCCACATGGCTGGATCTCTTCCAGATTATAGATCTGATGGTCTAAATTTCCAAGTTCTTAGCACTGAGCTGCCAACTTGGAGGCCTCTGTGTTTATGGACAGATGCATGGCTGAGTCAGTCTGAGGACTGGCTTGTTCTGGGGAGATTCATGCTTCTCCTATAGGTCCAAGAAGGAATAGAGCAGGACCACTCTGCTGTCCTTCAGCCCTCCCACAGCACACATCGGCTTGTGATGCCTTCTCTCTGGTCTCATAAAAGAGTAGGCTCTGCCCTCTTGTGGTGTAGCCATAAAGAAACTAGATCTTTCAAACATACCAGAATGGGCCCTACTCTCTTGTGATAGGAACCAGAATTTTCATACAAATAGAGAGAGGCCCTGCGTGCATCATGACAGTGGCCCTTCAGGAGCCAACTCACAGCCCAGAGAGGGGCAGGCTCTACCCTCTTACAGCGTCACTATATCACCAGTGCCCCAGCCTCGCCACACAGAGGGACTGGCCCCTAGTTGGTCTGAGGAGGCTCATCTTATTTCATGTCTATGTTAATGCTTCACAGGTTTTTCCACCTGATTTGTTAGTATCCAGATGCTGTAGAAACAGGCAGATCTGGAGATAGAGGGCAGAGGTTGCCAGGGGCTGAACAGATGGTAAGGGTAGTGACTGCAGGTTTGAAAGACAGGACAAAAGGTTTCTGAAGTGAGAGAGCAGGGATGGATAACAGCATGGGATAGACTAGAGTCGCTGAATCCCACACTTCCAAACAGTGACTGCAATGCCATGTGTCTTTCCGGGTTGAAAGACATTTACATGGAAACAGCAAAATAATGTATCCCCAACTAGAGTAGGGAGTACAGACCCAGGACCAGAAAACCTGAGGCTCATAGGGTGCAGCCCGGTCAGAACTTCATTTTTCCCAAGACTGAGAACATGGTCTCTCCTTCTTCCATCAGGACACACACCGAGGACTCTTCATCCAGCAACTCCGACCCACCCAGAATCTCCAGCCCAGAATCAAACTCAAACTCTTTGGCCATTCAGGATCTGGGAAATCCACCCTGGTGGAATCACTCAAGTGTGGGCTGTTAAGGAGTTTCTTCAGAAGGCGCCGGCCCAGACTGTCCTCAACCAACTCCACCCGCTTCCCACCGTCGCCCCTGGCTACTAAGCCGACAGGTAGGCACTCCAGGTGGTGGCCATAAGTCCTCAAGTTGTTGGGTTCTGCCTTCTCCGGGGGAGAGATGCTCAGAGTAAAGGCTGAGGCCTCAGCCAAGATGTAGCACGCACGTCCTCACTCACCACTGGAGGAACCCACTGGCATCCTGATGTGAGACAAACACTGGCCGCACAGTGCTGGGGACTTGGGAACCCAAACACACTTGTCACTGGCTGTCACGCGTCTCACTCCATTTTGTAGCTCCCTTGGGGGCGGGGCTCTGGATGTTACCTTGTGTCTGTACAGGATAGAAGGAAACCTCCAGCCTCTTGAGAGGAACTCTTGACAGACTGCCTAGGAAATTGCCAATGAATCCTCAAACTAAAAAGAGGGTCTCCCTTCAAGTCTGCCTCCTGTTACCACTAGAGGGCAGTAGTCAACAATATTTCCTCCCTGTGATTTCGTAAGCTATTACTCTTACCCTGCTACCATAAAGCCTGTCCTGGCCTCTTATCCATGCCATGAACACTTATCACTGAGGGGTAGGAAGGAAAGGCCACCTGCCAAATACTGCCTGCCCTCCTCTGCTAGCTTAAGCCCATAGCCGGCTAATCATGTCCACTCTCCCAGGTGGTTGTCCTGGACATGGTTGCCGGGCAGGAGACATTCCTAGGGATCCCTAATGCTCTTGCAGAGCTTACAATCTACAGATACATTGTAATGCTCTCGGGAGGCTTGGAGTCTATGGAAAGATACATTGAAGCGTGCATGTATCTAATCCCCCCTCACCTTCCCCCAACTCTGGACCCCACAGTCCTGCTTTTCCTTGGGCCCATCTCCGTCTGCCCCTTTTACCCTGTCTTCCCTTACCATCCACCCTTCTTCTTTTGCTGCCTGCTTTGGGGTTCCTGCACCATGTCCTGAGTCCTAACCCTTTGGCCTGCAGTCTCCGTGAGCATTAACAACCTGTACCCTGGTTGTGAGAACGTGAGCGTGAGGAGCCGCAGCATGATGTTCGAGCCAGGCCTCACCAAAGGGATGCTGGAAGTGTTCGTGGCTCCATCTCACCACCTCCACTGCTCGACCGATGACCAGTCCACCAAAGCCATCGACATCCAGAATGCTTATTTGAACGGTACACCCCACTTACTCTGAGGGAAGGAACTTGGTTTTTCCTTTTGTAGGGCTCCCAGTCAACGCAGGCCTGAGTCATGACAGGCTCACCTGCCTGAAAAGTAAAACTACATGGTAGGGAGCCGTCAGCACCTAGCAAAGCCCCTAGCACTCGGTGGGTGTTTGTTAAGTGACCGATTGGTTGGTTAGTACAGTTTGAAATGTGGAGCTGAGGACCTGTCTGGTGAGAGGTTCTAATGATGCACACAGCCCCTCATGGTTTGATAAAGCATGTTTGAAAAGGTGTTGTTTAAGCACATGGGCCGTCATACCGAATGCTCGTCATGGGGGATTCTCTGCACGGCTTCTTGTTGTCTGTTTGCTTATAAGACGAAGGCTGAGACAGAACCAGAGGCGGCCAGCCTCCGTCTTCATAATAACCAACTCTCAAGGGTGTTAACGTAACAGGCCCATGTTAACTTCTTCTGAGGGCCTTGCACCCGAGCTCCTCCCACCATGCCCCACCTCTCCATCCTGTCTCTGGAGCCTGCAGCTCACAGATCCTCAGGAGAGGAAAACCATGCCTCAACAGGAGCACAGTTTGGTGGGGATCCTGAGAGGGCAGGAGGAGAGATGTGTCAGAGCCTGCCATCATGGGAGGCTCTCAGAAGATAGCAGGATCACAGTATGTCCCTTCAACACTGTGACATGACATCATCAGGTCTTGTCACAGGTGTCTCCTATCTATACTGGAATGTGGCCCATGTGCCACAAGTTAGACATCCTGGGGAAGCCCTATGATTATCCTGTACCTAGTGATAATCTAGCTTCATCGCACATCTGAAGTTGTCATGATTTAACACTGGGAATCACCTCGGAGCTCTGTAAGAACATAGACTGCAGGGTCCGCCACGGCTGCCCCAGAGAAAACAGTGCTACTTGGTTAGGGGACCCAGTCAGAGAGCTCCAGGTTCCGACGACCAGGATTAAAGTCCGTGTCTACTTCCTTCATTTCAATCTCTGTGCCTTCTCTGCTTCCCAGGACAGAACTGGGCAGGCAGTGTGAAGAAAGAAGGGGCTTGTATTTGGGCCTCACCCTCAAAATCGCTACCACCAAGCAGGCCTTCAGGGCTGAAAGCTCTATTTCTGTTTTCAGAACTTTCCACACTAGACTGAGCTGCCAATTAGAGGATGTGTATATCTAAAACCACGTGATTCTGTGTGTTCAGTCCATTTCCCTATGGAACCGGAGAGGACTGAACTCTTCTTCTCCTGACTGGATCTCTACCTCTTTATATAATAATATGAAAGTGAGGGGAAAAAAAAACCAAAAAACAAAAAACAAAGTTTGTTTGTATACACAAACACTTCCACAACGTCACTGGGGCCCCGTACACCTATAACACACAGATACATCTGCAAGGGATTCAGAGTAGCTGTGCTGCAGATAAATAGCCAAGGCTATCCCTAATGAGAGCCGTTAGGAGGTGGGAGGGAGAGAGACAGGGATGTGTGTGTGGTAGAGGCTGGGCAGCACTGAAATGGGGACTTACACAGACACATGCCGCAGATGTCACTAGCCCTGTGCAGAGCCCCTAGAGTGCTAAGAGCCACTGAAGTTACAGGAGTGTTTCCCGACTGCAGCCTTTGTTTTCTCCCTGCAGGAGTCGGTGATTTCAGTGTATGGGAGTTCTCTGGAAACCCTGTGTACTTCTGTTGCTATGACTACTTCGCTGCCAATGATCCCACATCCATCCACATCATTGTTTTCAGTCTCGAAGAACCCTATGAGATCCAGCTGAACCAAGTGATTTTCTGGCTTAGTTTCTTGAAGTCTCTGGTCCCGGTTGAAGAACCCATAGGTGAGCGAGGCCCTTCCTTCCATTCCCCGGAGATGCTTCTATTGGGGTCCGCATGCTGGCTACACTCAGACCCTACAGAGTGGCACTCCCGGCTGTGGCTGCCTCCCAGTCCTGAGCCATCCTTGATAGCCACTTCTCTCCTCTGACTCACGTCATCACTAAGGGCGTCATTGCTGACTGCACAGTGGGGTCTTCCATCCATGGCTCCCTCCCTTCTGGAAAGTACTGGGGCATTCATCAGCAGAAGGGTTATCCTTCAGTCTGCATCTCCATGTGGCCTTGGTGAAAAGGAGCAGGTGACCTGGCCTCAGCACACTGGCTAGAGGGTAGGGTGATGGAAGGGACTTTGTGTCTATTGGGATCTATTGCAAGTGTACTCATGGTCCCTGCTGCAGAGTGATGTTCAGTAGCCAGCTTCTGTCTCCAGAGAACACAGACTCATAACATGAGCTGGCTGACCTCCCAGAGGTTGCCATTTTTGCCTCTTACTTCTCCCTTGTCATATCTCTTTTAAAACACTTCTGTAAGGAATGGTCCTGCCTGTGTGAGTTGGAGACATCTTCTCTCTGGGCGGTGTCAGGTATATGGCTAACGTTCAGAAGGGTTCCTCCACAGCTCTCCCCCTGCCCCACTGTGAAAGCTGACCTTGGTTGCAGTTTTCCCACCGACACATCAAAGCCTATTTAAAGACGCCCCCCAAGAGCTGCTTTCAGTGCTGCAGTCTGCGCTGGTCTCTGCTGAGGTTTCTAGCAGAGAATCCGGACCAGGGTCCACACTCCATAATGAAGCCCTTGAGTCTGTGCACAGATGGCACGTCACCTGTACAGGTGGTCTAGGCGTGAGGCCAGCGCAGCCAGAGAGGAGATGAGACTCTCACAGGGTGTACTTTCGCCCTCAGCATTTGGAGGCAAGCTGAAGAACCCTCTCCGCGTCGTCCTGGTGGCCACACATGCTGACATCATGAACATCCCTCGGCCTGCTGGCGGCGAGTTTGGATATGATAAGGATACATCCTTGCTGAAAGAGATCAGAAACAGGTGAGGGTGGCCTCCTGGTGGGAATAGGTGAGGGTGGCATCCCAGTGGGTGGGGTGAGCATCTGGACTGGGGGACAGGTCAGGTGAGACAATGGGGCAAAGGACATGTGGCCATGCTAGGTAGGCTGGCGTGTGGTGGCTGGAGGAACTTTCATCACTGATTGATCCTTTGTTGAATTTTCCATTTCCATCAAAACAATGAGCGAGAGAGACCATGGCAAAAGGCCACTCTCCTCTTCTCACTCAGCACCCCCACACAGACTTCTGCCCTCATCAATATTCATTTTCCAACAAGTTGTAAGACACCGGCTGGGTTAGGAAATTACGTCGTCGGTTAACATCCAGAAAGAATGGAAAAGATCAGAGTGCTTTTCCTGTCAGTGAGATCGTATAAGTCCTTTGTTTTCTCTTATAAAGGAGTATAAGAGTATAACATTTAAACTTAGAATCTGTTAGGAATGTTCGGTGCTATAACGATATGCCTCAAGTCAGATAGGCAATAACAAAAAGATGTATTTAGCTTAGGAGGAGAGAAGTCTAAACCCCATTTCATCAGTCCTTGTGTCATCCCCTGGATAACATCACTTCCTGCTGTGTGGCATCATGGTGGAGAGCATGTAGGGTAGGAATTCAGAGAGGTTCAGGGACTGGGCTCTCTTGAGATGTCACAGGTCCCATGGAAGCTACTTCATCAACACATATCACCATGCTGGGGACAGAGCCTCTATGTCAGGCACCCCTGGAGACAGACCAAATCCAAACTGTAGCAGGCTTCAAGGCTCCATCAAAGAGTTTGAACTTGGGAGCTGGAGAGATGGCTCAGCAGTTAAGGGCACTTGCTGCTCTTTGAGAGGACCTGAATTTGGTTCCCAGCCACCCACACATGCAGCTGCCTGTAACTGTAGTTCTAGGGGATCTAATGTCCCCTTTTGGCATCTGTGGGCTCCCAAACACAGGTGTCATATACACAGAGATACATACACATGAATAAAAATAAAAATGAGTCCTAAAAACACTAGATTGAACCTGCAGCTTCCTGAAACTTACTGGCACTTGGGTGCTGAATTATCAATGAGATCTATCTATCTATCGATCGATCGATCGATCGATAGTCTGTTTTCTTTCGACATACAAGGAGGTCTTATGTGAATAGTTTTAGATCAGAGATGTAACTTTCTTATTCTGCTTGTCATCTTCTGCATTTCCTTCTCTCCCTTGGAAAGCAGACACATAAGCCTCTGCATCCGGAGGCTCTGACGTCTTTCTACATTCTCCTCCTCTACCTGTGCTGAAACCCCAGACTCTTGATTGTGTGATTGAAGGAGTACATCGACTTACCAGAGGGACCAGCAGGATTCACCCAACTGTAGGGACAGAGAGGCTCTTTCAGGGTCTCTGTGACCCTTTCTCCTTTCCTCCCATCAGCCACTAGGGCCAGATGGAACATGGCCACTGCATGGGAACACCTAAAGCTGACTGAGAGCTGATGTCACTCCTGCTCTTGCCGTAGGTTCGGGAATGACCTTCATGTCTCAAATAAACTGTTTGTGCTAGATGCAGGAGCATCTGGGTCTAAGGACATTAAGGTTCTTAGGAATCACCTGCAAGAAATACGGAGTCAGATTGTCTCGGTGAGTACACATGGAGAGGCGGGGACCCCACTGTGGGATGCCAGCACTAGCCAGCATGCTGGCCCCACTCTCGTGTCCGCAGCTTGGTTTGGTTTTTCAGGGGGACAGGTAGACAGTAGAAGCCAGGACTAAGGTCTGTTTCCAGGTGATATTTTCCTGTTACTCTGGAAGAGGCAGGAAGAGGCAAACAGACAAAGTAGTAGATGAGGGTTGTTATGGACAATAATGGACCACCTCACAGTGCATCAAGTTCTTATTGTGTTTTCTGGCTTCTTTAAATATAAGATTTCTTTTTACAAACCACAACAGCAATTCTAATCTGCTTATTTAGTGTGTGTAACAAATTCAGAAAAGTAGTCACTAACAAAATTTACTGAAGGATGTGTGTTGATAGGTGAAGACAAACCGGATGAGACTATTCTCATTGGCACATTAGATGAGACTGTGTTCTCATTGGCACATTGGAAGACACTGTTCTTATTGATACATTAGATGAGACTGTGATCTCACTGACACATTGGAAGACATTGTGTTCTCACTGACACATTGGAAGACATTGTGTTCTCATTGACACACTGAAAGAGACTGTGTTTTCATTGCAGGTAAAATATGAGGGAGTGCTGCACTTTCCCCATTTGCACAAATGCAATATGATTCTGCACAGAATCGCCATGGGATGGAGGGCATTGGGCTTTCCATCTTGAAACTGAAACGAAAGGAGAAAACATGTTTCCGTGGTTTTTATAATCAAAACAGTTAAGGCGGCTTAGAGAGTATCCCCAGAAATCAGAATGTCCATAGAAATGCACTAGCACACAAAGAAGCTGAGCCAGAGAGATGGCTCACTTAGGAATGTACTCAGTGCACAGACAGAAGCCTGAGCGTGGATCTTCAGCTCTCATGTAAAAGCTAAGTGCATAGATCTGCACTTGCAGTCCCAGTGCTAGGGAGTGAGGTGAGAGGACACAGGAGGAGCCTGGAAGCTTGCCTGGTCACCTGCATCAGTCAGACAGGAACCTTGTGTCAAAAAATGAGGTGGAAAGTGACTGAGGAACACATGAGGCTTTGACATGTAACATATACATTGTGTGCACACACAAACACACAGGCATCAAGAAAGGGAGGGAGAGAAGGGGGTGTTGTTTCATTTTAATAGAGAAAATGGCTACTTAATAAATGAACCCAACTGCTTATTTGCTTAGGATGAAATAAGTTGGACCATTCTGCTCATGACATATCCCTAAAGTGGGTGGATTAAAGCTTACAAATGTATGAATGTAGAACAGTAAATATCATGATGGGTTCTGGGAAGCATGTGCAGCTGGAATGGGTTGAAGCAGATACAGTGTCAGACACAGGCCAAAAAAACTGATGATCTCCAACCTTGTAGGAAACTTAACTCTTTCTTACCCCTCTGTGCTTCATTAAGTGCTGGGGAAATAACTCTATCTCTCTTAATATTTACTTTATAATTCTCTGTGCTTGAGTAAGCGCTGTAAAACATAATTCTTTTACTTTCTAAACTTCTTTATAGTTCTGTGGTACTTAGCATGCTGTGTAGCAGCAGCAGGGAGCTCAGGGGGGGAGCTTACTGCTAAGGTTCCTTTTTTTCTTGCCCAGAAGACTTTGTGCCTCTAACTTGGAAGGTGAGAGGGAGGCTTGGAGCAGTTAACTTCTAGTGAACCCAGAAAACAGTCATGCTCACAGAAAGAAGAGTTTTTATACAGGCAATATGCACAGAGACACACATATTTATACACTCACATTTTGGTCAGGCCTGACCATCTGTTTCATCAACTCCACAAGTGTCCATGCAGACTTACGTACATACACCTATACTTATATATGCACATCTGTATATTTGGTGGATGGACCTAAAGCCCCTACAAGCAAGTTCCATTGAGCAAGCGCCAGTGCAGAAAAAAACTCACCCATTATGGATGAAAAGCAAGCTCTAACTTTTATTGCTTAGAGAAAGAAAAAACTTCTACCCTTTTATTGAGTATGAAAAAGCCCCGCCCTTGTCAGTAAGAAGAAACTGTTTGCTGTTAAGAAAAAAACTGTCTCGTGGTAAGAAGTCGGTCTGCTCTATCTGCTCTGCCGTGCTTTCTCTCCCTGTTCTGATTGTCCTTGGTCCTAGTTCTTTACCTTCTCAGGATACACAATCACATGGCATTCCAAGCATCTTTTCCCAGAAGTTCACAATTTCAAACATAAAACCAAATCATAAATTGAGTAAGAAGTTACAACAGAGATATTTACATGTGTTCCCATTAAGACTAGATATTGAGTAAACATTGATTATCTGCCACTAGCTCCACAGGTCATTAAGAGTTTAAAACCATAATTCTTATGTCTAAGTAAGCATGGTTTTGTCAAGAGGCAAATCATCTGCCTAGTGTCTCAAGAATATGGGAGTTTTATAGAGATAAATCTAGCCACTATTTTATCTTCTGTCCTTGCACCTACAATAAATTGTTCATTCTCAATTTATGACCTTTGGTTATCAGATCATGGCTTCACAGCTATCCCAGAAAGAATGTTTTCCCTGATCATAAATCTGTTTCACTTCTGTTTTCTATCTTAGTGCAATGAGCTTATGACACGTGAAGATTTCCAGAGCTCTAATTGCAGCTTTCATATTACAGAGGGCTCAAAATTACTTGTGTACATTTATGAATTCTATAGAATCATGATTAGGAATTATGAATCATCAATTTATGTCTATATAACATTGCTACAAAGGAGTACATCTTCGTTGATGTGCAGAAAATCTGCCCAAATAGGGCAGGCTAATGCCGAGGAATTGTTATATTAATGCAATAATGCCAGGAAAGGCATATCAGCAGTAAGAATCAGTCCTGAGATGAGACTTCTGAAAGCCTTGCAATTCAGAATTATCCATCACAGCCATGCAGAACAATGCGTCATCTCTAGAACCTCACTTTTGTATGCTTTTAGCCTTTCCTGACAGGGGAATCTAGGAGAATGTGTTTTTAAAATAGCTTGGGACTAAGAAATCCTTCTAAAAGTTTTCAAAGGAATTATACCTGTTTGAAAAGTGGTATTTTTTTTCCTCATCAGAAGAAAGTCATGCAGCATAAAGTGAGCTTCAGTGAGGGCAGATGCCAGTGTGCGTGAGGGATGGAGGGTTCCCTAGACAAAGGCTCCTAAGGTGATAAAGAGCACCATCATGGGAAAGGCTGAACAGCCTTAGGAGGCTCCTTTGTCCTGAGTGAAGGGTGCAGTTCATCTCTCCCCCAGTGGGGCCACCCTGTACTCAGTGTTGGAAGCACCCAGGCCTCTGTCATGAGCCCTTGCTCCAGGTGTGCTTTCAGGATCCCCAGAAAACCCAAGGCCAGCAAGCACACCATCCTCTGTGTCTCACAGACCCTTGCTTTCCCACCGGGAAAGAAATAGCAAGAGCTATTTCTCAGTTGTGACATGGTAGTGGTCTGGCAGGCTTGATCCCACAGGTCAGCAGGCTGTGACATGGGGACAAATACTCAGTGAAGAAGACAGGGTCTCCTCACAGGTCTAGATCAAGATGCCTGTGCCTCGGACAACCGGGGTTCTTTGAATTCCCCAAGCTTGATTGTGGCCTTGCAAACTACTTTGCAGACCAACCCCCATCCAGGTGGTGCCCTAAATGAATGGTCTCCATCCTTGACACCTTTGCCTTTTTAATTTTTTTTTAATTCATTTTTAAAGATTGTATGCATGTGAATGTTTTGCATACATATATGTATGTGTTCACAAAGATCAGAAGAGAACATCATATCTCTGGAATTGGAGTTATGGAAGGTTAGGAGCCACCATATTCATGCTGGGGAATAGAGCCTCGTCCTGTGCAAGAACAACAAATGCTCTAAACCTCTGAGCCATCTCTTCAGCCCCCAGCTTTGCCGTTTATAAATTAAGAAGTGGGACTAAGGTGGCATAAGAAACATTTTGTGTAATTAATGAGGTAATACCTAGATGGTTTCCAATTAGAATGGTGTGGGACTATAGGAATGTGAAGTATTGGTTGGTTTGCTTTACCACCTTGATAGGTAAAAGTAAAAAAAAAAAAAAAAAAAAAAAAAAAAAAAAAAAAAAAAAAAAAACCACAATTTTAAGCTAATTGCTAACTATTGGTCTAATGATATTACAGCAGATCTGGTGAATCCACTCTGACGTTGATAAAATTCTCATTTTTCTGTCTCACTCTGCATAACTTTACTGCTTCTGACTAAGATGATTACCTAACTAGTGAGGAGGGATGAAGGGAGAAAGAGAGAGAAGCTAGAGGCAGGGGCGATATGAGGGAAGCATTAGGCACTAGTGAACGTTAGTTGAGTCCATAGTTCCTGAAATATAGCTGCAAGGACTGATGATCACTTGCACATAAGATCACTACCATTCCCCCGACCCCTGTTTGATTATGAAGTCTGCCTAAAGACAGCACTAGGATAGTCATTGACCCAGTACCAAGCCAGAGCCAGTAACGTGCTGACCTCCCCTCTTTCTCTGGGTATGTGCTGCATGGATGAATGCTGCTGTCTCTCCCAGTTCTTAGAGCTTCATGGTTGTGCAGTGGCTAACCTGTCCCACCTGTGTGTCTAGGGGTGCCCTCCCATGACTCACCTGTGTGAGAAGATCATCTCCACTCTGCCCTCCTGGCGGAAGCTCAACGGACCAAACCAGCTGATGTCGCTGCAGCAGTTTGTGTATGACGTGCAGGACCAGCTGAACCCCCTGGCCTCTGAGGATGACCTCAGGCGCATTGCACAGCAGCTGCACAGCACGGGAGAGGTGAGGCCTGGGGGTGGGAAAGCCCCAGCTGGCCAAGAGTTCTGCTACATATCATATCTCATCCGAGGAGGCTGGCCTCACCCTGCCGAGTCCTACAGAATTTCTGCTCTTCCTCACCCTGCCGAGTCCTACGGAATTTCTGCTCTCCCTCTTCTCCTTAGTGTTACTAGTGCTCAGTGTGGGCTGGATACTTCAGAACTTGAAATGAAGGCATGCTTGGTTTACAAAGGTAGTAAGAATACCGTTTTCAAAGCAAAGCAAAAAGCAACAGTGTATATCAGAAAGAGATACACTGGCCAGAGTGACAGTAGGCCCCATGGGGGAAGTTGCTCAAGAGCCTTGTGGCTTCTTTGTGGGGTCTAAAAAGAGGCCTAAGTTTGTAAGAGTTTTGGAGGCTCTCTATTTTGATTGACAAGTTTGGGCTATGTAAGCTTTTGCTCACTGTGAATATCTCTTCCCGTGGTGCATCTGGTTTTTGTCATTTCCATGCCATCTATGCATAGGCATAACATGATTAATAAGGAGTTCTCCCCAAAGATTTACTTACAGGACACAGTTTTCCTGATTGCTCCTGTACCAAAACCAGTTCAGACTGGATATGGCTCTCCTACCATTATACACTGACATGACTAAATGGAATAGAAGCTAGATGTTTTATGGCTGTTAAAAGGAGAAGAAATTTATTCCATTGAGAGAGAGATAGAGAGATAGAGAGAGTGGGGGGGGGAATAAGTATGTGTATAAGTAAGTGTGTGTGGTGTGTGTGTGTGTGTGTGTGTGTGGTGTGTGTGTGTGTGTGGTGTGTGTGTGTGTAGCCTGATGGAGGTTGGGGGTTCTAGGATGTTAACAGGCTGCTACATGCATTGTTTGGAGTGTTGTATGTGTGCACAGGACATTCAGAAAAGGGTCTCAGGCTACCAGTTGCATTATTAGAACTGAGATGTGTGCAAACTCCTATCAGGTAGAACAGCTATTGCCCATGCATGTCTGCCTTGGGTCTGCTGTCCTGGTTTATTTGTGTGTTTGTTTGTTTTGCTGATGTCTTCTAGATCCTGTTAGTTAGTTAGTTAGTTAGTTAGTTAGTTAGTTAGTTACTCTTGTCCTGAGTTACTGGTTCTCTGTTGCCCCCTCAGGCACCCTCTACCTCCCTGTTCTTTCTGGCAGCCTTAGGGTGGCTGCTCTGAGGGAACTGAGAGTTCAGGCTCCAGATACGATCCTGGGCTGACAAATACTGAGAAAATCCCACAAGCAGTCTTCATGGTGATGGCGCCTGTGGACAATAAGACACTCTGATGTGCATGGTGCCCCTGTCAGGACCACACCTTTAACGACCTCCCCAGCAAGCAACACCCACCAGAAATGACAGAAATTGGAGTCTTTGCTCTTGGTTGTGGGACTCTTAGCCCAGCATGGGAGCTCTGTTTTAACTGCATCGTATGCCTGTCGCAGAAGTGGCATAGCCATTTCCCTCCTTCCTCCTATGAAATCAAGTGGCTGTGTGGGCTAGGCTGGGCCCAACATCAACAACTGTGATTATTAACAATTAAAAGCAGTTCTGAGAATATTGAAAACCAGAAGCTGGGTTTATTGGTTTGGAGTGCCTATTGTTTATCTTGTTTAATTTTATTTTGTTGTCTACTTTTTGTTTACTTTTTGGAACTAATAGTCAATCTAGAGCTAGTGGCCCAGAAGGACCTCAAACCGTGATGCCAGCCTTTAAACTCTCAGTCTACTGCCAGCTGATTGGCTGACTGACTAGCAGTACTGTAAAGCAGCTGAATGCAAGGAAGAAGACAGGTGGAGCGAAGCTAGAAATAAAAAGTGTCTTCCCCATTAAAATAAACTCTCTCCTTTGACAGGATTCTCTTAGCTACTAGGTCTTGACCAGACATTTTTCTAAAGCATGACATGTAACCCTCTTAATGTCTTATCACATTCCCTCTCTCCTTGAGCATAAGACTTTAAGTAATAAAGACTGGAAGGAAGAGGGAAGAGCAAAGGAGATCAGCGATGTGGACCAGTTCTGCACAGATGGAGCCTTCTTAAGTCTGGTTAAGAACTGCAGCTCCTCAGCTTCCTCCTCCATGTGTCAAGCTTTGTTCTTCTCGACCATAAAGAAATAGTAGTAGTTAGTTAGCTTGAAGTGGCAAAGCCAGATCCACTCAGTCAGTGCCTTGGTGAAAGTTGACTGTCTCCCAGGGAAGTTACCTCTGAGGCTCAAAAATGAAGGAAGGCAGTAGAGTGCCATGGCCAGCAGGTGGCGCCAGAATGCCCTACAGGGAAAGCCGGCTCCGGGGAACCATTATTTATCTATCCTAAAAGAGCCCAGAAGGAGAAAGTGATTTTTGGCTTTGTTTTGTTCTCTTCTCATATTTTTTTTTCCTCCAACTTTTGTTCTGTTAAGGAAATAGACTCCCTGGCTGCCATTTGGTGTCATTTGTTTTTCCCTCTTTCAGTTGAAAGGTTATCACAGGGGCAAACTTGTTTTAAAAAAAAAAAAAAACTTACATAATATTTTTAAAAAGTAAGTAGTTACAATATCCTAAACATTTTTTGGAGTCGGGGCAGGGATTCCATTGCTATGGATTATATGTGTCATGAGATATGCTTGTAATCCTAGCGCTCAGAAAGATGAGGTCCAGTCCAGACCACATAGTGACACCTTGTCTCAAACTACAGATGCTACCACGAATTCTCATGTCCTCAAATCTCAGCTGACACTGACTGACAATTTGCATTTTGATTCTTTTGCATCCTTTTTCTCATCTTTTTCATTGATTTTGTACCCATTACCCATAAACCATTGAGTCTCTCCAAAGACAAGATTGTTCTCACACAGAACTCAATAAAACACATGTCCACAGCCCAGGCACAGCCTGATACAGGACAGTGGGAAAGCTTACTGTCTTCTCAGGGGGTTACCATTTGCCCTGAAAATCTCTCTTGATAGCTGCTTTTATTCATTTGTGGGGTTTTCCCCCCTAGATTCCATCTCAGACTCCATCAGAAACTAACCGTTTAATTCCCTCATCTCGCCTTCTTTCCAAGTCGCCCTTCATTTTTTGCTTATTGCTTTGGTTGGTTGTTGCTGCTTTCATTTCTGTCTTTACATATTTTCAATTTTTACCTCTATGGGAATTTGCTCTTCTTTGACATTCCTGAACCAGTGTCGAGAAGGGGTCTGGTTTGTTTGTTTTGTTTTTGTTTTTCCATTAATTAATAATTAATTTATTTACTTTACATCCCAATTGCACCCCCTTTCTCCCTGTCCCACCCTCATAAGCCCTGCCTCCTATTCCTCTTTCCCTTTCTCTTCAAAGAAGGCGGAGGGACCTCCCAGAGAACCAGCCCATTCTGGCATGTCCTCTCCCACTGAGGCTGTGGATCCATGCCTCACTGAGTCTCCTGGGGAATCCCCCACTGACCTCTGGGTGATGAGTGCCTTTGGCCTGGGTCTCCTTTCCATCTGGTGACTCTGAGTTGTCTCCTCTGGCAGATCAACATCATGCAGAGTGAGACAGTGCAGGATGTGTTGCTGCTGGATCCTCGATGGCTCTGCACCAATGTTCTGGGGAAGCTGCTGTCTGTGGAGACGCCCCGAGCCCTGCACCATTACCGGGGCCGCTACACCATGGAAGACATCCAGCGTCTGGTCCCCGACAGTGATGTGGAGGAGCTGCTGCAGATACTGGATGCCATGGACATCTGCGCCCGAGACCTGAGTAGTGGGACAATGGTGGATATCCCTGCTCTGATCAAAACAGACAGCCTGCAGCGCTCCTGGGCGGATGAGGAGGATGAGGTGATGGTGTACGGCGGGGTGCGCATCGTCCCCGTAGAGCACCTCACCCCCTTCCCCTGTGGCATCTTTCACAAAGTTCAGGTCAACCTGTGCCGGTGGATCCACCAGCAGAGCGCGGAGGGTGATGCGGACATCCGTCTGTGGGTGAGTGGCTGCAGGATCGCCAACCGTGGGGCTGAGTTGCTGGTGCTGCTGGTCAATCATGGCCAGGGCATCGAGGTACAGGTGCGTGGACTGGAGACGGAGAAGATTAAGTGCTGCCTGCTGCTGGACTCGGTGTGCAGCACCATCGAGACTGTCATGGCCACCACCTTGCCAGGGTTGTTGACGGTGAAGCACTACCTGAGCCCCCAGCAACTAAGGGAACACCACGAACCGGTCATGGTTTACCAGCCCCGGGACTTCTTCCGTGCGCAGACCCTGAGAGAGAACTCCCTTACCAACACCATGGGAGGGTACAAGGAAAGCTTCAGCAGCATCACGTGCTTTGGGTGTCATGATGTCTACTCACAGGCCAGTCTTGGCATGGATATCCATGCGTCAGACCTGAGTCTCCTGACGCGGAGGAAACTGAGTCGCCTGCTTGACCCACCCGACCCCATGGGGAAAGACTGGTGCCTTCTGGCCATGAACTTGGGCCTCCCAGACATGGTGGCCAAACACAACGTCAACAACAGGGCTTCTAGGGATTTCCTCCCCAGCCCAGTGCATGCCTTGCTACAGGAATGGACCTCCTACCCTGAGAGCACGGTGGGCATCCTTATATCCAAACTTCGGGAGCTGGGGCGCCGGGATGCTGCGGACTTTTTACTGAAGGCCTCCTCTGTGTTCAAGATCAACCTTGATGGCAATGGGCAGGAGGCCTATGCCTCAAGCTGTAACAGTGGCACATCCTACAATTCCATTAGCTCAGTGGTGTCCCGGTGAGGGCAGCCTTGGCTTGGGTAGGGTCTTTATGGACTGAGATGCAAGGGCGGAGGGGAGGGGGCAACTCACCCTTCTCAGTGCAGATTCCCATGCAGTCCTTCTGCTCCTGAAGACACCCTCCACCCTGTCCTCAGCCTCCCAGCCTCCCTCTCCCTCCCTCTCACACATCCCCCAGTCAAGAGCAGACCATATCCTTCACTTGGGTCACTTGGGAAGCTAGAGCCCCTCCTGTCAGTGTTTTGGACTCCATCTCTTGTCCTCTAATACCTTGCTTATTACTGATAATTTTATTGAGATTCCAAACTTTTCAATGAAAAAAAAAATTTAACTCCTTTATTGATTATCCTTACCAAAAAAGAAAAAAAAAAAAAGAAACACACACATTTATCCATAATGTGTATTTCTTATCCTTTTCTCTGCTGAACCAGCCCCTCAGCTTCTCTCTTTTATATTTGTAGGAGAGACTCCCATGCTTGGACCCCACTGTATGATTTATAAACAGACAATATGTGAGTGCCTTTTGCAGAAGAGGGTGTGTTGAATCATCTGAGTCAGCCCGGAGCTGCTACCAAGGAAATGCTACCTCTCTGTCCCTTGCTGTGTACTGATCACCGCCAGAGGTGCTTCACTCTGACTTGTTGGGTTTGGGTTTTTTTTTTCTTTCTTTCTTTCTCTTTCTAGGGAGGGGGCTCTGTGTTTCATTTGGCAAGGAAAGAGGAGAAAGGAGTCCTCCCCAGAGTGTTCATGGCCAGTGTTGCTGTAAGAAGACAATTTTGGTTGCACATGAGACCTACAGACGGTCACACTTCCTTCCTCCCTCCCTTCTCAGGTAGAAGGTTGACGCAGTGTAGGGTTATGGAGACCTGTGTTAAGAATTGCTAAGACCCCCCCCCCCAACTCATAACCCATGGCAGTCCGTTATTGTTGGCTCCACGCTGAGGTCCTGGTATGATCACTTCTTGCACTTGAAGTCTGAGAGAAAGGAAATAGAGGGAAGAACAAGTTTTCTTGGGGGTGATTGAGATTGGGATCGAATTTTAAATCAGTGTGAGGGAACATGTTTTAATTCTTCTGTCCTGAGAAGCATGTAATGTTACCATATCACCTGTACATATATATATGCACTATGTATATACATATATATTGATACTGGTATTTTTACTTAATCTATAAGATGTCGTAAAATAATTAAGTTTGGGTTTTTTTTCCTCTCTTCTTTTGTTTTATAAATAAATGGTTGCTTATTGCATTTGACTGGTTAATCCTTGTTTCAGAAGAAGTTGTCCTCTCTGTTGGGTTTCCACACGTGGTGTTCTGCACTGTGGCAGTGACTGATGCGGGATTCAGATCTAATCTTCAGGATGTGGAAAGCACCACACTTGCCTGGGTGCTTATTTATTCATAAAACTAGTTGTGGCAGAGGGAATGCCAAGGGCTTGGATGTCCCGTCTCAGATGGCCCATGGTCCTTCCAGACCTGGATCCATAGACTCTGTAGGCCTTCCTGAGGAATGGCACCCTCCAATCTCTCATTCCCCAGGTCTGTGTTGAATACCTGTCAGAAGGCCAGCCATATATTCCCTGAGGGACAGGGAGGCCACCAAAGGCTAGGCCTGTACTTGCCTGGTTAGGAAGCTGAGGTAGTAAGCCTTTGTCATTGGCACGAGAGGTCAAGAATTGAAGAGTGACCCAAGCCTACAAAGCCATGAGTCCCCAGTTGGAGAGCCCCTAGACGTGGTCCTCAGCCAGGAAGGGGCTCCGTGTCTTCAGTGAGTCCTCTGGCCAGAGAGTGAACCAGAAAGGGGGCGTTAAGTTGTAGCCATCACCTTTGTGCTGCAGCTGGGACCGGAGGCCACTCTAGCTGGGGAATGAGTTGAGATGAAACAGATTGGAACAAAGGCTAAAGACTGATGATCCCCAGCCTCAGAATTTTATTATTTGTACTTTAGTAAGCTCTGGTTTCTTTTCTCTCAAAGACCTCTCGGTGGCCAGATGAGAGGCTTGGAACTCATTAACTCTATGTGAACCAGAGAGAAAAGAAAGGAAAGAATTAAAATCTTTTACACAGGTAACACACACATACTCATACACATACGCACTCATACACACATTCTGGTCGGGCCCACCCACCTGGTTCATCAATTCCACAAGTGACTTACATACACCTATACTTACATATACATATGTATATTTGGTGGGTGGAGCGAAAGCCCCCACAAGCAAGTAGTATTGACCAAGCACCAGCATGGGGTGGGGGGTGGGGGCTCAGCTATTCTGGATGAAAAAGGATATTGCTGAAAGTAAGAAAAGCCCTGTCTCTAGTGGTAAAAGAAAGAAAAAAGCCCCTTCTTTTTTATTGAAGAAATATAAAACCCTCTCCCTTATTGTCATTCTTAGTTATTATACTTTCTCAGGAGAAGTGATCACATGGTTTTCCAAGCATCTTTACATTCCAAAAGTTCAAAGCAAGTTTAAGATACTAATTCAAGTTATAAATAAGGAGTCACAGCAGGAATGTTTACATGTTTCCAGTAAGACTAGTATCTAAGTATATATTCATTATCGTCTAGATCCACAAGTTCATTATAAGTGTAAAGCAATGATTTTTATGTTTTAAGTCAGCACAGTTTTTCAAGAGGCAAATCATCTGCCTTGTGTCTCATTAGTTTTGGAGTTTTTGTCTAGATAAATCCAGCCAATATTTTTTTTTCTGTCCTTGCACTTACAATAAATTGTCTATTCTCAGTTTATGACCTCTAATTTTCAGATAATGGTTTCACAGCTGGCCTAGAAGGAATGATTTCCCTGACCATAAATTTGTTCCAAGCCTGCTTTCTATACTAGTGCAATTAGCCCATGACACATGAAGGTTTACAGAGCCCTAATTGTGGCTTTCATACTGTAAAGGTGTCAAAGTTACTTGTATAAACTTAGGAACTCTATAGAATCATTATTAAGAATTATGAAATCATCAACTTGTTTACATAGCATTACTACAAGAGAGTATGTCTTCGTTGATATACAGAAAATCTGCCCAATAGGGTGGGTTAATGCCCAGGAGTCATTAGAATATGTAATAATGTCAAGAAAGACATATCAACAACAAGAATCAATCCAGAGATGAGGCCCAGCAATTAAGAGTTTACCCATTGCGGCCGTGCAAAATGATGGGCCATCTCCAGAAGAGTTGCCTGCATGCCTTTAGTTTCTCCTAGATGGCTTCTGACAAGTTGGCATCTGACATGTTCCCTGAAAGGTCCACAAAGGTTTGGAGTCCTATCATGGTACTATTGGGAGATGCTAGAACCATGAAGATGTGCCTAACCACACATGTAGGTACATGCCTGTAATCAAATCCCTTGTGGGTACAAGCAGGAGTGTCAGAAGTTCATGGTTATCCTTGGATACACAGTGAACTCAAGACCAACTTGGACTACATGAGGTCCTACTTCAAAACAGTGAGAGGAGAGGCTAGGGAGATAGTTCAGCGAGTAAGAGAGCCTTGTTCCACAAACATGAATACCTGAGTACAAATAAATCCCTAGCACCCTGCCAAGAGCTCACCCCAGCTCTCTGCCTTGTGGTCTGCTAGATCACTGCAAGTCCAAAAGCAGTGGCACACAAACTTCTAGACCTCTAAGTAAATCTTTACTCCTTAAAAGTTGAATATCTGAGGTATTTGCCATGGTAATAGGACACTTACTGACATACCTTCATAAGTCAGGAAGGGATCCCTGGGAAATCCTACAATACCTCTAGTAGAAGACCTAGCTATTTCCTCCCAGAGCCGTTTGTCTCAATGATTGCTTGCTGGTGACCTTGTGCCACCCAGTTGTCAGTCAGAAGGGTATGTATGAGGCCAAGCATTGGTGTGGCGGGGAGGGCAGGAAAGAAGCCATATAAATGCTTACAAAAGGCCTGGGCCCTGTCCTGCCCAAAGTTCAGTGTGGGAGCCTCTGCTGGGCACTTACAGCTGAGATGCAGTCCACAGGCATCTTCTCATAAGGCATACAGAGTGGGAACCCAAGCTATCTTTTTGGAAGATGCCATCTCATCCCATTCCAACCACAGAATTTACAACTTAGAGATGGACTGTTTCTGACACACTGAATTAGACAAAGTAGCATACTTCATTCAGCCATAACTTGGGCTTAGATCATGTTCACGTCATTTAACCACAAACGGCCCTTTTCATGGCTCTGCATCATGGTTTATTTATTTATTATCTTATTGAAAATACACTCATTTCCAGCTGGACAGTGGTGGCGCATACCTTTAATCCCAACACTTGGGTGGCAGAGATAGGTGGATCTCTGTGAGGTGAGGCCAACCTGGTCTGCAGAGCAAGTTCCAGGACAGCCAGGCTCTGTTACACAGAGAAACCCTGTCTTGAAAAAAAAAGTCTTTTCTCATAAAAATATATCCTGATTATAGTTTTGTTTTTCACTCTCTATTCCTCCCAATTCCTCCCTCTCCTCCAATTCTACTCTTTCTGTCTTTCACTGGAAAAGACAAGACTTCTAAGAGACAACAAACACCCCCCCACACACACCAATAGGATAATGCAAAAAAACTCAGCATAACAAATTTGGACAAAGCATCCCAAGAGCAAGCACAATAATCAGAGACCCACTAGTTTGCATACTCAGGAACCTCATAAAAGCTATGATATATATTTATATATATCCATATATATAAATATATATAAATATATGTAATAGCTAATATATATTATATATGTATAATATATATACATATATATTACATATATATACATATATATGCATATATATATACATATATATATATTATGCAAAGGCCCTGGTGCAGACCTGCGCAGGTCCTGGGTTTGCTGTTTTAATCTCTGTGACATCATATGACCTTTGCTTGGTTTATTTAGAGGGTTTTGTGTGTGTGTGTGTGTGTGTGTGTGTGTGTGTGTGTGTGTGTGGAAATTTATCAACAAAACCTGCTAAATTATTGTCTATACTATGTGTTCAAGGCTAGTTCTCTGGGATTGGAGAATCTCTCAGGGGTCTCATCCCCAGAGAACCCTGATTTTCCCTTTCTTGACAGCCATTAACAGCCCCTAGCTTTTCACCTAAGGGTGAGACCTTGTGAGATTTCTTCACCCATATTGGGATATCTGCTGGTACTGCCAGGCAGACATTATTTATTATGATTATGTGTGTAAGCATAATGTGTATAGGGGGGACATACATGTCACGGCATCAATGTGGAGGTCAGAGAGCACCCCTGTGGAGTCTGTTCCCTTCTTCCACCTTATTTGGGTTCCAGGGATCAAACTCAGGTTGTGAGGTGAGCATAGCAGCTCCATCTCTGGAGACATCTCATTGGCCCCAAATTATTTCTTAAGTGATTGCCTATGAGCATTCATTGATAAACCTGGAGATTTCTACACAACACTGCATGGCTAATAAGTCATGTTGCAAATGAACAATCAGCTGGATAATGCTGTATGTTATTTTTAATGGTGATTCTTAGCTCAGTGAGCATAACTTACATGAGATCTTATTTAGAAGGGGTGTGTTGTGGTGTTAGTGTCTTGAACACCTCCTCCACACTAAGTCTGACAATTTTCCTATGGGTTCATCTTCTATAGACTGGGTACGCATCCATGTCCTGCTAAAGTGAGGAATCAAAATAAATCTACGAAAGTGCACACAAGATGCACAGGACACTTCCAATGCTGGCAAAGCTTGTGAGTCATCTTGACGGGGCTGTAGAGAGCAGAGGCAGTGTTTCTGTTAGGGTGTTTTTAGATTACACTGAAACTAAGTTGGTGGATTTTGTGTGCATCAGCCTGCCTTCTGTCACATAGGGGAGCCTTACTTATCTTTCGCTTGAAGACTAGAATCAAATGAAGTCGTGCCCTCCAAGCAAGAGTGTGTTCTTCAGCAGACAGCCTTCAGCAAATGCTGCTTTCTTTGGCTCTCCTTTGAATCTGCTGTTGTTGTTTTGGTTTTTTGAGACAGGGTTTGGCCAGGCTGGTCCTGAATTTGCAATTATCTTACCCTCAGGGCTGGTAATTACATGGATGTGTTCTCTTGTCCAGCTCCCACTGACAGCCTTTGAACTTGACGTGTGACAACATCTCTCCGTGGTTTAACTGACCTGTGAGCTCAGCCGCAGATTCTTGAACTCCAGTCCTTTCCTCCCTCTCCACACAAACACCGAGTTGCTTCTAATTCTGAAAAACCCTGACTAATACACAAAAGTATTAAATTTTTAAAAGAACCAGGGACTTCTGCCAGCTGCGTTGCATGAAAGGCAGAGCGAAGGCTCAGTTGTATGAAGAGAAAAGTCATTTTTTAAAGTTATTAGTTGAATATGCTTTATATTCCACCCTTAGACCCATATTTCCCTGACATTAAACATTCCTTGGTAGTGTTTTAGGTTGGAACACGTGTAGTGTGAAAGACCCAGGGTGTCTCCAGCATCCGCATCACCCTCTGAGAGCAGAAAGGTTACCGTTCAAAAGAGCAGCTGCCAGACTCTGCAGGGTTATATGGAGGGGGTGGTATGGGTGTGGTTGGGAGTGTAGTGACTTGGGACTCCCACACATCTTGCTCCAACACTGCCGAATTTTATAATAAAACCCAAGGGATTTTATCAACCCAAATGCAATATGTGTCACTTTTAGTCAAAAATGAAATAGTGCCCCTGCAAGAATCTAGAAACTACAAAGGAAAGCCAGAATACAGTCCAGCATGAGAAGTGGTCCAGCAGGGTTGGGCGTGGCTGGAAGCTGCTGCAGGTTCTGCGGGTGGGGACTCATCTCAGCTACTTTCCAATGATCCTCTCATCTCAGCTACTTTCCGATGATCCCCTCATCTCAGCTACTTTCCGATGATCCTCTCATCTCAGCTACTTTCCGACGATCCTTTACCGAGGGTACAGACTTCTATCCACTAAGTACCTAGATTTCTTTACAATTTCCTGAGATAGCTCAAGGCTACCTGGCCTTCCTAATGCACTATTCACACACTCTGCTTTGTCTTTGGATGCTAATGACATGCTTCCTGATACATAAAATCATTTTATTAAAATCAAATATTTCTTACCTTTTCAGAAACTACAGATTTTATCCATAATTAATTATGTTGTTTAATCAATATAAGCCACTAGGTCAAAGAAATGGTATAGCTTGTATCTTTGATGATTCCTATATCCTATTCCATCCATCAGGGGCCAGTCAGAGTGAAGATGAATTCCCTCATGTGGGCTTGTTATCCTCAATCCAGTCTTCCCTTCTTACAGTACAGCATCTCATACCAAGGGATAAATGGCAGTTGACACAATCCCACACTTGTTTGGGCCTCTTGAAATCTTTCTGCACCCATCCATGTCATGTTTTGTACCCCAGATGAAAGCACAGCAAGTTTTCACTTTCCATGAGGACTGAAGAACACTCTCTCCACTAGCGTGCGCAAGCACTATTCACTAGCGTGTGCAAACACTGTGCTGTCACCTTGTGTAAACACTGTGCTGGACCCACTGGCTCAACAGGAAGGATGTGGATTCCTGTTATTGAGCTTAAATCTGTGTATAGCTGACATCCTTGAGTCAAAATATCACCTTCCATGGGACTGTAGAAGGCAGAGAAAGAGGCAGGATGTCTTTCGGGGTAGATATATTTCATAATTAAGAAAAATGTTCAGAATTTAGGGCTGTAGTAGTACCAACACAGCATTGATATCCCTGGTAAACCTGTAACATCATCCCCGTATGATCAAGTGTGAGTGGTTTTCTGTTCAGTGTAAGAGAATGAGAGCTTTGGAGACCTGTCATAAATGCTGATTGCAAGCAGGAAGCCTATTTTAGTGTTCAGATGTAAATATGTTTGACAGTTTCCACCTGTTCTTCACCAACCAATATGTCTTATTGTCCAGTTCTGTTCCTTTAAAGGCATAGCCAACCACTAGAACAATGTGAATCAGGTTTTGTGTGATTTGGATCATAATAAATGCCTGAGAAAATAAAATCAAAGCTCAGCCAAGCGGCTCCTTGAACTTGGCAGTGACACACTTGCCATCTGTCTCTAAATTCAGGAGAATGACCTAAACACTAGAAAAGACTTAAAAGTAGGGTCTATTTTAATTAAAGCTCAAGATTTAGGCTCTCATTTGAAACCAACAATAGTTCGAATTAGTGCATATCCTTTGGTAAGGGGCTTCGTGAAAACCATGAATGGCAGCCATTGGGTATTTGCCTACTCACATGGTTTCCACAGTTCTACTCCAGATCGGTTCAGACTCCTAGATCAAGTCCAGAGCTGAGCCATGCCCAACTTCTAGACTGCTCTCTGACACCCTTGTAGACTCTACTTATGTGTGTTCAATCATGGAGGACAGCAGAGAATACAAAATTCGTTGGATCAAAGATTTAAATAATAAGGTAAAAGGCTCTTTGGTAAATTAACAATTTAAACAATGAAGCTATACATTTGGCAGTATAGCTATTTGAGAATTTGTTAAATACTTACATATTTTGGGAGTATGAATAAACTGAGGACAAATGGGAGCATAGGGTCAAACTATTGTGTACCCAGAAGAAGCAACTGTGTTGGAATCCATGCATCAAGATATTCTCCTTGACTTTTGCTCATCAAAGTTGGAACTTGAACGTCCGGGAACGTTTATATCATTCCTGCATGGACTTCCACACTGGGCCTACTTACCTCCCTTACAGAATTGCTCTTCCCCATCCTCACCCCCCCACCACCACCACACAGCCGCAGTGCCACGGAGCTTGATGAGGGGGGCAGGAGCTTGGCGAGAGAGAGTGACTCTGCTGCCAGAGATCCACGTGTCCCACCCAGGCAGACACCCTTTCTAAAACCAGAGCAGGGATAATAATGACATTTCTTTCTATTTGTATTGGTAACAGCTCTTTGTGTCCAGGCCTCCAACTCTCTTTACCCACTGAAAGGCTCTGGGCATCAATCCTGCCTTGCAGCCCTTGTGTTGAGGTAGAGAACAGTTCACTAGGCTCTGCTTGCTCAGTGACAACAGCTTTCCTGTTTCCAGAAGGTCTGTCCTTCTAGGGGCACAGAGGTACTAAAAGCCCAACATGGATTCTGAAGAGGGAGTTGAAAGGCCGTCACCCACAGAGCCAACACGAACAACAGTAATTCTTCAGCAGCAGGTCACGTGTCTGAGTTTTTTAAAGGCAAGTTGTGTGTACCCCCTGCGAAGCGGGGATAGCAGCGCCATCTTGGCTTCCTTGTGGACAGGAGGAGTACGATAGTCATATCTGAGACTTTACTGGAGTCATGCAGCTTTTCTCTCTCCAATCTTCCGATCTGGGAACCTCTTACTGTAGGGATTCCTGGAGTACTCCATGCCTGTACTTCTGGTTTTGAAATCCATTCTTCAACAGACATTCTTCAGTGTTCTTCAAGGAAGAGCAAATAAAACATTAAGGGAAGTGTTTTTTTTTTTTTGTTTTATATTTTAAAAATATATTTATTAAGAAAACTGAGGAGAAAGGCAGTGTTGAGGTGGCCGTGTCTCTAGAGGTGTCCATCTCCATGGTGAAGCCATGTTTCCCTTTGAGGTGTTCCCCATTATTCAGCTGGATCATTTTTGTGTTCTTTTATCACACAGATCTCCTCTGTTCTTCTTCACTCTAGAAGCATAGAACAAGCAGGATGTGTTTCCCCTGCAAAACTCAATCTAAGCTCACCAAGTGGCCCTGTAGCCATGAAAGAAGGGGACTCCTGGCTGGGGATGGCTACGCACTTTTGGAACCCATTCTGGAGGCAACAGGCAATAGGGATCTTTGTGTATACTATGCTCAATTAAGCTATGTCTTGGGAAGATCTGTCTCTTAAAACCTACACTGTGGCCAGGCAGTGGTGGTGCATGCCTTTAATCCCAGCTCTTGGGAGGCAGAGGTGGGCGGATTTCTGAATTGGAGGCCAGCCTGGTCTACAGAGTGAGATCCAGGACAGCCAGGGCTACCCAGAGAAATACTGTCTCTAAAAACCAAAAAAAAAAAAAAAAAAAAAAAAAAGAAAAGAAAAGAAAAAAAAACCCAAAAATCAAAGAAGAAACAAATAAACAAACAAAAACCTACACTGCGGTTATGGTCTCCCCACAGCAAGACTATTCTCACTGGGGTCCTGCTGGACAGTTTCCATGTTACCAACTGGATTGTATGTTCTTCCATGTTTCATCTTCTACTAGTGCCTTTGAGTATCAAAACTGGAGTCAAATACTGGAGCAGCTGAGGCTACCCCCAAGCCAATGACAACCAAGCAGAGAACAGGATTCACGTCTTAAGGATCCCTAGAGGAAAGGGAAATGAGGGCCTGATGAGACCAACACTTCTAATACATCTTTTGTACCTAGTCAAGAAATCAAGGCTACTAAGGCATAGCAACAACATCCCATGAAGCCTCAACCCTACACAAGAACTACAAGCAACTAAAGAATGTGGAGAGTGGGAGAAATAGTCACTCCCAAGGAAGAGCACGCTAATTGGTTATCTAATGCCAAGCATTAAGTCTTGAAAAGATACATGCATGTAACATTATACAGACTAAGGAAGGTGTATATATTTACACACACACACACACACACACACATACACAGACACGGGTATGAAACAAGGATGAAAAAAATCATGAATTTGAAAGAGTACAAGAAGGGGTCTATATGGGAGGATTCGGAGGGAGGAAAGGGAAACTTCAAATGTTTCAAATGAGATCAAATTATTGTGATCTCAAAGAATGAATAATGTAATTAAAAAGCCCTCAGATTCAGAATAAAACAACCCCGCAGCAGCAGCAGCAACAACAAAACTCCCTCAAACCCAGAACTTGTCCCAGAACCCTACTACCTATCACTCATCCAAGTCTGTTTTCTTTGCCCCCCCCTCTTAAAAAAAAGAACAAGAAACGAAAACAAAACAAGAATCCCTCCCCCCCAAAAAAATCCCAAAACAGGCAGGCAAAAGACTAATAAGACAAAAAAATATCAAAACAGAGCAAACCAAAATTAAAAAGTCAATAAAAATAGCAAGGAGTTCATTGTGTGTTGGCCAACAACTCCTCAGCTTGGAGCTGATGTTAGAATGTGGTAGATATACAAAATGGCACACCATTGGAGAAAACTGATTTTCCCTCTGCCAGCCAGTATCAGTTGCACCTAGCCTTTTGGTTAGGGCTGGAACCCCTGTTCACCTCACATTGTCCTGCACAGGAAGTTACCTGATGGAGGTGGTACAAGAAGAGGGGAGCATCTAAGCCTCAGGTGCAGGAGTCCAACTGTCTGGTCTTACTTTGCTAGACCCAACCCTGACAAAATCACT
>NW_022196913.1:65705020-65725258 GCF_008632895.1 Mastomys coucha
GGGAGGCCTCCCTGGACTCCCCCACTCCCCATTCACTCTCTCTCATTGGTTCCACTGGCAGTGCTGGAGCACACAGTTTTGTCCCTTGAAGTCCAGTTGATTTGACAGACCTTGTTCCTGGAAGGATCCCCTCCTCAAATCCTTCTTCCTAGCCTCCCTCACTGGGGTTTGCGAAGCTTGCTTGAGGCGATATGGCTGCATAGGTGCAGTCTTGCAATCCTGAATCTGATATCTGGCCTCTGGCTTTCACATCACAGATTTGCTGGCTGTCCAGCCTGACCCTCCCCATTCCTGCACTGCAATTTGCTTATCAAAGCTGATGGGTGTGACCTGTGAATTCTCTGTCTCTCTGGGGATGGTATTTCTTGGTCCCAATCTGTCCCACAATGCTGGCTGTTATCTGAGATGGGATAGAAGACTGGCCTTCACCCTCCTGTTGCTCTTTTCATGGTGACGTCCTCTGCCGCGTGAAGACACTGCGAGAAAGGCTCTCAGCAGATACTGGTATCTTGGTATTAATTACCCAACCCCCACTGCTTTAGGACAGCAGCACACAACAGACTAAGACATCTCTAGGTGCTGCTTGGGAGTAGAGCCATGCTGGACTTGCTCTTGTACATCTGGATATTTCCTTCACGATGACAATGAGATGTCACATAAATATTTTTACTTTTTAGGGTGAATGACAATATTCCATTTTTTATAGATACCATATTTTATTTTTTCCTTGATGGACATTTGGACACTCTTAAAAGTATTGCCATCAGCACTGACATTCAAATAACTGGTCAGTAACTGTGCTTTCAATTCCTTTACATATTACTCAAAAGTGAGGGCCCTGGGTATCTTTCTCTCTCCTTCTTTCTCTCCCTCTCTCTCTCCCTCCCTCTCTCTCTCTCCACTCTGGCTTTTTGAGATGGGGTTTCATCTGTGTACTGGCTGGTTTTGTGTGTCAACTTAACACAAGCTGAAGTTATCACAGAGAAATGAGCCTCCCTTGAGGAAATGCCTTCATGAGATCCAGCTGGAAGTCATTTTCTCAATTAGTGATCAAGGGTGGGAGGGCCCATTGTGGTTGGTGCCATCCCTGGACTGGTAGTCCTGGGTTCTATCAGAAAGCAAGCTGAGCAAGGCAGGGGAAGCAATCCAATCAGCAGCACCCCTCCATGGCCTCTGCATCAGCTTCTGCCTCCATGTTCCTGCCCTGTGTGTGTTCCAGTCCTGACTTCCTTTGGTGATGAACAGAAATGTAGAAGTGTAAGCTGAATAAACCATTTCCTCCCCAACTTGCTTCTTGGTCATGATGTTTTGTACAGGAATACAAACCCTGACTAAAACAGTCTGTGTAGCAGTCTTAGTTGTTCTGGAACATGCTTTGTAGACCAGGCTGTCCTCCAGCTCAGAGATCCATCTGCCACTGGTTCCAGAATGCTGGGATTAAAGGTGTGTACCACCACACCCAGGAACGTTTTTCAGTTCTTAATGATGGATGCTGCCCCACCCACCCTGCATATCTGTAGTCACCTCAGCCACTTTTAATCTTTTTTTTTTTTTTTTTTTTTTAGCTCTTTTCCTCACATCTTATCTTATTGTCACTCTAATTTGTCCATCTCTAGTGCTTAATGATACAGAGTATCTTCTCTGCTGACAAGAGCTTGGTATTTAACATGAAGGACTCTGTCTTGCTTTGGGGCTTTGCCATTTAACTGGGCTGTTGTGTTTGGTCACAGTGGAGTTTAGGAGTTCTTTGCACCTTCTAGATGTTAGCTCCTCATTAGGCTTGTGACTGTTAAGTGTTTTTTTTTTTTCCTCTGAGCATTTGTTTTTCTCTTACACTAAATGCAATAAGGTTCCCACTTTTCATTACTGTGTCATATTTGAAAATCACCATCATAACCCATCTCGTGAAATCTTTCTCTTATGTTTTCTTCTGTTTTATAGTTCAATTAAAAATGCAGTATGTGTGTGTGTGTGTGTGTGTGTGTGTGTTTGGGGGGGTGCACATGCTACAGTGCACCTCTGTAGGTCAGAGGACCATTTTGCAGAAGTCTGGTTTCTGACTTGTAGATTCTGTTCCACCATGTAGATTCTGAAAACTGAGCTCAGGCAATCAGGTAGCTGGCAAGTGCCTTTATCCACTGAGTCATTGCAGTTCTATGGATCATGTGTAGGGGCTGGTTCCACTAAAGGAATGCCAGTATACATTATAGGCTAATGGTAAACCCCATTTGTTCCATGTTGATAACTGGATTTCCTGGCACCACTGCTGGGAATAATGTTCTTTCCCTAGTAAATAACTTCGTCAGCACTGGAAGAGTCTTAAAAATAATTCATACCAACACTGCTTTAAATTCATGGAAGATAAAAGGCACTCTTCTTCCCATACCCTGCATCTGGAGCTCAGGGGCTTATGAATTCACAATGCACTGTTATATGACAGGAAGAAGATTGTCTCTGGAGAGGCACCAGAGTTCAGCGAAATCCATCAAGGCAACAGGTCTCCATTCCTGCTCTAGAATCCAATTACCTTTGCCCTTGGGCTTCAGCTTCCTAAATGGTGAAAGCTTTGCGACTGTGTTAGCACCATCCTTGACAGGCAGAGGCTGTGTGAAGAGGCTGCTACTCTAAACAATGCTCTCTCTGTTTGTAGAACAGCAATGCAAACACATTGAGTAATCCATGAACTGTTTTTTTACTGAGTAAATCTTGACCATGAAATGTCTAAATGTAGGCTGTTGGGGGACTATTTGAGCAAAGGAGTAGAAGATACACTGGGGAGTGGTGGCACATGCCTTTAATCCCAGCACCTGGGAGGCAGAGGCAGGCAGATTTCTGAGTTCAAGGCCAGCCTGGTCTACAGAGTGAGTTCCAGGACAGCCAGGGCTACACAGAGGAACCTTGTCTTGAAAAACAAAAAAAAGAAAAAAAGAAAAAGAAACACTTGTGCCAGGACACTGAAATACCTACAGATACGAAATGCATTGAAGTATTCTAGGAAGGCCATGGTGTTATGTCTGGCCTTCTCTGCTCTTCTATGCCCTGCTGTAGAATACTGATTTTGATGTCTACTAATTATTAAACAGATGTATATTAGTGAATCACTACTCTCAGATGGTGTGGCATGAGTGTTTCTTTCAAGTTCATCCATGTTTACCTTTCTTTGAACCTCAGTTGTTCCATGTTGGGCCACAGATCATCCTACTAATCCCACGTTTATAGCCAGGGACACAGATAATGGCATATATGTTTAAGTCAGATTATAAATCAGCATCCTGGTTCAGGAGATAGCAGGGAGCCAACCTGTGGGGCTAATCCCCACCTTCCCAGGTTCATCCCAGGTCTGTGGCTCCAAACCCTCCTCCAGGTCTCTGAGTTTCTCTTTCTCAGACCTGACCTGTGCTGCTTGTCACCTTCTGAGCTCTCCTACAGAAGAAAACACTATACCAGCAGAGACCCCCCATGCGAATGTGAAGCTCATTAGTGGCTGGTGCCTTCTTTTCTAGGCCCTGTGCATCCCACATTTAACTCTTGTGGGTGCTTTTGACAGTTGAGCAATGGGATTGAAGGGAGAGCCGTTCCTTGTGGGTTAGTCCTACAGAGTAGAAATGGGTTCCTCCTTAGACCCTGTAGAGCTGGGGGAAAGTCTAGGACCCCAGGTCTGGGTCTGAGTTGGGGACAGTTATATCAAGAACAGGAAGCAGCAACCTAGGGTCTGAGCGGGTGGGAAGAGGGGCAAGGCACAGGAGGAAGAATGGTCGTCCCCCAGAGTGGAGTCAGTGATTTAGCAGAACTTCAAAGCTTGTTCTGGGCTCCTTGGTTTTCTTTAGGAGGGGATCATGGGAGATGCCTATGACTGATGCACGTATCCTTTGCACCCATCCCTTCATTTCCCGTGAGACAGGATCTCACTGTGTCTTCAGGTTGCCCTTGTGATTGCTTAAACACTCAACGCTAGGATCCTAGAGCTAGGAGAGCATCCAGCACTATGCCTGGAAGCAGTCCTTTCTCTTAAAAACATGGCTCAGGCATGTCTTCAGAGTTGGCGAATAAATGAACCCCGCTGTTTGAATAACTGATATTTGAAAGAAGGATTTTTTAATCTGTTTGGGATTAAAAGTCTAATAATGCACAAGTTGTAAGACTCTCATCTGCTCTGAATGGCCAAAGGATGATACTCCCCTGAGGGTATAGGGAAATATGCTAGCCTAGATGCTGGTGGTACCAGGTAGATGTCCAGGCAGCCTGTCTTCAAAGATTACATTAGAGTAGACTCTAGCCAAGTTCCTGAGTCTTTTGCTGGTTCCATCTGTGCACTTCCCTGTAACACTGGCTTTAGCAAAGAGTCTATTAATGTAGGTTGAGCAAAACCTGTATTCTGAATATCTGTTTGTTGCTTCATATCTGCTCAGGTTCTTGTTCTTTCCCTACCATGCCCGAGGTGACATCTGCTCACTCTGCTGTGTTTTCAGCAAGAATCTTGGTAGGGCTGTTTGTCCAGAATCCTCCTTAGCTCTGAGGTTGCGCTGTGTGCTCGTCTGCCTCTCAGCCATGTTCATGCTGTATTCTGATTTAAGCCTATCTTCCTCCTCAGGTCCAAGGTCCCATTGCAATGGTGCTCATTATGGTGGAAGGGCATTGATAACTCTCTTACTTAGTAGCCCTTAACTCTGTTCTTCCTTGTTTTATCATGACAGTAGGTGAGCTGGAATACAAGCTTTGGGGATCCTTGGACTTTGACTTTCTGATGACCTCTGTGCTAAAGTTCGTTCTTTGACCTTCTGATGATTTCTGGGCTAACATTCGTTCCACTTCTATTACCCTCAGTCCTGAGATGATGATGATGCCGATGATGATAATGATAATGATGGTGGTGGTAGTGGTGGTGGTGTTGGTAGTGTTGGTTTTTGCAAAGTAAAATGATGCAGACAGTTTGGAGATTGATGTCAGGGAAGGGTGAAAGTCATTCCCTCCAGTTCAGCTAAGTTTTGCCGGCTGAGAGGCTCGCTTTAGTTACTTCTTTCCTTTAGAGAGCTACCCCATGCTGCACTTACCTGATTCTGCACCCTCTACAGTTGTGACCACCCTCACCTATCCCACAGGCACCAAGAAGGACTACCATCTCTTAGAGACTGTGTCTGAGTATAGGGTCCCAATAAGTAATATTCTGAGAACTACAAAAGTAGCTTCCAGGGATAAGAATGAATTTTCCTGAGCTCTCCAGGTAGGATTCTTGTTTTGTTCTGAAACCAGTTTTAACTGTGTAGCCCTGGCTGCATGAAACTCAGAACTATGTAGATAGATTTGGCATTGAATTCACAGAGATCTGCCTCTTTGCCTCTTCTGTGCTGAGATTGATGGGGTGCCCCATTGCTCCCCACTTCTTAGAGCACTGTTGATGGAGGCTGCAGTTTGAGACCCTAAGAGGGTGGTGGAGAAGCTTGTGCAAATGTTCACACTGGTGCCCGGAGCTTCTGTCCACTGAGCTCCTTGCATCCTCACTGCCTTTACTGTCATGACAGGAGTCCTTCCAGCAATGCATCAATTTTCATGAGTACCACCAGGTCCTCACAGAAATGTTCTTTCTCTGGAAATAATGCCCTGTTCTCATGCAATACCTGCCTATGTGTGAGCCTGAATCTTAGTGGCATAAAGATCTACGTGTTTTCAACTCTTATAGGACAGATGACTTTCTAACCTTGTGCACTTCTTCCTCTGCTGGTATGGCAGATGTTTAGCACACAGAGTAAACATTTTGGTGGGTTTTTGTATCTGTACTGTGCCCTTGTCATCTCTGTATTTCTGAGATATTTCCATATCCCCCCAAAGAACCTTGGTATTTTTGAGCCATGGTTAGTTGTAGCTCTCTTTAACTCCGTGGGCATCATCTATATTTGGTGTATATGAATGTGTCTACTTTATATGTTTTATAAAAAAACAACAGAAGACACACAGTCATTTTTGTTGCCTTTTAGAACTTAGTAGAATGCTTCCTAGACTAACCCAATCGTAACACTGATTTCAAGAAACTCTTTTTAAAAATTCATTCTTTATTCATTCTCTAGTGGTGGACAGTGGACTGCTTCCATGGTAGTCAAGTGAAGGAGTGAACGGTGTCAGCATCTCCTTTCAGGAACGTGCAAACTTTGCGGTTCTTTCCTTTCCCATTGGCCTAAAGATATATGTAACTTTCTCATTGAAGGCTCTCTAAGCAACAAGGTTTCCATGTATCATCTGTTTCCAGAGGGAAATTAAAAAAACAAAAACAAAAACAAAAACCTTAAATCTAGCAAGGCATTTTCCATATTTTTATTCTCTCAAAAAACATTCCAATCATCCCCACCTGGTCTGTTTCATCACAGATTTTTATCCAAATTGTAAGAGCCTGTGCTTATCACTTGGCCCTACCACAGCTCAGCCTTGATCTTGTTTTCTCGAGAAATTCTATCATTAACATTGAGCTGCAGGACTCTGCACAAAGAATTCTAATGGCAATCTTGAGAAGAGGGTCAGACAGGCTTATTAAAGAGCGCAGGTGGGGGAGGGGAAGGAGCAGGTCTTGGAAGCTGGCAGCCTTGCTGTCTCCTTAGGTGCCATTAGACCTTGGGGTGTCTGGAAGTCTACAATTCTAGGTTTGTAGAATATAGGCTTTTTGGTTGTCATTGTTTTGTTTGTTTGTTTTTTTCAAGACAGGTTCTTTTGTGTGGTCTTGTTGGCTTGGAACTCAGAGATCTGCCTGTTTCTGTCTCCCAAATGCTGAGGTTAAAGGTGTGTGCCACCCCTGCCTGGCTTCTTTTTAAGCTCTTAAGTGGCATCAAATCATCCAAATGTATCTATTTTACACCAGCTATTATATATACATGTCTTTATTGTTTAATGCACATATATCATTGTATATCTCAATTCATAGTAGAATGGTCCAGGAACATTGCTCAGTGGATAAAAGTGATTACTACAATGCTTGGTGAGCTGTGTTTGATTTCTGGAACCCACATGCTGGAAGGAGACAACCAACTCCCACAAATTGTCTTCTGATATCCATATGCTCATGCAACACGAGGGCCTCCTCAATAAGTAAAATGAACAATCAAATTATAAAAATATCAGTGTTTTCTTTTACTGCTGGAGATATCATTTTGGTTTCATTTAAATAATATTGAAAGAAATATATTGAACATGTATTTTTGTGGGTGTTTCCAAAGATTATTCTGGTAGAAAAGGAATCCCATATTGAAGGGTATTCTCTGGTATGTGCTCACACTTGCAATGAATGATGTCTGTTTCCTTACAATTTAAACCAGCTCATCCTCTACACCAAATTTGATATTTCTAGCCCTAATTTTGGTTTCTTCTTAGGAGGTATCCTAACTTCAAAGTATTATCATTAAAAAAACAATCTAGGTATCCTTTCACCATTTTGATCATCATAAAGAAACCATGGTGTGAACAATAGGAGGTTGATTTAATTTTATTCACTCCTCATAATAACTGAATGAAGCAGGAGTTAGTGACCAATGTATAGTTGCAAAACAAAGGCAAATTAGGTGTGCAACGCTGTGCAAGTAATTTGGATACTGTGGATTTCCCGTCTGCCAAAAGAAAAATGTAAATAATGTCTTGCTTATCCCCTGCATAGAATACACCAAGAGTTAAGTAAGGCCTGGCTAGACTCAGATTGCTTGTTACTGAGATGCTGTGGTGTGGACATAGGTAAAATGCTCTGAGTTGATGCAGAACAGGGAGAATGAAGAGACACTGGTCTGGATGTCTAGTTTTGGAGGGGGGAATCCATCTTACTTTCCAAATAATAACTAGCCCCAAAATAAGAATGCAGGATCTGCCTGTGAACTGAGCTGGACTTGTTCTGGTATCACCAAAGGCTTTTTTACAGGAACTTTTCTTACACAGATCTGCTCCTCCAGCAGCCCTAAGCAGGCTCTGTTGCTAATTAGTTCCTGGTTTGCTTCTTTCACTAGAAAGAATTTTTAAAATGATGTATTAAAAAAAAACCCAAAAAAACAAAAAACAAAAAAACAAAAAAAAGGGGGCAATGCAATGAACAAGAAACTAGTATTGGTTCCGATTTCCGCCTAAAAATCCCCTTTACAAAGGGCTATTCCCATGACAATTGAAGAACAGTGTTTTATAATTTCACATGGTTTTCCTCAGAGTTATTTTTCTTCATTTCTTTTACTTTCTCTCCCCTGTTGCATTTTCTTTCTTAGAAACAAAACTCTGTTGATTATACTTTTTTACTGTATACAAGGTGCAGCAGACTAGACAGTAACTGAAGTATTTCCTCTCTTCTTAAAATTCCATTGGGAAACTTTTAATCTATGGATCTTTTTTTTTTTTTTTAAATATACCCACCAATGAAATAAGCCATTGTTCATTAAAAGTTTAAATAAATATTAGTTCCATCTAACACAGATGAGCTGGACCCTAAGGGACTTACTGGAGAGACAACATGTACTCTTCAGTGGAGATAATACATTTTACTTGAATAAATTATAGTAAAAACCACACATACAATGTAGGTATTCTGTCAATTTGACACAAGCAAAATCATTCACAAAGAGAAGCTTGACTGTGAAAATGCTTCCATCTGACTGGCCTGTAGGCAAATCTATGGGATCCTTTCTTGATTAATGATTGATGTGAGAAGGCCCAGCCCAATGTAGGTGATGCCACCCCTGGGCAGGTGGTCCTGAGTAGCATAGGACCAAAAGTCTGAGAAAGATACGGGGGGTGGGGGGGGAAGCCAGTAAACAAAGTCCTCCATGATCTCTGCTTCAGTTCACACTTCCAGGCGCCTGCCTTGAGTTCCTGACCTGAATTTCCTTCATGTTGGGCTATAAGCTAGAATAAACCCTTTCCTCCCAAGTTGCTTTTGGTCAGTGTTTTTAATCATGCCAACAGAAATTTAAAAACGCAGAGGACCGCTGCTCTGTGGGCACAAAGTCCTCCATGTTCTAGGACGGTCCCTTGAACATCTGCTAGCTACTCCTGCAGGGATCTGCAAAACAGACTTCTGAGATGTATCTCTGAGGATGCTGAGGTCTCATTGGGCCCCATCCTCTCGTATGAGGGGCCACCATCCCACGGTAACTCCTCAAAGCCCTGGCCTATCCTCCTCAGGAGCAGTGGGGGATAAAGCTGAGCCATGGTCCTCAGAGTTTCCTGTAATCAGAGAGGAAAGATCTTGTTTTCACCCCCTTCCTGTGGCCAAACTGTTACTTGTTTAGGGTTGGTGAGACCTGAGAGTGGTACAGGGTTTGGGGTGGACAATTAGCGAGGACCAGGCAATGCCTTTTTAATAAGCACACTCTCTTACCTGGAAACTCATTGCCATCCTCTCAGAACACACACACATCGGTGTTACACGTCTCACGTATTTAAGGAGTTTAAAAATTAATATTGAATATTTACGATTGAACATTCAATACGGTCATATATGTAGAGACACGGAAGGCTCAGCCTTCAGCACTGAGTGTAAGAGTAAAATCACGGAACAGCATATATCATATAATATTCTTAAAGGTTTTATCTACGAAGCTAGTAAATAGTAGTTGCCTGTTTATTCATAAAGAAAACCCAGAAGAATGTGCAGCAAACTGTTAACAGTGACATTGGTAACGGGAGGAAGTGAGGTCTGGGTTGAAAATGTCGCCTTTCAATGTTGCTTGATTTTGTTGCTATTCAGTATTATTTGAAGTGTTTTTAGTGAAAATTGCTATGATAACAAAACAAATGGTAAACGAAGTCATCTAGTTCAACCTCTTTCACTGGTCAGCAGAGGAGTGAAAATCCCTTCCTTTGTTTCAGTCACCAGCCCCTCCCCCACTATCAGCTTCTTCCAAACCCTCCAAGAATTCATTCAGGTATCTCCATATAGGTAAACATCTGGAAAGGGCTCATGTATGGAGAGGGCTTTTTAATACTCTGTAAAATGATACTACATTTATAAATCTTCTTTGATATTTCTTTCCCTGAAATTGTGGTGCCCTCTCCTTCAGACCTAACATTACTCCTGAAATTCAAAGAAATATATATATATATATATATATATATATATATATATAACCATATATATATATGGTAATTTTTTATGACTGAGTGAGCGAAGAGATGACTTTGTTCTGATGTATTTGAGAAGGGGGTGAAGGCCCAGCCCCCATTCGATGGTACGATCTACAGTGCCATCTCACTACCCAGAATGGCAAGCAATTTAAACTTTGAAAATTTGTGTGGATTAAAGTTCCAGAATTTTCATTTCTCCTCATTCTCTCTACCATGGTTGATGGTGAGTCCATAAAGTCTGGAGGGAACTCTGAGGAAGGCCGGAATATCAACCTTACGACTGAAGGAGCATCCCGTCTCTCCCCTAGAACACCACCCCACTACATCTTCACACTCAATTGCACCTTCGACTAAGAGAAACCCTGTAACAACAGAAGGAAGCACCACCAGTCTTTTAAATGTAGGTTTTATAGAAATTCTGTACATCTTGTAAAGAAAAAATAAAAAAGAAAGAAAATGAAAATTCAGAACTCATTGATACAAAGCTGCTTACAGCAGCAGATTGGCAGTCACATTTAACTGGAGTAAAATGTCCCAGAACGCACATCGCAGGATGGACCTTCAGTGACTCAGCTACTGTTCCCCACAGAGCAGAGGCTGGCTGGTCTGTGAAGAGGAACACCCTCCTCTCTACATGCGCCGTGCCCAGTCTACTCCTTCTTTCTTGCTGTCCCTTTCTTGCTGTCCGGCAGCTCACACGGTGGGGTAGATGGCATATGTAGCAATTCCACAGTTGTTGTCCTGGTCTTTGGCCATCTTTATGTAGCCATCCATGCCCCAGTCTTCACCCCAGCTGGAAGAAGAGCATGTTTGCCATTTAGAAGAAAGAACACAGTGCTTACATTAACTGTCTTTTGAAATACAGAGACAAAGGCTACACTTAATAGACAGAGTTAGAGAAGGCAGAGGGTCCACTGCTGGATACTCTGTTGCCTCACACTCAACTGGGAATGGAAGGAGAGAGAGGACAGGGCATGTCCACTCACATTTGGATCACAACTAGAAATGCAGCAGTTCAAATTCCATCTTAACACTCCCCCAAACATGTCAGATTCTCATCGTGGTTACCCTAAAATTTCTGTATTCAAAATATACAGGGTAAGTTGTTAAAACTTGCACCCAAATACCACCTGAAAACTGTACTTTCCCCTTGGTGTTTCAAACATGCGTGGCTTTGACTATTGATACCTGTTCTTGACCAGCCAGTACTTCCTGCCATCTGACTCTTCACCATAGCCAACCACCAGGACAGCGTGATCCAGAAGAGTGCTGCTACAGTCTGGCTCATAGTACATGCCTGGAAGGCAAAATCAAAGCCCAATAAGAGGCTCCCGTGACCCCAAAGTGTCTGCTGTCATCATCAACAATAGAAACATTTCTAACTTCAGGGCAAGGATACACCCCAGACAGGACTGATTCAGTGTTAGTGAGGCTTGGGACATCAGCTCTTATATAATTTATAACGTGAGTAAATGTTAGCATACATCCTCAGGAAAAAGCTTGCTTGGATGGCTGCAGAAAACCCCAGCATACTGGTATCAAGAGGACCCCCTAAAACTGAACTAGAAATGGGAACATCTATTAAAATATTAAAGATTCAGCATCTGAACCAAATTCAATAAAATTAAAACACATAAAACCTGATTTTGCTAGTTAAAAAGCACAATGGATACATGTTCATGGGAGTGTGTTTAATTGATGTCAAGTAAAAATAACCCATGTAATTACTGCTCCTGTTGAATGTCATCATATCTACAACTTAAAATATTTACATATTTTTATGTACCAAAATCATCAAATTCACAGACTGTGGTAGAATCAACCGTTAGGTATGATTACTCAAGAAACCAAGAAACCATACTGACCCCCGCTGTAGAACCTGAAGGAGTGGTGATGAGTGTCAATTCCAACTGAGACGGGCCCCACAGTGGCCACAGCATTCATAAGGGCATCTTCGCTCACTGGGACTTTCACAAAGCCTGTGACGTTAGCTGCAGAGTACTTAGGATCATACCTGCAGGGTCCATCCTTTGAAAGACAGAGATTAAAAGAAATCCTGATTATTGCCATTCACCTCCTGGGGAACATGAGCCACTCAGAACTACAGTCAGCTGAGCTCCCATTACACAGATGACTCAGCATTTGCTGCTGAGGATCTCCAAGTGTCTATAGAATGTCATCAGACCTGACCAACTGGTAGATATGAGTCACTGATAGAAACTCGCTTGAGTGTCCCCAGTGACACACCATAGATATTCCTATTAATAATAACTTTCCACATAGAAAATTCTGTACTCTTGGTTTGCATAAGCTCTGTATGACCAGAAGCAGGGACAGCTACGTGGAAACTGGAATCAGAGGAGCATGGAAAGGCTCTGTCACCTTCATGGCGGCATTTCGGACTTACGAGGATGTATTCTACCATAAAAGCGAGTTCTGAGGACTTTGCAATTCTTCTGCTTTCTAAGCCTAGTCAGGAAAAAACACCTTAGGATTTGTACCTACCTGGGCTTCATATTCATAAGACTCCCTTGTGTCCAGGCCTCTGTTTTCCTTCACATACTGGAAGGCAAACTCCATAAAGCCACCATTGCAACCTAGGTTGCCATAGGACCAGGAGCAATCCACTAGGTTCTGTTCACTCAGAGAGACCAGTTTGCCTGTTTTCCGGAATATTTGTCCTTCCAAAGAACCAACTGCACTAAAAGCCCAGCAAGCACCACAATGACCCTAAAAAGAAAGAAAAGACTGTCACCTGCAAAAAAATAGTAACAGGTGTTTGATAGCAGTGCACATGACCCAGTAATTTCACAAGCAATGAACTGTATGGGGCATCACTGTCAGCAAGCCAAGTTTGGCATTTCCTTTCTGGCTTCCTGGTGGACAGTGATACCTGGAATGTGCCATGTGTCCTACCTGGTCTTTCACAGGAGTCACATAGCCATGCTCTCTCCAATCCACAGACTTGGGGACATCACCCAGCAAGGGCTTATGGAAGATGGTTGTCTCCTTGGGTCCCAGGCTTTGAAAGCCAGTCACCAATTCTCTGAATTCTGTATTGGTCTTCAAGAAAAGGTAAATAAATCACTGCAAATGGAGAGGTGACTTATCAGAGAGGAAGGACCATGCTCAGCAGTCTACACCACACTCACCAAATCACCAAAGGCGTTCATCTCCAAGCTGAAGCTGTGCTTCCCCTTCAGGTAGTCCCCGTTGTGCAGGTTGATCATCTTCATGTTGTTCTCCCACACTGCTCTCTTCTGTCCTTCTTCATTCTGGAAGAGATACAGTGTGTGGTCTTTCTACTTCAAGCCCAGCCTTAGTTCCCTCAGTGGGCCTGCTGCTACAGCCAACAAGAACCAAGGGTTTCTGTCCACCTCTACAAGCCATAACCGAGGCCCTGTGGCATCAGGGTGGTTTGCTATCAGTGGTCATAAATCCTGCCATGTGGTCATGCCTGGGAGGAACTGCTTCCACAATATGAACTCTACAAATGTGCCCCAGCAAGGACTACTGTCACTGTGTTGCCCCTGGACATGTCCACGGTACCAACCGTGTTGTATGTTTTCCCATGTTTTGTCTTCCATTCCTCCCATACAGCATCCAAACTGGGATCATGTGTTGGAGCAGCTGAGACAACTCCCAAGCAAAGAGTGGCCAGGAAGAAAATTGGAGTCATGATTCCAAACCCTAGAGATGGTGGAGAAATGAGATACTGGTCATGGAAATCCTTTAATAAACTCTTATTTCTACGTAAGAGGTTAAGGTCACTATAGTAGAATAAGTTTTTTTTTTTTTTAACTATCTTCCAGTGTTTGTTTATATGGCTAAACACGACATTGGCTTATAGCACATCTGTAACAAAAATGTCACAAGTCAAACAAAATGAATAGCAGCTGTGGAGGGCTCCAGGGTTTAGACAATGTGTGAGCTGTGCATTTAGCTCACCACAGGGTCTGGATGCACCTGTGGTCCAGAAATTTCAAGCAGCAACTAACTTCTTAAGTATTCATAGTTTGTCCAGGTTTTATTCTATTGATATTCAGGTCTCATAAGCTAGCCACAGCTTATGGACAATGTGATCCTTCATTACAAAGAGATCTTCACGATTTGGTAGGGTAGTCACAAGACATCTTTTTCTTGGATAGTGTTCTTGGATTCTATTCAATAAATAGAATATGCCTAGGCTCTTTTTTTCTGGAATGTCCCTCTAGAAAACCTTGGAAGGACATCAGTTGGGAATCTGTCTGTTCCACAACTGGGATGTACCGTCAGAATCCTACTTTACTGTTTCAAGGAGGGGTGTCCTATGGCTGAGTACAGGATGGCATAGCCATCAATTTAGGTGAGAAATAAAGAGACCAGTCCAAGACTTAGGCTCTATAAAGTTTTGCATGGGACAATACAGAAAGAGCCATGCCAAAATTGTGCCACATACCTTGGGTACATGGTGGATGAGACCAAGGGACTGTCCTTGAACATATCTACATGAGAATAATCAACCCTTTTGGCATAGAGAGTGGTAGCTTATATAAAGGACAAACTGGTACTTCCTGTGCCTATGGGACCAGAGAGGCAGTCCACTAGGTTCTGCTCACTCAGAGGAACCAGTTTGCCTGACTTCACATTATTGATACTTCTCACACACCGGGGTACCTGAATAGTCTGGTACTTCCTGGCATCCTTACCAAACCATCTCTGCATCCCCACACCAGTTCTGCTAAGACTGAGTTGGTATCCTCATTCCTAAGGGAGCTGTATGATGCTACAAAGAATCTCTCTAGGGTGCTCCTCCAGTGTCAGCACCAAGTATGCCTTGATAGAGCTATGGGGACTCACCTGGGATGTCCACAGCTGGGCAGGTGGTCTTCACAGTCTCAAGTCTTCAGAGGTTGCTGAGATCCCAACCTCTGACCCAGCTGTGTGTGGATCCAGACTTTATACACCAAATCTGTGGCTCCAAGACAGGGTCCCTGCCCAGTTTCTCCTCCCTGGAATTGGCTTAGGTGGACAATTGGATTGTACCTCCAGGCTGTGGGACTTCAGACACATATTGATACCTATTCTCACCCTGACCTGGGGCATTGGGTGTAGTCCGTCTTGGACTGTGGGGAAGGGAGCAGTAGGTCTCTGCTTAGGAAAGTAGAGTGTATGTCTCATGACATTAGCTGAGAAAGTGCTCTCACAGAGGACTCGCCACTTGGCTTAAGATAGAAGGTTCTAGCTAACTGTGTGAATTTCCAACCCAACCCTGCCTTTTCCTTAGAAGATATTTTTGTTAAAATCATTGCTACTGATTCCTTGCAAGCAATTATATCCTAGTCCAGTGTTTCCTCTATAAGTCAAATCTAAGCTGTGTCTCCTGGAAGTTTTAGCCTCTGCGGTCATTCTCCCCATTGTCAGGGAGGAGGACAAACGGGCTTCTCAGAATCTTTAGAGGCAGGCAATCCCCAATCAGGGAGGAGATGGTTACAGGCACCCGAAGGTTGGACTGGGATGGGAGTGTCCTGAGACTGCAGGGCACTTGTAACTCATCTCATCCTGATTTCTCACTTGGGTCTTCCTTCTCTCGTATCTTCAGCTATAGCAAACATTGTGAGGATTTTGCATAAGCCTAGGTGGAGAACAGGGAAAGTGACTGGGATTTTGGAATCTGGTTTGGTTGGCATTTCTGAGCTTACAGAATGTTTTCTCAATTGCTACCTTAGGGTTGACTTTCAGGGTCTTACTTTCACAGTAGCCAATGGTGGAAGCGAATGGGGTTTGGACACATTTTAGGTGAGCGAAACATGTAAATCTACAATGTGTAGGTAGAAGTTCTTAAAATTAAACAAATAATGGAAATAAACAAAAATATTCTCAACCTTCATTTATTAATAAGGCATATTGTAGAAAGCATCTTTTAGGGAAATGTTGGTGCGACCTTTCTTGAACAACCTTTGTCAAGCATGTCCCATGTTCATTTATTAAAGCAGTCATTGTGTTTTTATTTATTACCTCTTTATTCTTAAGATTCAATTAATGACATATACAAAGAATCAGCTGTGTGAATTTTTCATTGTGGTACAGTATGCCCAAATGAGAACGCCCTTCTAACAATTCCAGGCTTGGACATCCATGTCTTTAGTGCCACACTCACTGTCTTATGTCACCGCCATAGATCTTCAGAGTTTATTCATCTGCTTTATAAGATGAAATTCTGCCCTAAATAACAGTCTCTTTTCTCCCAGACTCTGATCTGTCCTACTTCCTTTGTGCGAATTTGATGATTGCTAAGGACAGAAAGCGTGTCTCTGCCACAGCCCTGTTGAGAACGAATTGCTGTTCAATCTAGTAAAAGTTAGGGATTCTTAGTGGATAAACAGGCCAGACATCATATGTCTGTCTCCATGTTTTCTGAGGTTGAGTTACTCTTCCATATGAAGATCTCATGCTTTGTTTATCTGTTCATCCCTTGCTGGGCCTTTGGTTGCCTCTTGCCAGGCACACTGCTACCCCACCAGGTGACACATGCATTTCAAACCTCTGCAGCACACATTCAGAAGGGTAGAAGATGGGTGTCTAATTCTCTATTCCCGCAGAGCGGGCACCACTGTACTTTACCACCGGCCATGTTCAATGGAGATGATTTCGTACTCTCCCCTGACACATGTTGCCTCCTTTGTTTCTCTTTTGGACGACACCTTCCCCACCTTGTGGAGTGGTTCTAGCTGAGTGTCCTGAGGACCAGTGCTGTAGGCCTCTTTTATTTACTTCAGTGGCTGCTCATTTATCTCATTCAGAGGCACAACTGTTAATCCTCCATTGCTGAGCTACTTCATTATTTTGTTAAGTTTTAGGTGTTTTTAAAGTTACATTTGTTTTGTAGTTTTGTTTCATATACAAACACCCATGTGTACCATGCCACTCAATTTAAGATAAGAGATCAATTTTTATAAGTCAGTCTGGTCCATTCCTTCCACTAGATACATTTAGTGGCTGTCGCCTTTTACCTATGGAGCCATTTGACAGCGCTTGATGTTGTTTACGTTTTATTTTGTTTTTATAAAATCCCGACTTTCAAATTAATTTTGATGTAAAATGATTTAAAACATCCAATTGTATGGATGAATTTTTTATTCTGTCGATATTTTTATTTAATTTTATTGAAAGCTGGTGAAATTCTACATTATTTCATCTCTTTTTTATGTTGCACCCCCAGATCATTGCAAAATACCCCATCAGCTGTTTTGGCTTGGGTGGATAAACAACCCCCCTTGATTCTGAGAAACTATGACCCATTGCCTGCAGAGCAATGCATCCTAGAGGTGTTACTCTAACCTCTCATCCCGGTCTTCTTCCCTGAGCTGCCTCTGCAGGGCTGCTCTAAGCTGGCCTGTCAGGAAGCTAGATAGCAGACCTTCATCCCAGAGGGTTTGCCTACACCTGGGAAGAGGGAATGTTGCACAGAGAAGAGAGAAGATCCTGAGCAGACACACCCTGCTACATTTCCAAGAGCCAGAAGCTCTTGGAAAATCACATTCCAGCAGGGCTGTGGAGTCCTCATCAAACTTACACTCACACCCTGCTTCCCTGGGCACTTGCATGTTCCTTTCTGAAGTTCCACATAGTATTTTAAAAATTGCCTAAAGAAACATTATCTTGTGTCTTTCACATATCAATCTTTCTTTTGTCTTTTGTATTATCTTTGATATTATAATTTAATTATATTTTCTCCTTTCCTTGTCTTCCTTGCAAACACCCCTCCCTGAGCTTCAGCATCATGGTCTCTTTTTTGATAAATTGTGTTTACATGCATATAGGAATTTGCATACTCTTCTCTCTGTCTCTTTGTCTCTCTGTCTCTCTGCCTCTGTCTCTGTCTCTCTGTCTCTCTGTCTGCCTGTCTCTCTCTCTGTCTCTCTCTCTGTCTCTCCCTCTGTCTCTCTCTGTCTGTCTCTGTCTCTGTCTCTGTCTCTGTCTCTTTCTCTCTGTCTCTGTCTCTCTCTCTCTCTCTCTCTCACACACACACACACACACAGGTATTCCAGAAAACTGTAACCAATCCAAATGCTGATTTATGGAGCCCAGTGTTCATGGATACATCTACAAACTACTCCCACACCTAAGACTCAGGTAACATTTGGGAAAAGAGGCATAAAGATTGTAAGAGCCAGAGGATCAGCGTCATTTCTGTGAACTTGTTTTTCCTCATAAAAGCAGAAGCTAACTCATAAAATCTTACCAAAATAACTATATAAACCTGGATTAGTATCTGCCATGACCCCTATAACAGGGCAAAAACTATGACAACTGCCTCTACCATACCCAAAAGGCTCCAGATTTTAAATTATATGAGAAAACAAAATTTTGAGGATGTACATAAGAAAATTTAAGCCATAAATCTAAAGGTATTAATAGTCACATCAGTCACTGAAACATCTGTGCACACAACATCTGTGAAATGATGCTGGCTCAAATCACATCAGACTCTTGAGTCTTATGCTGTCCCAATGTGCGCTTCTTTGCCACATGCATTTGTGGTCAAGAACCATCTATTTCTTTAGGTTAGGGAAGTTTTCTTCCATGATTCTGTTGAAGGTTTTTCTCTATCCTCTTGAATTGGCAATTTTCATCCTCTTCTGTTCTTATTATTTTTAGATTTAGTCTTTTAATTGTGTCCCAAATTTCCTTGATGTTTTAGGTGAGGAATTTTTTACCCTTTGTATCTTCTTTGACTGATGGTTCAATATCTTCTATGATATCTTCACTGAGATTTTTCTCTTCCATCTCTTGTATTCTGTTCGTAATGCTTGCATCTGTAGCTCCTGATCTTTTTCTTGGGTTTTCCATCACCGTGGTTGCGTGCGCTTGTGATTTTTTTTTTAATTGCTTCTATTTTGGCGGGGGGCGGGGGCGGGTAGGGCTTGGACTGCTTTTGTCAACTCCGTCACCTGTTGGATTGTATTTTCCTCTATTTCTTGAAGGGATTTACTTGTTTACTCTTTAAGTGCTTCTACCTGTTTGCCTTTGTCTTCCTGTATTTCTTTGCAAGTATTATTTATATCCTCCTCAAAGGTCTCTATCCTCTTCATGAGGTGGGATTTTAGGTCAGAATCTCGCTCGTCAGGTGTGTTAGGGTATTCAGGGCTCGCTGTGGTAGGAGAACTGGGTTTTGATGATGCTGAACCACATTGGCTTCTGTTGCTTTTGTTCTTGTACTTGCCTTTTACCATCTGGTTTCCTCTGGTGTTAACTGGTCTGGGTATCTCAGACAGGAGTAGGCCTTCTTGGTAGCAGGAGAGTTGTGTGGCCTGGATTAGAGCAGGCCTTCTGGGAGGCAGGAAGTGCTGTCTCTGGTTAGGGCAGGAGTCCTGTGTGGCCTGGATTAGAGCAGGCCTTCTGGGAGGCAGGAAGTGCTGTCTCTGGTTAGGGCAGGAGTCCTATGTACCTGCTTAGAGCAGTCCTCCCGTGTCGTGTCCCTGGTTAGGGTAGACCTCCTGGGAGACAGGCAGGCTATGGAATTTGGGAGCAGGTATGCTGATCTGATTTGTCCTTCTTTATTCCCATTTTCTTACTTCTGTTATTTTGGTCTTTTTTTACATTTTGGCTCAGAATTTAAGGCGCTGTATCAATTCACACTGAGTTTTGGGATCCTGCACAGAGGTGGGACTCCATATATAGGGTAATGAAATTAGAGCCATATCAAATCTAGTGAATAAAAGATTATTTCCAAACTATATAAAGAGGTTGATGTGGAACTTGCAAAGTTAAAATCCGAGATGGAAAAACAGATCCAAGGCCACCTTCCCAAGATAACCCCTACTTTTTTTTTATTAGATGTTTTCTTTATTTATAATATTTCCTTTTCCAGGTTCCCCTCAAAAAGAAAAAAGAAAAATAAAAGAAAATAAGAAAAAAAATAAAATTAAAAAAAAAACCAAAACTAAAACAATCCCCTGTTCCCCTGCTCCCTGCTCACCAACCCACCCTCTCCCATTTCCTGGCCCTGGCATTCCCCTACACTGGGGCATAGAACCTTCTCAGGGCCAAGGGCCTCTCCTCCCATTGATGACTGACTAGGCCATCCTCTGCTATACATATACTACTGGAACCATTAGTCCCACCATGTGTACTCTTTGGTTGGAGTTTTAGTCCCTGGGAGCTCTGAGGGTACTAGTT
>NW_022196913.1:65726063-65734484 GCF_008632895.1 Mastomys coucha
GGGTTTAGTGCAGAGTTTTATCAGACTTTCAAAGAAGACCTAATACCAATACTCCTCAAACTATTCCATAAAATAGAAACAAAGGGTACTCTACCCAATTTGTTCTACAAAGCCACAATTACTCTTATACCTAAACCACATAAAGACCTAACAAAAAAAGAAAACTTCAGACCAATTTCCCTTATGAATATCGATGCAAAAATCCTCAATAAAATTCTTGAAAACCAAATCCAAGAACACATCAAAACGATCATCCATTATGATCAAGTAGGCTTCATCCCAGGGATGCAGGGATGGTTCAATATTCAGAAATCTATCAACATAATTCACTATATAAACAAACCCAAAGAAAAAAAACCATATGATCATCTCATTAGATGCTGAAAAAGCATTTGACAAAATCCAGCATCCCTTCATGATAAAAGTCATGGAAAGATCAGGAATTCAAGGCCCATACTTAAACATAGGAAAAGCAATATACAGCAAACCAACATCAAACTAAATGGAGAGAAACTTGAAGCAATCCCACTAAAATCAGGGACTAGACAAGGCTGCCCACTCTCTCCCTACCTATTCAACATTGTACTTGAAGTCCTAGCCAGAGCAATTAGGCAACAAAAGGTGACCAAAGGGATACGAACTGGAAAGGAAGAAGTCAAGATAACCCCTACTTTTGTGTTTGTTCTAGAATTCCTTTGTGGAACTATCATGGTTCCCATCATTTTTAATGCATGGGATCTTTTCTGCTCATTGAGTATCCTCTAACTATCCAAGCATAATCAATTTCTGGTCAATAGCCTTATAGGAAGCATACTGGCTGGTTTTGTGTGTCAACTTGACACAAGCTGGAGTTATCACAGAGAAAGGAGCCTCCTTTGAAGAAATGCCTCCATGAGATCCAGCTGAAAGGCATTTTCTCAATTAGTGATAAAGAGTGGGGGGAGGTCTAACCCATTGTAGGTGATACCATCCCTGGGCTGGTAGTCCTGGGTTCTATCAGAAAGCAAGCTGAGCAAACCAGGGGAAGGAAGATAGTAAGCAGAATACCTTCATGGCTTCCGCATCCACTCCTGACTCCAAGGTCCTGCCTTGTGAGTTCCAGTCCTGACTTCCTTTTTTGATGAACAGCAATGTGGAAGTATAAGCTAAATAAACCCTTTCCTCCACAACCTGCTTCTTGGTGATGATGTTTTGTGCAGGAATACAAATCCTGCCTAAGATAAAAAGATTCTGAAAAACTTCATTCTGTACCCAAATAATCCCTTTACACATGGCATGAAATGACAGGTAAGGGGACACTGGGATGACATTCTGTTAGGGTCTTCATTGGGAATCTTCATCTTGAGTGACAAGGAATGTCCCATCCCATGAGTGACAATGTCAGCTCAGATTCCCCCTACTCACTGCAGACTACAACAGGGTGCTTTATCATGAGTTCTTTTCTTTTCTTATGTCTTGTCAAGCACTGAGTGCAGTGTCATCCCATGCTTGGTGCTCTGCAAACTCTTATTTGTAAGTGTCTGAGATAATGATGTTGAAGTTTTGTCCCAGCCACAGAGCAGTCATTTATTTGAAGAGGCTTAAGTATAGTTTATATGATATTACTTCACCAAAATGGTTACAAACACTTTGACCAACAGAGTTTCTTCTTTTTCTTCTTTTTTATTTATTTTACCTCTTGATCGCTGTCCCCTTCCAGTCCTCGCCTCCCAGAGTCCTTCTCTTTCTCCTCTGATAGGGCAGGGACACCCTGTGATTCCCCTACCCTAGCTCATCAGGTCTCGACAGGTTTAGGTGCATCCTCTTCCATTGAGGCCAGACAAGGCAGCTCAGTTGGGCAACAAGTTTCACAGACAGGCAACAATGTCACAGACAGCCTCTGCTCCTGTTGTTGGGGGGCCCACATGGAGCTCGAGCTGCACACTTGTTACATATGTGCTGGGGACCCTAGTCCAGCCCCTGTATATGCTTTGTTTGGTGGCTGAGTCTCTGAGAGCCCCCAAGGATCCAGGTTAGTTGACTCTGCTGGCTTTTCTGTGCAGTTTCTATCACCTTTAGGGCCTACAATCCTTATCCCCAATTCTTCTGTCAGACTCCCCAAGTTCCATCCAATGGTTGGGTCTGGGTTTCTGTATGTTTCAGTCAGCTACTGGGTGGAGCCTCTCAAAGGACAGTTATTCTAAACTCCTATCTGAAAGCAAAACAGAGGGTCATTAATAGTGTCAGTGATTGGTACTTGTCTATGGGCTGGGTCTCAAGTTGGGCCAGTTACTGGTTATACATTCCCTTAGTCTCTGCTCCATCTTTGTCCTGCATTTCTTTTAGACAGGACAAATTTTGGGTTGAAAGTTTTGTGGGTGGGTTGGTGTTCTTATCCCTCCAACTGGGGGTCCTGGATGGCTACAAGAGGTGGCCTCTTCAGATTCCATATCCCCACAGCTATGCATCTCACCTAAGGTCACCCACAATGAGTACTGGGAGCCTTCCCCATCCCAGGTCTCTGGAACTTCCTAGAGATTCCTCCTTCCCTGCCCCCATCCCCCCAACTGAAGCTGCAAATTTCCATTCATTCTCATAGCCTTCTTTCCTGTCTCTCCCCACATCTGATCCTGAACCCCTTTTTCTTCCCCATCACTTATGACAATTTCCTGAACAGAACATCAATGGTTCAGGCTCTAGAATCAACAATTAATAAATAGAACCTCATAAACCAAAAAAAAAAAAAATGTCTATAAGGCAAAGGAAATTGTCAATAATTCAAAATGGTAGACCACGGGAAAAGTCTCCACTAACTGTACATTCCACAGAGGGCTAATATCCAAAATATATAGAGAACTCAAGAAGTTAGACTCCAGAAAACTGAACAATCTAAATAAAAGTTGGGGTACTGAGCTAAAGAGAGAATTCTCAACAAAGAATCTTGAATGGCTGTGAAGCCATTTCTTTAAAGAAATGTTCAATGCTCTTAGTTATCAGGGAAATTCAATTTAAAATGACCCTGAGATTCCATTTTACACCCATCACAATGGATAAGATAAAAAAAATCTCATGGGACAGCACTTGCTGGCGAGGATGTGGAGAAAGGGGAATGAACACTCCTCTGTTGCGGTGGGACTGAAAACTTGTACTACCACTTTGGAATTCAATCTGGCAGTTTCTCAGAAAATTGGAAATAGTTCTACCTGAAGACCCAGCTACACTGCTTCTGGGCATATATGCAAAAGATGCTCTGCCATACCACAAGCACACATGCTCCACTATGTTCATAGCAGCCTTATTTGAAATAGTTACAAACTGGAAACAACCCAGATGATCCTCAACTGAAGGATACAGAAAATGTGGTTCATTTACACAACGCAATACTATTCAGCTATTTTAAAAACAAAGAAATCATGAATTTTGCAGGCAAATGGATGGAACTAGAATATATCATCCTGAGTGAGGTAACCCAATCCCAAAATAACATATATGGTATGTACTCACTTATAAGTGGATATTAGCCATGAAGTACAGGATACCCTGTATCCTGCTATAATCAATAGATCCAAAGAAGCCAAGTAAAAAAGAGGGCTCAAGGGAGGATGCTTGAATCTCACTTAGAAGGGAGAATAAAATACTCATAGGAGTCAGGGGGATGGAGGGAATTGAGTTGGATAGGGGGCAACAGAGATTTTTATTCCTGTCAGCCTCAGGTGTGTTTCCATCAGAGACCAAAGACTTCAGTGAAGAGAGTATAAGCATAGATCAACTGGAAGATAGAATTCATCTACCAACCATTTGGAGAGAAGAATGATGATCTAGAATCTTCCAGCTGACCAGGAAGATAGGCTTGCAGGATAGGTGACACTCACTCCTGGAGTCATAAGCACTTGCTTTAAGCAACTATAGGGGATTTCCAACTCCATTTCTTTCTCCTCACATAGTACCAGAGCCTCCATAAGACCAGAGAGAACCTTTCTCTGGCTGTCTTTGCATCATGCTAGCAAAGCTCATGGTTCCCCTGGATCTTGATAGGGAAGCATGAAATGTCAGTTGGCATTCTGACTCTAAGATGATCCTCACACCTGCCTGACTCACAGGCCTGGGTTAAACCCCAAATAATCAGTCAATCTGTGAGCTATTACCCTCTCTGACCACATCCTGCATCACTCAGCACCTGAACCTCCATGCCCAAGTTCTTCCTGTATAGTCACTATTCTGTCTTTCTCCTCTATGGGCAAGGCTAACTGTCACTTCCTCAGTCCCACTGCACATGCTCATCTTTCTGTCTTTCTTTTGCAGTACCCCCCTGACTTCCATAGTCCTCTCTCTGACCAGCTGCTTCCTGACTTTGGGCTATCACTCAGGTCCTACATCTTACCACAGGTGTCTCCTGGTCAGTGGGATGACAATATGCCCACATTCAAAACTGAATTTTACATCATACTACCTTTCTGTAGTGCACAGCACACACATGAGTGGTGGCAATCCTTTCTGTAAAGAGCCGGATGTTTGGTCCTACTCAACACTGCCCTGTATGGACCTTACTAAGAACAGATAAGAATTAAGATGAGATGAGATTTAGGTGATTCAAATGAGCTAGAACAGGATATATTTGATGCCAGAGAGGTGACATTCAAGTTCTAGTCACATGATGATCAGGGCATATGACACAATCACTCATTGACCAGAGTTCAAGAAAGAACAGGTATATAATTCAAAGCAATTTGTTTTTGTTTTTGTAGTTAATGACAGGAAAGAGGGAAGAAGGGTTTATTGAGGGCTGAATGGGGGAGTCAACTGTATTTCTTAGAAAACCTCCTTTTGAATCTGCCTTGTTTCTTTCTTCTATTTGTAAGCACCAAATGCCTGGGGATGGGATATGCTTCTGCAGTTTTGAGACAGCTGGCTCACTGGATCTCACACACATATCAGTTATACATGCCAGGAGATTATCAATGATAACTGTTAGGAAAAGTGAAATCGTATCCACATCCCTGCTTCTGAGTTGTGAGGCTCTGTAGGGTTATGAAAGTGTCACTTCAGTGTGCCAGCATCCCATGACCACAGACTTGACTAGAGAGATGGCTTTTACAAGGTGACAGCAGGGCACAGAACTGATGCTTCAAAAATGGGAATTAAAGCCCAGGTTCTGTACAATGCAACAACTTAAAGTGTCATCTTGATACATAAAGGACAAATGATTTAAGCTTTGTAAACCCATATGGATTAAAAGTTTAAGTGCTGGGACTGGAGAGATGGCCGAAGGGTTGAGAACCCTGGCTGTTCTTCCAGAGGACCTGAGTTCATTCCCTAGCATGCACATGACATCTCACAGCTGTTTGCAAACCTAGTTTCAGAGAGCCTGGGACCCTCACACAGATGTACACACAGGTAAAACATGAATGTACATAAAAAAATGAAATATGCCAGGTGTGATAGTGCATGCCTTTTATCCCAGCAATTGGGAGGCAGAGGCAGGCTGATCTCTGAGTTCAAGAGAAGTCTGGTCTACTAAGTGAGTTATAGTCAAGGATACACTGAGAAACCATTTTTCAAACAACAACAAAAAATCTGAAAGCTTTACACACTTTGAGACTGCAAATATTATAAAATTTTAAGGGTGTGCACCTCAAAAATTTGATGGAGGTTGTAATATTGATTTATGACAAAAAGAATCTTCCACTCTCCCCTAAAACAACACCTTCACCCTCCTCCTTGGATCATCACACTCAATGGCACCTTCGAGTAAGAGAAGCCCCCATAACCCAGAACAGAAGGAAGCACCATCAGTCTTTTCAATGTAGGTTTTATAGAAATTGTGTACATCTTGTAAAAAATCAAAATTCAAAAGCCATGGATGCAAAGTTGCTTACAGCCATAGAGTGTCAGTTGAATTAAACTGGAATAAGATGTCCGAGAAATCACACCACAGTATGGAACGTCAGTGACTCAACCGCCATTGCCCACAGAGCTGAGGCTGGTCCACGAAGGGGAAAGGCATCCTTGATACACGCCATCTTCAGTCCACTCCTTGTTGTCCAGCAACTCACACAATAGGGTAAGAAGCATCGGAAGCAATCCCACAGTTGTTGTTCCGGTCTTTGGCCATCTTTATGTAGCCATTCATGCCCCAGTCTTGACCCCAGCTGGAAGAAGAACGTGCTTGTCATTTGATGGAAAGAACACAGGGCAGCACTAGAAATGCAGTGGTTCAGATTCACTCTTAACCCTCTCCGAACTATGTTAGATTCTTATCGTGATTTCCACATCCTAAAACGTTTGTATTCAAAACATGTGGGGTAAATTGTTAAAACCTGCACCCAAATACTGCCTGCAAACTTCCTTTCCCCTTAATGTTTCAAACATGGCGGGGGGTTGTCTATTTATACCTGTTCTTGACCAGCCAGTACTTCCTGCCATCTGACTCTTCACCATAGCCAACCACCAGGACAGCGTGATCCAGAAGAGTGCTGCTACAGTCTGGCTCATAGTACATGCCTGGAAGGTAAAATCAAAGCCCAATAAGAGGCTCCCGTGACCCCAAAGTGTCTGCTGTCATCATCAACAATAGAAACATTTCTAATTTCGGGGCAAGAACACACCCCAGACAGGACTGATTCGGTGTTAGTGAGGCTTGGGACATCAGCCCTTATGTAAGTAACACAATGATAGTAAAGGTTAGTATACATCCTCAGGAAAACACTTGCTTGGGAGGATGTAAGAAACCCCAACCTGAGTATAAGGAAACTGCATGAAACACAAAATCCGGGTGTCAAGAAGCACCTCTGAGACTGAACTACAGAAATGGAATATTTATTTAAAGTCCTAAGGAGTCAGCAACTTCAGAAAATTCAATAAAATTAGGTCACATTAAACCCGATCTTGCTTATTTAAAAAACAATGGTGTACACAGGTTCATAAGATTGTCCTTAATGTCAAGTAGAAGCAACACATTTAAATATTGCTCCTGTTGAATGTAACACCTATAACTCAAAATATTTACATTAAATGTTGACACATTCATGAGCTGTGGTGGAGGCATAACTCTTCCTTATGATTACTGTAAAGAAATCACTTACCCCCCTTGTAGAACTGGAACGAGTTGTGCTTAGTATCAATTCCAACTGAGATAGGCCCGACAGTCGCCACAGCCTTCATCAGGGCATCTTCACTAGACTGGATGTTCACAAAGCCTATGACTTTAGCAGCAGAGTTTTTAGGATTGTACCTGCATGTTCCATTCTTTGAAGGACAAAAGAGAAAAAAAAAAAGGCTATTGCCATCTACCTCATGGGGAACACAAGTCACTCTGAACTATAGTCAGCTGAGCTCTTAGCCATTTAAGTGACTCAGCATTTGCTGCTGAGGATTGCCGAGGATATGTGCCTATAAAATGTCACCAGACCTGACAAGCTGGTAGACTTCAGTGGCTAATAGAAATTAGCTCACGTGTCTTCATTAACACCCTATAGGTATTTCTACAGATAAATCTCACAGTGGAGAAATCTGTGTGATTTGTAGAACGGGTTGCCTGTATTCCATGTACACAGAAGCAGGAACAGCTACACAGATACCGTGGAATGGGATGAGCCTGCAAAGGATGCCATTAATGGCAGCACATAGGATAATGGGATGGAGAACATCATGGGAAGATGAGTTCTTAGGACAGTTCACTGTCTACACTATTGTTTGTAAAACCTAAGCTGGTGCAAAAGCATAGGATTATACTTACCAGAGCTTCATATGGGTAGGTCACACTGGTGTCCAAGCCCCCATTATCCTTCACATACTGGAAGGCAAGTTCCGGCAAGCCACCATCACAGCCTTTGTTGCCATATGACCAGGAGCAGTCTACTAGATTCTGTTCACTCAGAGGAATCAGTTTGCCTGTTTTTCTGAACATTTGTCCTACTAGGGAACCAACTGCACTAAAAGCCCAACAAGAGCCACAAGAACCCTAGAAAAGAAAGAAAAAGCTGTCACCCACAAAATTAATACAGATGCTTGGCAGCAATTCTCCTGACACAATAATTTCACAAGCAGTGAGCTCTAAGGAGCTCCTCAGTCAGCAAGTCAAAGATGGCATTTCCTTCCCTGCTTCCTGGTGGATAGTGATACCTGGAATGTGCCATGTGTCCTACCTGGTCTTTCACAGGAGTCACATAGCCATACTCTCTCCAATCCACAGACTTGGGGACATAACCCAGCAAGGGCTCATGGAAGACCTTCGTCATCGTCTTCATCTTCTGGCCTTGAAAGCCAGTCATCAATTCCCTGAATTCTGTATTGGTCTTCAAGAAAAGGTAAATAAATCATTGCAAATGGAGAGGTGACTTACCAGAGAGGAAGGACCATGCTCAGCAGTCTACATCACACTCACCAAATCACCAAAGGCGTTCATCTCCAAGCTGAAGCTGTGCTTCCCCTTCAGGTAGTCCC
>NW_022196913.1:65735364-65738124 GCF_008632895.1 Mastomys coucha
AGAAGAAGAAGAAGAAGAAGAAGAAGAAGAAGAAGAAGAAGAAGAAGAAGAAGAAAAAGGAGGAGAAGAAGAAGAAGAAAAAGGAGGAGAAGAAAAAGGAGGAGAAGAAGAAGAAGTGTTGCCTATGGACCCAGGATCCCAGGATTTGGAGTGGCTTGTGCAGTGTGCACTTAGCTCACCACAGGGTCAATATGCACTTTCTTTGCTTCAGAAGATTAAAGCATCAATTAACTTAAAACAGTTTAGGAGGCAAGCTGGTAGTTCTTGTGTCCAGGCCTGACAGTCACCTCACTTGTACCCTACCCAACTTTGTCCCCCTGAAAGTTCTGGTGACCTCCTAGGATCTCCATTCATTATGTTCTGCATGCTCACCACAGGTGTGCTAAGGTTGAGCTCTCTCTCATTCCTTAGGGAGCTGCAGGATGCTTCAAGCAGTCTCTCTAAGGTGTTCCTGCAGTGTTAGCTCCAAGTCTCCCTTGATAAAGCTATGGGACTCACCTGGGATGTCCACAGCTGGGCAGGTGTGTTTCACAGTCTCAGGTCTTCAGAGCTTGCTGAGATCCTAGGCTGTGTCCCAGCTGCATATGTATCCAGACTTTATATCCCAAACTGTGGCTCTAGGACAGTGTGCCTGCTCAGTTGTCCCTCCCTGCATTTGGCTGGGTGAGCAATTGGACTGCTGTGGGACTGCAGGAACATGCTGACAAATTCTCACCCTGACCTGGGGCCTTTCACCAGGATTTTGGAATCTGCTTTGATTGGCACCTCTGAGCTTACAGAATGTCTTCACAATTGCTGCCTTAGGGTTGACTTTAGGGGTGTTACTGTCACAGTGACTGATGCTGGGAATGAGATAGGCTTTGCACACATTTTAAGTGACGGAAACCTGTAAATCTACAATGTGCACTTAGTAGCTTAACATTGAACAAACTAAGGAAAAATAACCCAAAATTTATTCAACCTTCATTTTTTTAAACATAAGGTATACTGTAGAACACATCTTTAAGGGAAATATTAGAGTCATCTTTCTTTTATTAAAACAGTCATTCATTTTTATTTATTATCTCAATTATTAGAGTCAATCAGTACCATACACACACACACACACACATGTGTATATATATGTATATATGTGTATATACATATATCTATATATATATATGCACATATATATGTATAAATCAGACATGTGACTTTTTCCATTGTGGTACAGTATGTCTAAGCAGAAATTCTAACAATTCCAGACCTTCCCATCAATGTCCTTAGTGCCATACTCACTGTCTTATAAGTGTCACTCAACCCTTCCCCCAACTCTCCCAATAGACTCCCTGAACTCCACTCCAATGTTTGGGTGTGGGTCTCAGAGACAGTACAAATTTTGGGTTGAAAGTTTTGTGGGTGTGTTAGTGTCCTTATCCCTCCACTGGGGGTCCTGTCTGGCTACAAGAAGTGGCCACTTCAGATTCTATATCCCCACTGCTAGGAGTCTCAGCTAAAGTCATCCCCATAGACTTCTGACCTGGGAGGCTCCCCCAGTCCAGGTCTCTGGCACATCCTAGAGATGCCACCCCCTCACCAGCTGCAGATTTCCATTCATTCTCCTGGTCCTCTGGCATTCCCTCCTGTGTTTCTCCACACTTGATCCTGAGCCTCCACTCCCCTCCTTATGTCCTCTTCCACCTAGTTCCCTCCCACCATCTGCCTTCTATGACTTAGGCTTAGGACAACCAGTTGAGACACCCATACCTACTCAGGACCACACCTTCTTAGACTTAGGCATTATCCAGGGCTTTCTGTAGCAGGATAACTCAGTTCTAGTGATAGCATATTACCCTGGCTTTTGTTGATTGTGTTCTTTTCTTTAAATTTATTTATTTATTTAATGTGTATGAGTACACTGCAGCTGTCTTCTGACATACCAGAAGAAGGCATCGGATCATGTTGTAGATGGTTGTAAGCCACCATGTGGTTGCTGGGAATTGAACTTAGGACATTTGGAAGAGCAGTCAGTGCTCTTTACCACTGATCCATCTCTCCAGCCCTGTTGACTGTGTTCTTGCACTGGCCTTGAGCCATCCGGTTGTCTCTGGTGTTGGTTGGCCCAGTAGTCCCTTATGGTAGCAGTTTTCTAGGACTACAGGTAGAGCTGGTAGTCCCTAATGGCAGCAGGCCTCAGGTTATCCAGAGTGGCACAGACCTCTAGGGAGGTAGGCAGGGATGTGGCTCTAGGAGTAAAGTACAGATCTGGGATTGCAGGTAGAGTTGTGGACCTGAAGGTAGAGTTAGAGGCTAAGGGGAAGACCTCACAGCTGCTGGGTATGACAGGGGCCTACCAGTCAGGGGATTCGGGTGTGGGTGTCTCAACTGGTTGTCCTGAGTAGCAGCGGGCCTCCATGGAGGCAGGCTTTGCTGCAGCCTGGGGATTGAAGTGCAGATCCATGATTCACTTAATAAATATTTATACTTTGATCAAATTTTAAGTTTTCTTCCTATCAACTTTTTGTTACATTTACAAATCAATAACAAAGATTCCTCTTCAACAATGTCTTCTCTCTATTTTGGCTTAGGTGGATAAACAACCCCACTTGATTTTGGGAAACAATGATCCACTTCCTGCAAAGCAGAGGTGTTACTTTAACCTCCCACCCAGCCTTTCTTCCCTGAGCTGCTTCTGCAGGGCTGCTCTAAGGTAGCCTATGAGGGAGCTAGACAGCAGACCCTCATTCCAGAAGGGTTTGCCCATACACAGAGAGGAGAGAT
>NW_022196913.1:65738266-65760975 GCF_008632895.1 Mastomys coucha
GGCCTATGAGGGAGCTAGACAGCAGACCCTCATTCCAGAAGGGTTTGCCCATACACAGAGAGGAGAGAAGACCCTGAGCAGACACACCACTGCTGTGCTTTCCCACTGGAACCAGAAGCTATTGGGGAGTCACATTGCAGCAGGGTGTGGATTCCTCATCAAACCTAAGCTCATTGGGGAGTCACATTGCAGCAGGGTGTGGATTCTTCATCAAATTCCTCCTCACACCCTGCTTTCTGGGACACTTGCATCCTCGTGTCTGAAGTTCCACATAGCGTTTAAATTTGCCTAAGCAAACAGCTTATTTTGTTGCTTTCACATATCAATCTTTCTTTTTTTTTTAACTTTTATTTTTGATGTTACAATTTAATCACATTTTCCCCTCCCATGCTCTCTGTCAAATCTTCACATATATCTCTCCCTGTTCTACTTCATGGCCTCTTTGTTTATAAATTGTTTTTACATGCATATATCTATTTGCATGTATATATTTATATTCCAGAAAACCCCAACCAATGGATACATCTACAAACCGCTCCTACACCTAAGGTTTGGGAAACATTTGTGAAAGGTGGACAAAAAGATTGTAAGAGCCAAAGTATCAAAATCATTGCTTTGAGCTTGAGCTTGCTATGAGTTTCTCATGACGCCCGAAGCTAACTCATAAAACTTATCCTCCCCAAATAATTGAATAAACTTGGATCCCTGCCAACCATGACCCTTATAACAGGGGAAAACACTATGACAACTTCCCCTATAATACCTTAAGTGCTCCAAATTGAACATTATACCAAAAAGATCAAGTTTTGGTGATGTACAGAAGAAAATTGAAGCAAGAGAGTTATTCACATCAGTCATTGAAACATCTGTGCATATGACATGACATTTCACATGACATCTGTGAAATGATGCTGGCCCAGATCACATCTTCATACTACATTCACAACAAGCCCTCCTATGCTTCCCTCAATTCCTCTGCTGGGCACTTCCTCTCAAATTCATGACCTCTTCTTTCTTTTTAAATTATTATTGTTCCATAAAATTCTGCGCACCCCTCCACATACACATCCTGCTGTGTTCCTCCCCTTTTTGTTGTAGTATTGAACCATGTGTGAAGGTATCCTCATCAAATGAGGTAATGATATTTGGAAGCCTTGGTTATTCATCTCATAGGACCTTGGGACTCACATTCTACATCTTCTGTGCCCTCATACCTCCAGGGTTGAATGTGCAACACAGGAGATCAGGGCTGGGAGGATGAAAACAAGTGAAGACTCAAAAGCTTGTTTGTGTTTCTGATCTCTGCTGGTCTGATTTGCATGGAAATTACTTTCTTTTATTAAGAAGGTGTATAACATCATCTTCATCTCCATTTCCACCACAGTACCCACTCACACCTGTAAACTGGTTCACTAAAGGTTGCTTATCTAAAAAAAAATGTTTTTTGATGTGATGTTCCAAGTTACCAGCACATGCAGTATTGGGTACCTGCTAGAATACCACCTTCTTGAACACTTCCCCTGGTCTAGAGAATCAGATACAGCACGAAGCTCAGTAATCTCATTGCTCCTGGGTCTTTCATGGGATTCTGACCCACTGTCTGTGAAAGATTGTCTCTGTGGTTCTACAAGAATGATAGGCGGAGCAGGCATGAAGAGCTCAGAGCTGTGCCTGGAGCCTCAGTGTGGCTCATGATGACGCCTTGTGCATCAGCTGCACCACGGCAGCATTCTCCTCTAGATCCCAAAGTTTCCACTGCCAAGAGTATCTAGTTGTCAGAGGTGGGGCCATTCTTTCCCTGGAACACCCGGCTCAGGCATGTGTGTGCCTGGCTGTCTCCATAGGAAGATCTTCACTTAACTCAGGATGTTTCAATCTTTCCTTTATATGTACTCTGTATATACTTCATTATATCTCTATATTTCCATATTCTATCTCCTATCATCTATCTATCGTCTATCTATCTGTCTGTCTGTCTATCTTTATCTATCATCTATTTATCTCTCTTTTCTCTCTACATATATCATTCATTACTTGTGTGGGCACACTGCACATAACCAATTCATCCTCTCAGAATGTGCTGTGGGTAAATGATCTTCACTATATTATGCATCCATTACTGGCGTCTAGATCCAGGACACTTACAGCATGTCAACAATTGTCCCAGGATTGTTAGTCATAGTTAGTCTGAATTCCTCCCCTCTACATTTCCATAAATTGCTCCTTTGTCTATGTGGTTATCTGCTCTATACAAGTTCTAAAAATTCATAAATTCTGCAGCCTTCTGTGCCTGGTGTTTTCAAGGCGAGGCTTTTATAATCCATCTATTCTGTAGCCAGTCTCAGTACTTTATGCCGGTACTATGCTTTCATGGCTAAAAATATTCCTGTATATGAATACACGTTTTGTTTGTCCATTTTATGTGGAGGGGTGTTTCTTTCTTTCCCAAGTTTTGGATATTATGAATAAAGTTTGCAAAACATTTGTGCATGGGATTTTTGCATTGCCATACATTGTCTTTTTTTCTTGGGTTTGACTATACTTTGAAACAAGTATGTTTATCTTTTTGAGGACCTACCTAAGATGTCCATGGATGACTATTTCACTTTACATTTTCAGACATTGATGGAAAGTAGAACATTGTGGATGGTTTTGACCTTTCTGTCTTTTTCTTCCAGGATTTTGTGAAGGGCTTACCAGTTACAAAAGGATCCCACATTCTTACTGATTAGGCAGGTGCCAAATAACATGCTGGGAGATCTTTACTCTGGCCAGGAGTTCCAGTTCTATATGTTTTTATTTGTCTTTTGCTTTGTGCAAAAGCAGAAATCTTCCCTTATTCCTATAATAGGTCCCTTATTCTGACTGTGGTGGAAAACAGACTTCAGAAATAATATCTTGCTGAAGTTTCTGAACTTATATACTCAAATTACAGAATATCCTGGAATTCTTTTCTAAAACTCTATGATAGCAATGTCTGCATTGAAAAGAAATTGTACACCACAAATGAGGAGCCATAGGTAGGAACAGTCTCCAGGTACCCATGTTCTGGCTCATCTCCTGCAGTGGGTTTGGAGCATCGACAGCTCCACTCTCAGCTATTGAAGACATAAAGGCTGAACAGAGGATATGTCAGGCCTCAATTTTATCAGCTAAGAATTATAGATACAATGTATAGCTCTGTAAGACTGAGTGGAAAAAATCACCTTGTGATACAAGCAGCCATGGCTACAATTTACTCTTCAAAATTGATGTATCTTTCAGAATTGACCCTGGACCCAAAGGAAGTCCACAGCAATACATGGTGGCTCTGCGAAAATTTGCCTCAGTTATGTTTATTTGCTGCACTTCTTCTAAGTCTGATCCTTGCAATTGTCTTTGACACAATGGGCTGAACTGGAAACTCTTTATAAGAGCCTTCTGGAACAATAAACTGTGAGGAATAGTTCTTTTCACCAGGAAGGGGCTCTGCAAGCTGTCTTCCATCCACTCCTCGTTTCCCTGGAAGCTGTCCACTCCAGTCAGTCCTCCAGAATCTCTAGAAAAATCTGAGGTTTTCCAAGAAGGATTAGAGATTGTAAAACCTAGTAGCTTAAAGAATAGGCCTGAATCCACAGTGACACAAATGATGGGTTCTTAACCTTACATCCAGGTCCTTAGGGAAATGTCTGGAAACAGAGTCTTGTCATAATTCCTTATACAGTGATTCTATACTCTATATACATTTAGATATATGTTTCTTCTAAAGAGGTAACGTGAACAGTTATTGGTAAGGTAAGCAGCTTAGGAAAAAGGAAACCAGTTGAAAGCATGAGGAGATAACGGCTCCTGTTCATACTTCCTGGAACCTTTCTGGGAGGGTTTCTTTCATGGCATTCTCTTTTATTTTTTTTTTAACCTTTTCTTAATAGCTTTTTTTTTATTAGATATTTTCTTTATTTACATGTAAATTTTTCCTTTCCCAGTTTCCCCTCCAAAAAACAAAGAAACAACAAAAACAACAAAAACAAACCCCTGTTGCCTCCCCCCTCCCCATGCCTGCCACCCCACCCTCTCCCTCTTCTTGGCCCTGGCATTCTTTTAATGAAGACAACATAATCCAAATTCTCATCATTCCTTATACTTGGTTCACCTGCAGTCAAACTGAATGATGGGGTAAAAAACAACATCCCATTTTAACAATGTATTGGCTTTGTAAGTTCCCCCCTCCAACCTCCATCAGTGTTGCTATTTCTCTCCTTTCAGAGTCCTTGAACAGTGATGTTTCCATGTAGTCACTCCATGCTCCTTGAAGAGAGACACTCCATAAGAGAAGTCTAGTCTGTCCTTATTTTATTAAGAAAAAGAGACAGCATCCTGAAAGTCATTAAATGGGAATTCTGGGTTTTTCTATTTGTTTCAGTGACATTCCAATGAAGGGTAACTTTGGGCCCTCACCGTGGTTGGCATGTGTCTTGCTGATTCCAGGGTTTCTGCACAAACTGGGGTCTCACAGTCTGTCGCCCTAGGATTAGCATGATTCTGGTTCAGTTCTTAAGAAGCCAAATCATTGCTTCCTGTGCCACAGGGTTCCACACAGAGGAGGGAATCCTGTATGTTCACCTCTAAGGAGAATGAAATTGGATCCATAAAAGTCACCTTCTAAGGGACAGAGAGTTTGATGTGAAGCCTACAAAGCTAGAGCATGAGAAGAAAACTCAGACGATGCCTACTCACTGTGGCAGGGGTAGGTACTTTGTATGTTTTCATGGAGAAAAACATTCATTTATATGAGAACAAATTTTGTTTATCCCTTCTTTTATGGAGGGAGGGGTATTTGTTTTCTCTATAGTTTTTAGTTGTTTTGAATAGTGATCCTAGAATATCAGTGGACAGCATTTTGCATTGACATATTTTTTTTTCCTCTTCGCTATACGCACTGGGAGAGAGAGGTATGTTTACAGTTTTGAAGCTGCACTCAAGCTGTTTCTACATTGCGATTTCACTTTACAATTTGCAGGCAAGAGGAAAAAGGGAAGGGATTTCTGAATAGGACTTTGTCCCCACAAGTATGAAGGCCAACAACCGACAAACTATATCTCACAACCATGAGATCTCATGACCCAATTTTTAAAATATGGGCTGTATATGCACAGTGTGATCTCAAAAGAAGAAATAAAAATTGCTAAGAAATAGTTTTTAAAAGTATCCTAAATACTTAGCAATTAGGGAAATGCAAACTAAAACTACTTTATAATTTCATTTAACTCCAGTCAATTCTCTGAGATGAAAAAAACCAAATGACAAGTTTGGTGTGGGAAAAAGGAGCCAGTATTCACGGCTCCTAGGGGAGGGGGGCTTTTTTAGATAGGCTAAGGCTGGCAGGTGGCCTTCCTGGAGGTGGCCCGCTGTTTTTGCAGAATCTACAGTGGGTGAGCTCTATGACAAGGTTCCACAGAGACTTCGTCTCAGGATTGCTTCTTGCAGCTGCTATGCCTTCCTGTCATTATTAAATTAATAAAATAACCCATAGGCATCGGTCCAGCCTAGTGACCAGATTTCCTGCAGGTCAACATAACGATGAAATTTCATGAATTAATGATGTCTAGATGAATTTGATTCTATAGGATTCCTAATTTGATTCAAATAATTTTAGGAAGAAAGTTTTGAGAGATGGTCTTAGCTGCTTTGCTAGAAAGATGTAACAAAGTTAAAATCAAGAATAGAATATGACCATGCTTCATAATAGTAAGTAAAGGCTGCATAATAAGAAATACAATGAGCTTTCATAATTACACTAAAAAGAGAAATAGACTGAGGACAAATTTGTGTTCAAGGAAAAACATTTAGGGACAAGGATATAGCCACAGGTGTGCACTATGATAAAGCAAGGCCATGTGAAAACCGTTGCTTTGAACTTATAGTGAGCATATTATAATGAAACACTGCTTTGAACTTAATGACAACATCCTTGTGTAACTCCCATTCTGTGTAACATTTTATCTATGAGGCGATTTTCTAAAAAACCTTTCTGTGTAAGAAGATAGCAAAAGGACAGACAAATGACATAAAGTTGTTGGTTGAATGGTTTGGCTTGGGGAGCTCTGTCCCATCCATTTACCCATCAATCCATCCATCCATCCATCCATCCATCCAAATGTATATGTCTATTTATCTATATGTACATGTGAAGATGTGTGTGTGTGTGTGTGTGTGTGTGTGTGTGTGTGTGTGTAAACATGCATGAATAGTTGTGGAGTGTATGAGACAGGTGGTGGGGCCCGACAAAAATGTGAACGTGTCAATGTGTACATGAGAATGTGAATGAAAATGTAAATGTATGTATGAATGTATGTGTCTGTGCAAATTTGCCTGTGTACAGCCTCTTAGTCCTTTTCCTTTCCATCCTCTCTGGTTCACAAAGAGTTAACCAGCTAGGCCAGGCTTCTGGCTGCCTGGTCAGAGAAGGGAGTGATCACAATATTTTTTTTTTTTTTTACTTAATTCCCCTGATGCTAGGCAACAGGTGTTAATCACACAGAGGTTTTTAATTGTTGAATAAGGAAGAAAGTGTCTGGGATAGTTCAGTATAGTTAGGAAGCTAGAAGGCCAGAGACCACCAGCCTTTAAAGCTACTCTAGCTCCAAAGCTATTTCCTGCTTCAAACCATTTCAGGCTCGGCTGGCTGTTGGCAAAGATTAGTGCAGCTAACCCGAAAAATCAGTGAGGAGAATTCTCAAAAGCCAGAAAGATTTAGCAAGTGTACCCAGCCATGCCATGCCTGAGCACATGCCTGAAAGGTTCAACATTCTACTCCACAAATGCTTTCTAAGACATTTGCTGCCTCTCTATACACAATAGATAGGAAATAGACACAATCCTATCATCTGATGAAGGGATGATGAATATGTTGTACATATATACAATGGTATTATAATTGGCTGTGAGGAAGAAGCTGCATGAGACCATGTAGATCCTGAAAGCCTCATACTTGTGCATCTTGGAACTCTCAGATGTGAACTTATAACCTGGAGTAGCTGGGAGAAACTGGGGAAATAAAAAAGATACCGTGGTGGAGGAAGAGAGTGCTCTGGAAAGGGGGTGGAGGGGATAGTGGGGCACAGGTGCTGTGACAGGGAATAATAAAAATGGGCACAGGTAATTTAATTAAGAGGATATGGCGAAGTTTGCAGTTCTCACATACGAAATCCTCAACAAGGAATCCCAGCACAGTATAGATTCCCAGAGTTTGATGGTACCTACGGGTTGTTTGTGTGGTGAGGCCTGCGTATTGAGAAGATGCTGGGTAGGGGGCATCTTGGGAAGGCAAGCTTGGTGTGGGGACATGGCCGCTGGAGGAGCCCTTCTTGCTTTTGAAATCCTGGAGGGTAGCACACTCAGCACAGCTCTCACACACACTGGGGTCCTTGATGGCTCTTCAAGAAGCTTGCATGCGTTCCTCAGGCACATGCTAGGCTTTGCACAGCGATCATCAGGACCTTCGTATGCAGGTCTTCTTTTTCTTCTGCCTCTGTTCTGTGAGAAACACTAGGAATGAGGAGGCTTTGGAGCACGGGAAGTATGGAAGCAAGATGGCAACTGTGGGGGAAAATGGCCTTGACTCAACGTCAATTTCCAATTGAGAGATCTAGGTGTATTAACTAAAACCTGTCACAGAATCACCTCCCTAAGATAACTCCTGCTGTATCACTTGTTCTGGAATTCACTTGTGTAACTATCACAGTCCCCGTTGTTTTTAGTGCACGGGATCTTTTCTGCTCTGTGGGGATCCCCTAACTCTTCTTAGCGTGATCCATTTCTGCCCTACGATCTTACAAGAAATTTCTGAAAATTTCAATTCTGTGTCTAAATAAGGTCTCTAAATACGGCACCTGATGACACAGAAGTGGGGTATTGGGGGAACATTCCGCATGGGACTTTGTTTCATCCAGGAGGAAGCTGAATTGTTTGTGGCAATGAACATGCTATCTGTGACCCAGGGTGTCCTGGAGCCACAGGTGTGTCAAGTGTAGAGTCTGAGGTGAGGCCCGGAATGTTATCAGTCAAATTCTTGTATTCGTTATCTTCTGAAGGTACCATGCGAAATGTTGTTTCCTGGATGGTGCTACTGCAAATGTTAACTGAACGTGTCTCAGATCAGGGTGCAGACAAATGGCCTTTATCATAGACCGGTCATTTGTTTGAAGAGGCTCAAATTACAGTTGTCACAAAGTGTTGCTTCACAAAAAGACATTTAACACCTTATGTGACAGAGCCACCACCAACAGTAGCCAATTTTATTGGCAATGGAGCCAAAAGGAAAAGAGATAGCAAAATCCAAGATGCACCCAGGAATCAGAGACAGGAGCATCTCTGTGAGTTCCAGGCCTGTCAGGGCTGCATAGTGAGACTCTGTCTCAAAATAGAAGTTAATATAAATAAATAAAAGACTAATCAAGCAGGAACTCTGTAGTGCCTCTTTGTGGGGATAGACTAGCTGAGCTTTTTATTAAATGGAAGAAGGTATCTGATCTACATTTTTAATTTTTTTTTTTTTAAAAAAATATATAGGCATTGGAGTTTTGCCTGCTTGTATGTCTGTGTGAGGGTTCCAGAACCCCTGGAAGTAGAGTTACACACAGTTGTTAGCTGCTGTGGACTCTGGATTGGCCCCAGATCCTCTGGAAGAGCAACCAGTGCTCTTCAGTTCTGAACCATCTCTTCAGCCTACATCTGCTCTTTTAACCTACATTCTGGCATAAGTGAGAAGTAAAGGATTGTCGGTTAAGTCACTGTGGTGAAAGAGTGTCCGCCCTTACAACACATCCTCTAAACTCAAAGTAATGCTCCCTTCCCCCAGCCCTGTGCAGTTGACTCCCCGAGATGCTATTTCTCACCCTCGGGGTGTGTGCTTTTTCTAGGGAGCACGCTCCGTCCACAGAGTGCTTTACAGCTCAGGAATGAGGATCTGAGTTCCATTCTCTGTACTCAGATAATATCTGGGCGTGGTGCCACAGAGCTGTAACGCTGGAGTTGAGAGTGAGAGGAGGGGCCGGCACTTCCTTGCACCAATGGCCAGCTGGAATAGCTGTTAGCTATCTCTAGGCCCAGTGAGACAACCTGTCTCAGAAAAATAGAAACCAAGGAGGATACTTTGGTCTCCACATGCTCATGCACACATATGCTACATGCACGTATGCACATACCTGAATTTGTACGTACAGATACACAAAGTGCTCCCAGACTTTTTCCTTGTCTCCTCACTGAGTTCAGTCCCTGGTAGTGGCAAGAATCGGGAAACACCACCTCGACATGGCAATTACCTCTGTCTCTGAGACCCTTTGGCCTTCATGACCACTACAGACTACTCCTGGAGAGCTAGATCCAGCAGTTTACAAAGCATTGCCTTTCGTTCCAACCAGAAGTCTTTTGGGATTGCAATTTATTTTTCCATGACTCTGGACCTGTTGGATGCTATTAGGACATTCTCTACTTCAACAGACCTATGAGTAATCAAAGTGTGGGTAGAATGGTTTTGGATCCTCTTGCCCAGCACAGAAAAAAGTTGATATAATGACTGAGGCATACATAAAATTACTCACACCCCATGCCTATTGATCCTACATAGGATCAAACTTACTTTCTAGTCTCAACTCTAATGACATCATCAATGTTTGGTCTTGTTACCTTCTCAATCTAATGACCTATTTTCTTGCCCCAGATTTCTGCCACCCACTCCCATCCCAAGAGAAGTGAGGACCATTCAGGAAAAACAAGCTACTTAGGTATAGGGTATCGGCAGTCACACAAGAATGGTTTGTGTGAATTGTTGGCATGGAGTAGCTGACAGCCTGGAAATATTCATGGGATATTTTCTACTTCAAATGAACTTATGACCCAAGAGTCTTGTACATTGAGAAGACATCCCCGAGTCATAGGAAAGATAGAGTCAAGACAAAAGGAAGTCTGGTTTGACCTGCCCCATCGCCACAGAGTCAACACTCCCGAAGTATATTTGGCTAAAGTTTAGCATAGGACCCTTAAATCAGTGTTAAGTCAATGCTATACTTTTTCTAGGGAGCATGCTCAGTCCACAGAGTACTTTGCAGCTCAGGAATGAGGATCTGAGTTCCATTCTCTGTACTCAGATAATATCTGGGTGTGGTGCCACAGAGCTGTAAGGCTGGAGTTGAGAGTGAGAGGAGAGACCTGCACTTCCTTGCACCAACCTGGCCAGCTGGAATAGCTGTTAGCTAAGTCTAGGTCCAGTGAGACAACCTGTCTCAGAAAAGGCACTCTCTAGAGAGTGTGCTCCCTAGAAAAAGTTCCTTTGTACTTTCACTTTAGTGTGGCGTTCAACTTGTGGCCTCCACCCCGAGACTGCAAGTCATTGAATAGTTTGGCCCTGAGGTGCACTGCCCAAAGCTAACTGCTTATTCATTGCAGCATGGCTCCCCGTCTATAGTCCTTGGCAAGAAGCAGTTATTCTCTGCAAGTGGCAATTGAAGATGTTCCTAATCAGAAAAGGCCTTTCATTTTGCTGTGGGCCTGCCCAGTTTCAGCCACACATATTCCCTTTTGTGGAAGATGACTATTTTAGTTCCATTTTATTCTGCTGTTGAGTCATTTAAAAAAAAAAAAAAACTCATTGAAAACATCACACTAGGCAATGCCTTCAGTGCCTGTCTACCAGTCCTTAGGCTTCACAATCTGACTTTGAGGGGGAGTATAGAATCTTGGTGGTCTGGGTGCTTCTTTTTTCTTCTTCTCCTTTTCCTCTTCCTCCTCTTCTTCTTCCTCCTCCTTCTCTTCCTCCTCCTCCTCCTTCTCTTCCTTCTCCTTCTCCTCTTCTCCTTCCTCATCACTTCACTCATCTACTTTCTTCTTCCTCCTTCTTCCTCTCCTTCCTCTCTACTTCCTTCTCCTCCTCTTCTTGTTTTTCTTCTTGCTGTTTCTCTCAAGCAGTGGGATCTGAGGCCTCCTCTTTCTAGGCTGCACAAGGTCTTATTACTCCCTCATCTGAAAATTAAGAACCTTCTCAAGTATGATCCCTTATTTTAACTAAAAAGGGATGATTTGTTATCGATAGACTGCATGGCCTAGATTTCTCAGCACTCAGTTGTGTTATAGATTCTTTCAGCTTCAGAACAATTTGTGTTGATTTAGTGTAATTGTGTTAAGTGTTATTTTGTCTGTTAGTCTGGCTGTGTCTATAATGTTAGTCTATGTGTCTGTCTGTAATGGTTGCCTTGGTGAAGGTGAAACAAGATTAGAAAGGAACACTAACTATCCAATCAGAGATTTATCTACACGAGGGGCCTTGGTCTCCTGAAACAGAGCAATTGCTACACCTAACACATTTAAGGGAGAGTTTGTTACTAAGGTATAAATGTGAGGCTGGGAAAAGTGTGACTCCTGGTATCCAGTGGTTTCACATCAGAGGAGCACACAACACAGCTGGTAGGGAAGAAACTCTAAAAATAAAATAATTCTAGCAGCTGAACCTTAAGCTGCGGTGCCTCCTCACACCTTGTGTACCATTGGTTTCTGAGACATTATGAAATTGGCGAAATAGGTGACTCTGAGGGGTAAACCCCCCTAGTAGCATACCTCACTGGTGCAATCCCACTTCCAGCACCTCTTTCTGCTTAGACCACTGAGATTAACTTCTAACAAAACATGTCCTTAAACGACCATAGGAGACATGCATCAACCCTTACTGTAATGCCTTTTAAAGCTTATTGAAGTATGGTTAAATCCTAGGCACATCCTCTCTCACTGAAGTCAGACAAGGCAGCCCAGTTAGAGAAGGGGCTCTACAGACAACAGATTCAGGGACAGCACGCGATCCAGTTGTGGGAGGACACACATGGAGATCAAATTGCATATCTGCTACTTAAGTTCAGGGAGCCTAGGTTCAGTCCATGCTCTCTTTATTGGTGGTTCAGTTTCTGGGAGCCCCCAGGGGTTCAGGCTAGATTCACTGTTGGTCTTCCTGTGGAGTGCCTATCCTCTTTGGGTACCTCGATTCTTCCTCTAACTCTTCCACAAGACTCCCCAAGCTCCATCTAATGTTTCGCTATTGGTCTCTGCTTCTGTTTTTGTCAGCTGCTTGACAGAGCCTCTCAGAAGCTCCTTGTCTGCAAGCATAGCCGAGTATTGTTAATAGTGTCGGGAATTGGTTCTTGACCATGGAATGGATCTCAATTTGGGCCAGTCATTGGTTGTCCATTCCCTCTGTCTCTGACGTACCTTTGTCCTTACACGTCTTGTAGGTAGGACACATTTTAGGTTGAAGGTTTTGTGGATGGGTTGCTGTCCTTATACCTGCACTAGAAGTCCTTCCTGGCTAGAAGGAAATGGTCACTTCAGGTTTCATGTTCCTCACTGCTATGAGTTTCAGCTAGAGTCACCACCATGGCCACCCTGGGGTCTCCTCCAGTCCCAGGTCTCTGGAATGTCTTAGAGATGCTTCTCTCTTCATCCACTGTCAATTTGTTCTCTATCCCCTATTCTCCTTACATGTGATCCCCAATTCTGCCCCACTCCTCTCCCCATCCCCTCTCCTCCCCAATTCCTTCCATCTATCCACCTCTGATATTTATCTTGTTTCCCCTTTTGAGAAAGATTCAATGAGCTTCCCTTGGGCTTCCCTTGTTTTTGGCCTCTTTGGGTTTGTAGATTATAATGTGGTTATCCTGTACTTTATGGCTAATATCCAATACCATGCATATCCTTTTGGGTCTAGTTTACTTCACTCAGAATAATTTCTAGTTCCATCCATTTGCCTAAGAAATTCACGATGTGCTTGTTTTTATGGCTGAGTAGTGTAAATGAACCATATTTTCTTCATCCATTCTTCAGTTGAGGGAGATCTGGGTTGTTTTCAGTTTCTAGCCATTATGAATAAAGCTTCTAGGGATGTAGTTGAGCAAGTGTCCTTGTGGGATGGTGGAGCATCTTTTAGGTATATGCCCAAGAATGTTATATCAGGGTCTGGAGGTAGAACTATTCCCATTTTTTTTGAGAAGTTACCAAATTGATTTCTAGAGTGATGTACAAGTTTGCACTCCCACCAGCATTGTAGGAGTGTTCCCCCTTGCTCCATACCCTCGCCAGCATGGGCTTTCTCTTGAGCTTTTAATCTTAGTCATTCTGATGGGTAGGAGGTAGAATGTCAGAGTTGTTTTAATTTTTATTCCTCTGATGACTAAGGATGTTAAACATTTCTTCAAGTGTTTCTGGGCCATTAGAGAGTCTTCTGCTGAGAACTCTGTTTTGCTCTGTACCCCATTTTTTAATTGGGTTGTTTGGTTTGTAGGAATCTAACTTCTTGAGTTCCTTATTCATTTTGGATATTAGGCCTTTATCAAATGTAGGATTGGTTTTCAATCTGTAGGCTGTCATTTTGTCCTATTGATCTATGGTGCTGCTCACAACAGCCCTTATAGAATCAGTCATGGGAGCCATGAACAGGAAAAATGATCATAAAGTGTGCTACATATATACCTAGGTTTATTCATCCATAAAGACAAAGGTCACATGTATTTTTTTCTATGAAGAACCTGAGTGTGGGAGGAGTTGAATGTAGAAGAAGGGTTATTATATATTTAGAAGAAGGAGACAAATGGGTAGTAGGAAGAGCAAGAAAGAGTGAATAGAAAAGGTGGACTTGATCATAATAAGCAGGAACAGCAACGTTATAATGTACAAGGATTCATGCTAATTAAAAATGAACAACTGAATCTTGTTTGCAGTAACTATCTTGATTTATTTATTCCAACTTGCAGAAACTGCAGACCATCACATTTTTTCATGGAAGATGCATACAATTTCATCTGTAAATTTAAAAGAGAAAGGTAAACAAAATATTTAACCTCTAATCCAGGAGATAGAAATGTAGTTGTACTAAAAAAAAGTGTAAGAACTCAGGGAGAACAACACAGTTACAAAACCATTTTCTGATTATGGCAGTACTACTCACAGTGCTAAAAATATGGAATGAACCTATTTATCAACTAAGGAATATGTAAAGAAAATGTGGTATAGCTACACCATGTAGTACATTTTTTTCTTTAAAAAACAGATCTGGTCATTACTAGTATCGTTAACAGGCCCGGAGGACCCTGAGTTAAGACATAGAAAGGCAAATATCACAGAGCCACACCTATGTATGGAATCTAAAAACTGAATTTGGACGTGCAGAGTGGAGAGTTGTACTGGGTACTGGAGGTGGGTAAAAAGTTCCTCAGATCAGTATCCTGGAGACTTGAAATTTAGGATGGGAAGAATTAAGGAGAAAGAGAAGGGAAGAGAAGAGGAAGAAGAGAACGAGGAGGAGGAAAGAGCAATGGGGATGACGGACATTTGAAAACCCATGTTTTAATGAATAAAATGGGGGTGAATGTGTAAAAATGTCCCGTGGGACTGGGGTGTGGATGAATCCTTTGTCTCTAGGGAGGCATTAGTTCAGAATCAGTACATTGTCCTGTGGCGACCTCTTCTGGCAGCTGTGCTGTGGGAGCTACAGAAGCCAGGTGTTTATGTGGTGCATATCCTTTGGATCCTGAAAACTATTTGTTTTCTCCAAGGGAAGTGAACCTGGGTTTTCCAGCGAGCACAAATCCCTCGCTGGACAACGGAATCTATGCTGGCGTCGACCTGGGTGAGGGAATGCCTCCCCGGGTACCTGAGAGTTACTGGCTACCATGTGGTGGGCAGAACCTCCTGCAGATAGTCATGGGATAGACTCTGGCTCCTTGGGCTCATTGTCATGCACATATGATAGATCAACTGGGATGGTGGGTGCAGGCTCCACAGTGTACCCACCTTCTCAGTGTGGGAAGCTGGGGTCCTTCCCCTTATCTGCCTCCGTTATGGTGTTCTGTTCTCCAAAGCAAGAAGGAGAATGAGATGCTTCTGAGTCACAGATCCTGCCCCAAAGCCTCAGCACTGGCACGGGCAAGGTCTCAGATACTGCCTTACAAGTGCCGACGGATGGATGCTTCCTCGGACAGATTTGCTCCAGGAACACCGCATGAGCTGACCCAACAGAATGGCAAGCAGCATTTTCTCCTGTCTCTTTGAAGGAGGGGAGACAGCTGTCCTTTCTCCTTAGATGTACTGGTTCTGAAGTGGTTAAGTGTCATGCGGCCAAGCAGGTAAGTCACATGGGACCCCATGACTCTCCATGCTGGTTTTTAGCCTTCTGTCCGTGTACTTTTTAATGTTAAGGAAAAAAAAATGTCTGGGAGTTCTTTTTGTCCATTTATATCAAACAATGCTTTACATACACACATTCAACATTTTACATCAATGCCTACAACTCATGTTGAACTATGTTTCACAATTGAAAATCACCTATCGGATTTGTGTGCACATTGTCCAGCAACCAGATTAAACGATTTGCCATAAGCACCATCTGACTACTGAGGTTCTGGTACTGGGCATGTGCAAAATCTACCCTCTTACCAACATTCTGCTATGCAACATGTTATTAACTGTAATTTCTCTGACCTATGATTGATCCATCAAGCTTATTCCTGGTTTCTTTTATGTCTGTATGGAGTTCAATTCCACATGTGGACACACCCTGTTGATGGTTGTTTGACTTTCTTCTAAGGCACAGGGAACAAAGTAAAAAGGGACTGGGATGAATACAAGAGCTGAAAGATCCAGAGAAGAGATGTGAGGTATCGTTAGGACAGGATACCACCATGGCAGACATGACCTCACAGACCAAACTCATCAATGGTGAGGATGGAGTCATGGGTTCTATCACTCGTTGCCGAACTATGAGTACATGATGGATTCCTGGGGAGAGACGATCACTGCTTTCAGTCTTGTGCCAACTGGTGAGTCTATCAGGCTCCAAAACAAAACCGGCAGGCACAAATCTGTAAAAAATAACTTCTCCTGACAGTGTGGACAAATCACTGTAAGCAGGACTGTAAACTAGTCTAGCTAGTATAGAAGCTAGTAGGGAAGTGACTAAAAAAATGAAGACTAGACCTGCTTGAAGGACTCAAGGCAAAACTCAGCTATTTGCACATCAGCAGCCATTGCAGTGTTGTTCCCAATAGCCAAGTTATGGGGAACCAGCCCGGCTAAAGGAGAGATAAAGACAATAAAGGGCAGCGTGAGATAATTTTATCAATCAAGTGAAGTTATGGTATGTGTAGGAGTAAAGATTGTCTTTTTGATACTAGCTTTCATGAACTGTAGTACCGGAAAGATAATCACCTTTTCTCTAATTCATTCCTCACAAATTTTATACAGGTACACAAAACTGTGTATGTGTATGTGACATGAAAGCGGAGGTGAAATTGTCTTAGGCAACAAAATGGGCTAAGAGAAGAAGAAAGAAAGTTCTAGGGTAGGAGGATGTGTAGTGAAATGTCTTTAGTGCATATGCATACAGTTCCATGTAAATAACATGCAGTGAAAATTAATAGCAATAGTAAAAACACAGGCTTGTTTTATCCCAAACAAGTTAGTGAGCATCAGGAAACGTGAGTCATGAAGATGAATAGCATAAAGAAGGAATAAATAACACAAAAAATATTTGGAAACAGCAGCAGGAATAAATATTTGAATAGGATAAAATGTTTGAATGTAAGAGACTGCACAGTGAAAAGATATTGAGTGCTTGAACAAATAATTACTATGATCAAACAAACAAAACAAAACAAAAAGGAACTCACTTCACATGTGAAAACCAATATGAAGTGTGGAAGTGAAGGATTAGTAAACCTCACATAAATGGAAACCAAACCCAAGCAAGACAGATTTGAGCAAGTATGACGCTTAATAATGGTTGTCAACTTAACTGGGTCTGGAGTCAGCTGACAAAAGCCACTGGGGACTCCCTGGGGCATGAAGACTCAGCCTAAATGGAGGCAGTTCCTCTCTGTGGCAACAGAGGTTAAAATAAAGATGGAGGAAAACTTGGCTTTTAACCTCCTTGCTATGGTGCAGTTGTTCTCAACCTGTGGGTTGTGACTCCACTCAGGGGGTCAAAGGAACCTTTCACAGGGGTCACATATCACACATCCTGAGTATCAGATATTTACATTACGATTCATAGCAGCAGCAAAACTGCAGTTAATTGAGAGCAATGAAAATGATTGTGTGATTGAGGGTCACGACCACCTGAGTTGTATGACTGAGGGTCACGACCACCCGAGGGTCTCAGCATTAGCACTGCTGAGGGAGCTTGAGGACGGCTGCTTTAGCTCTGGCTGGCAGATTCATCTCTCCTGTTGTTGCTGCATGCCTCAGATGGAGTTAGAGCTAGCTTTTCGGGGAGGTTCCAAAGCAGACTGAAGACCAGTAGCTCTCTAGAGAACATATAGGCTTTTGGTGCCAGATTGGGTTTGCTGAGATTTCTAGCCTAATGGGCTAGAAATGAGTGATGATTTGGCTTCTCGGTCTCTCTGACCTGAGACAGCCATGGACAGACTTCTCAGACTGTCTCAGGTAAGCCAATCTAATAAATTCTCCTTTAAATATATCCATTCTCTCTGTTCTGCTTTTTTTTTTTTTATGAAACCCTGACTAATAAAGCAAGAAAATGAAAAATAATGAAATAGAATTTGAGTATTGATTAAAAAACATAAAACAAAATTGGACAGAGAGCCTATACTCATGGACTAGAAAAACAAATATTAAGAAAATATATCATCTAAAAGAATCTACAGTTTCAATGTAATTCTCCTAAAAATAATAAGGACAGTTTTCTTAAAACTGAAAAGGAAGGAAAAAACTCACAATAACAGAATTCAAATGCTACCATCAAATACCTACCATACTCAACCCAATCTTGAGTGTAAGAATCAAGCTGGAACATCACAAAAATCAATATAAAAAATAGAACATACTTACAACATCAAAATGGTTTAGACATGACATAAGCACACAGATTCATACACAACAGGAAATGGGACAGACATTCATCTGCGTATTTAGATATAATTTAATTTTTTGTTCTTTAAATACATATTTTTACTTTTTATGTTATAGGAATGAATATACTTTAGATTAGGGGTATGTTATGATCAAGCTATAAATGGGGTTTATTAATTAATTTTTATTATTTTATTTCTATATTTTAAATGAAAATAGATGTTTTTAATATAATATATGCAGATAACAGTTTCCCCTCTCTCTATGTCTCTAGTTCCTCTCCACCTCCCTTCCCATTCAGATACATCCGCTTTCTATCTTTCATTAGAAAACATATAAAATATAATAATATATAAGATAACATACATATAAGGGTATGTTTTAACATAGTATGTTAAAACAAAAGCAAACATGTTGGAATAGGATAAAACAAACAGTATGAAAAAGCACAAGAAACAGACACACATACAAAGAGCCACTCGTTCACATACTAAGGAATTCCATAAAAACAAAAAACCAGAACCCATCATGTGAATGCAAAGCACCTGTAGTGTTAATTAATTACGCGATTAATTAAAACACTGAAAAAAGTAGCCAGGTGGTGGTGGTACAAGCCTTTAATCCCAGCCCTCAGGAGTCAGAGGCAGGTGGATCTCTGAGTTAGAATCTAGCCTGGTTTACAGAGTGGGTTTCAAGACAGACAAAGCTACACAGAGAAACCACCTCAGATATAAAGGACAAAGAAACCAGCAGCAGCAACAACAAAATATAAAAATAACTTTAAAAAGATAAAACTAAAAGAAAGAGGGAAACGAAAAAGCTCTGAGACCACATGTGGAGGCTCCAAAGATCCTCCTGGTTCCGTTTTCAGTGGGCCATCTACTGCTGAGCATGCAGCCCACCTACTCTTATGATCAGTTTGTTTTCCCAGTGAGGTTCCCTTGGAGAAAATGAAATTTTTGTTTGCAAGTGGTCATCACTGGAGACAACTTTTAGGTTAGGGATAAGGGCTTATGTTCACTTTTTCTTCCAACACTAAGGTCACATTTGCTGCAGAGCCGTGGAGAACCTGTGCATGCTGCTTTAGTCTCTGTCAATTACATATGTTCCGGTCTTGTTGTGTCTTGTTTCTTTGGTGTAAGAACCATCATTTCTGGTTCGTACAATTGTTCAGCCTTCTGTGGAATTCCATGAGCCCTGACCAAGTATGTGATGGAGACATCCTGTTTAGGGCTTATTGTTCCAAGGTCTTCAATTCTCTGCCTGTTGTCTGGCTGTAGGTCTTTGTCTTTCTTCCCACTTTGTACTGGTTGGTTTTGTGTGTCAACTTAACACAGGCTGGAGTTATCACAGAGAAGGGAGCTTCAGTTGGGGAAGTGCCTCCATGAGATCCAGCTGTGGATCAGCATTTTCTCAATTAGTGATCAAGGGGGTAGAGCCCCTTGTGGGTGGTGCCATCCCTGGGCTGGAAGTCTTGGGTTCTATAAGAGAGCAGACTGAGCAAACCAGGGGAAGCAAGCCAGTAAGGAACATCCCTCCATGGCCTCTGCATCAGCTCCTGCTTCCTAACCTGCTTGAGTTCCAGTCCTGACTTCCTCTGGTGATCAACAGCAATGTGGAAGTAAGCTGAATAAACCCTTTCCTCCCCAACTTGCTTCTTGTGCAGGAATAGAAACCCTGACTAAGACACACTTGATGCAGGAGGAAACTTCTTTAATGATGGCTGAGCAAGGCACTAATTTTTGGAATAGCAGAATGTCATTAGGGGTCATTTTATTGCTATTTATCTTTAGTAGAACAGTAGTATTTAGCTACCCCCTAGGTCCTTGAGCCATCTAGTCTCAAGTTCTTGGTTTCCCAAGCAGTGTTGGGTACGGGTGACTTTAAGCAAAATCAGATATTGGTTGGTCACAAGGTTTGTGCCACCTTTGCAGTAGCACATCTTGAAGGAGGACATCATTGTAGCTCAAAGGGTTTTTCAGCTGCGTTGGTGTTTACGTAACTCTTTTGGTAGCATGCAGAGTACCTTCTGGTAACAAGAACATTAGCAGTAGGTGTGAAGGTTCTAGGTAGGCACCAGCTCGACTTCTTCATATTCAATGAGTTCTGCGGATATTGTCTTCAGCAGTGGGGCTTTGCTATCATTTGCGGGTAGCAACTTATAGCCTGTCAACAGCTTGAGTTGTTTGGGGAATAATATAATCAACTGGTTACGGGAAGCTTCATTTGGTGACAGGTGATGTCCAGTTGAGGCTCTGTCCCCTCCATTATCTGGCAATTTCACTTAGATCACCTTCACATGTAGATTGTGTGTATATTAGAGAGCTTTTACTGTATTAGGGCTGCATACTACCCCTCAGAAGGCCCTTAATTTCAGCTGTCTCCCCAGATGCCCTCCTTCATCTCAATCTTCTCTTCCTTCCCCCACTTCATCCTCCTGTTCCTGTACCCTCCTGTCTATCCATAGCTATCTGTTCCAGTAGTTCTTTACCTATCCAATGCTGTTACTCTTTAATATAGTTCCTCATGTTATGGTGATCCCCAAACCATAAAGCTATTTAGTTGCTGTAGCAGGAACAGCGGAACTGCCTCTATGTAAACACAGGGCCATGCAGCTGCGAAAGCATTTCCTGCAGGAGGACCTAATTGAGGACTGCCTGAGAGAGCAAGGATTGCTAGTGTAAACAATGGCAGCCAATCAGTAACTGCTGTTTAGAACAGATCCTTTCCTCCTATGGGGCTGCAAACCCATTCAGCTCCTTGGGTCCTTTCTCTAGCTCCTTTACTGGGGACCCTGTGCTCAGGCCAATGGATGGCTGGGAGGCCCTACTTCTGTATCAGTCTGGCACTGGCAGAGCCTCTCAGGAGACAGCTATATCAGCCTCCTGTTGGCTCTATGCCCCATTGTAGGGGAATGCCAGGGCCAGGAAGTAGGAGAGGGTGGGTTGTTGAGCAGGAGGAGGGGGGAGGGAATAGGTTTTTTTTTTTTTTTCTGGAGGGGAAACTGGGAAAGGGGATATCATTTGAAATGTAAATAAAGGACATATCTAATAAAAATATTAATCAAAAAATAAAAAAAAAGAATAGATGCTTTCTTGGGACCAGTGGGGGCATGGGTGGAGCGTATTAAAGGAGCTTGCAGCAGTGCTCAGATGAACTTGCTACAGCATTTCTCACCTGCTCCTGAGTCTGTGTTGTTGACTGTGTGCCAAGTCAGCCCCAAGCTCCAAAGGCAGATAGGGTCAGGCAGAGAGCTGTCCAGGGCACAGGCAACAAGTTGCTACTTTGTAACTTTATTTATTGCTACTGTTATGAACCATAATGTAGATATCTGATACACAGGATATCTGATATGTAGTTCCCTCCAAGGTATTGCGATTCACAGTTTGAGAACTGCTGATACCCCATTTCCCTTTTATAGGGAGATCTATCCATCCCTCCAGCCCCTTTCTCTATACCTACCCTGTGTGGTTCTATGGATGGTAGGTTGGTTATCATTGACTTAACAGCTAATATCTACATATAAATGTATACATATTATATTTGTCTTTTTATGGATACTTCACTCAAGACGATTTTTTTCTAGTTCCACCCATTTGCTTGCAAATTTCATGCAATTTTTTTAAACAGCTGAATAATACCACATTGTGGTGCATTGTGCAAATCCACCACATTTTCTTTATCAACTCTTCTATGGAGGGACATCTGGGTTGTTTCTAAAGTTTGGCTATTATGAACAGAGAAGAAATAAACATAGTTGAACAACTGTGTCTATGGTGGGATGAATCGTCCTTTGGTAAATGACCAAGAGAAGTAAAGCTAGATGTTGTGGTAGATAGATTCTCACCTTTCTGAGAAACCACCACATTTATTTCCATAGTGGCTGTGTGAGTTTGCACTCCCACCAGCAATGTGTTAGTGTTCCTCTTACCCCACATCCTTACCTGCATGAACTGCCACTTGTTTTGTTGATCTTAGCTATTCTGACAGATGAAGTATCAAAGAAGTTTTGATTTGCATTTTCCTGAAGGATCTTTGACATTTCTTTTAAGTGTTTCTCCGCTATTTGAGTTTCCTCTGTTGAGAATTCTCTTTCTAAATTATTTACTTCCTTTTAAAATTGGGTTATTCCTTTTTTTGATGTTTAGATTTTGAGTTTTTTTTTAAATATATATTTTGGATATTAGCCCTCTATTAGATGTATAGTGAGTAAAAAACCTTTTCTCATTCTGTTGCTGTTGCTTTGTCTGAATGAAAGTATCCTTTTCTATGCAGACATTTCTCAGTTTCATGAGGTCCCATGAATTAATTGTTGATACTAATGTCTGTACTAACTGGGTTCTCTTCACAGTCTTTTCCTGTACCAATGAGTTTAAGGATTTTCTCCACTTCCTCCTCTGTCAGGTTCATTGTATCTGATTTTGTGTTGAGATCTTTGACCCATTTAGAGTTGAGTTTTGTGCAAGGTAGTAAGTATGGATCTATTTTTATTCTTTTATATGCAACCATCCAGTTTGACTAGCACCATTTGTTGAAGATGTGCTGTCTTTTTTTCCAGTGTGTATTTCTGGATTCTTTATAAAAAAAAAATCAGGTGTCCATAAGTATAGGAATTCATGTCTGGACCTTTAATTCAATTTCATTGATCAACATATCTTCTCATGCCAATACAGTTTTATGACAAAACTGCCACGCTGTTTTTACTACTATAGTTTTGTAGTACAATTTGAAGCTGGGAATGGTAATACCTCCAGTGGCTCTTTTTTTTTTTATTAGATATTTTCTTTATTTACATGTCATATGATTTCTCCTTTCCCAGTTTCCCC
>NW_022196913.1:65761469-65806165 GCF_008632895.1 Mastomys coucha
TGGTTTGTGGGTTGTTCTTCCTGTATTCCAAACTTCTGGGCTAATTACCACTTATCAGAGAGTGCATATCATGTATGTTCTTTTGTGATTGGGTTACCTCACTTGAGATGATATTCTCCAGATCCATCCATTTTCCTAAGAATTTCATAAATTCATTGTTTTTAATAGCTGAGTAGTACTCCACTGTGTAGATGTACCACAATTTCTGTATCCATTCCTCTGTTGAGGGACATTTGGGTTGTTTCCAGTTTCTGGCTATTATAAATAAGGTCCAGTGGCTCTTTTAATTATTCAGGATTGTTTTTAGTTACCCTGTATGTACGTACGTACGTATGTATGTATGTATGTATGTATGTATGTATGCATGTATGTGTCTATGTTTCCATACGAAGCTGAACATAGTACTTCAAAGTTCTGTGAAGAATTGTGTTGGAATGATGGGAATTGCAGTGCATCTGAAGACTGCTTTGGCAGGATGGCCCCCTTTACAATGTTAATCTTACAAATCAGGAGCATGTGTGATCCTTCCATAGTCTGATATCTTCTTCATTTTCTTTCTTTAAAGACTTGAAGTTTTTATCATTTCATTTGCTTGGTTATAGTTAACCCAAGATATTCTACATTTGAGGTCATTGTGAAAGGTGATGTTTCCTTATTTATTTCTCAGACCATTTGCCTTTTGTATATAGGAGGGCTACTGATTTTTGTGAGTTGATTTTATATCCAGGTACTTTCCTGAATGTATCAATCAGGTGTAAGAGTTTCCTGGTGGAATTTCTCAGGATATATATATATGTATATACATATATATGTACATATATACATATATACACACATACATACATACATACATATATGCGTGTGTGTGTGCTTGTGTGTGTATGTAAAATTGTATAGTCCCAAATACAGATAAAGACACTTGACTTCTTCCTTCCCAATTTATATCCCTTTGATTCCCTTCAGTTATCTTACTGCTCTAGCCAAGACTTGAGGTACCATACTGAATAAAGATGGAGAGGGTGGACAACTTTGTCTTGCTCTTGACTTTAGTGGAATTGTTTTGAGTCTCCATTTACATTGATATGGGTGAACTTCCTTTTTTGATGTATTCTTGAATTCAGTTTGTGAGTATTTTGTTGGGTAATTTTTCATCTATGCTCATAAAGAAAATTGCTCTGTAATTCTCTTTCTTTGTTGTGTTTTTATGTGGTTTAGGTATCAAGGTAAATGAATTGGACAATGTTACTTCTGAGTTTATCTTGTGGAATAATGTAAGAACTATTGACTTTGATTTTTCTTTGGAAGTCTGGTAGAATTCTACACTAGAACCATCTAGCCCCAGGCTTTTGTTCACTGCCAGGATTTTAGTTATTCTTCTTTTTTTTTAGTGGTGATATGTCTGTTTAACTCTGATCTTAATTTAACTTTGGTAATGGTATATATCAAGAAAATTTCCATTTCTTTTAGATTTTCCAATTTGGTGGAGTAAAGGCTTTTAAATTATACTGTTCTGTATTTTCTCAGTTTCTCTTGTTATATCCCCCTTTTCATCTCTAATTTCATTAATTTGTATCTTATTTTCATTTTTTGTTAGATATTTTCTTTATGTACATTTCAAATGATATCCCCTTTCCCAGTTTCCCCTCTGGAAAAAAAAACCTATTCCCTCCCCAATCCCTCAGCTCACCAACCCACCCTCTCCCACTTCCTGGCCCTGGCATTCCCCTACACTGGGGCATAGAACCTTCACAGGACCAAGGGCCTCTCCTCCCATTGAATGCCAACTAGGCCATCCTCTGCTACATATGCAGCTGGAGCCATCCGTCCCACCACATATACTATTTGGTTGATGGTTTAGTCCCTGGGAGTTCTGAGGGTACTAATTAGTTCATATTGTTGTTCCTCCTAAGAGGCTGTAAATCCCTTCAGCTCCTTGGGTCCTTCCTCTAGCTACTTCACTGGGGTCCAATGGATGGCTGTGAGCCTCTGTTTCTGTATTAGTCGAGCATGGGCAGAGCCTCTTAGGAGACAGCTATATCAGGCTCCTGTTAGCCAGCACATGCTGAAATCAAAAATAGTATCTGGGTTTGGTGATTGAATATGGGAAGGATTCCCAGATGGGGCAGTCTCTGAATTGTCCTTCCTTCAGTCTCTGCTCCATACTTTGTCTCTGCAACTTCTTCCATGGGTATTTTGTTCCCCCTTCTAAGAAGGATTGAAGTATCCACACTTTGGTCTTCCTTCTTCTTGACTTTCTTGTGGTTTGTGGATTGTATTTTGGGTATTCCGAGCTTCTGGGCTAATATCCACTTATCAGTGGGTGCTGACCATGTGTGTTCTTTTGTGATTGGGTTACCTCACTCATGATAATATTCTCCATATCCATCTAGTTCCCTAAGAATTTCATAAATTCATTGTTTTTTTAATAGCTGAATAGTACTCCATTGTGTAAATGTACCACATTTTCTGTATACATTCTTATGTTGAGGGGCATCTGGGTTCTTTCCACCTTCTGGCTATTATAAATAAGGCTGCTATGAACATAGGGGAGCATATGACCTTGTTATATGTTGGGGCATCTTTTGGGTATATGCCCAGGAGTGGTATAGCTGGGTCTTCCGGTAGAACTATGTCCAACTTCCTGAGGAACTGCCAAACTGATTTCCAGAGTGGTTGTACCAGCTTGCAATCCCACCAGCAGTGAAGGAGTGTTCCTCTTTCTCCACAACCTCGCTAGCATCTACTGTCACCTGAGTTTTTAATTGTAGCCATTCTGACTGGTGTGAGGTGGAATCTCAGGGTTGTTTTGATTTGCATTTCCCTGATGACTAAGGATATTGAACATTTCTTTAGGTGCTTCTCAGCCATTCTGTATTCCTCTGTTGAGAATTCTTTGTTCAGCTCAACCCCATTTTTTAATAGGGTTATTTGGTTCTCTGGAGCCTAACTTCTTGAGTTCTTCGTACATACTGGATATTAGCCCTCTATTGAATATAGGATTAGTAAAGATTTTTTCCCGATCTGTTGGTTGCTTTTTTGTCTTATTGACAGTGTCCTTTGCTTTACAGAAGCTTTGCAATTTTATGAGGTCCCATTTATAAATTTTTGATCTTAGAGCATAAGCTACTGGTGTTCTATTCAGGAAATTCCCCTCTGTGCCCATGTGCTCGAGGTTCTTCCACACTTTCTTTTCTATTCGTTTCAGTGTATCTGGTTTTATGTGGATGTCCTTGATCCACTTGTACTTGAGCTTTGTACAAGGAGATAGGAATGGATCAATTTGCATTCTTCTACGTGCTAACTGCCAGTTGAGCCAGCACCATTTGTTGAAAATGCTGTCTTTTTTCATTGTATGGTTTTAGCTCTTTTGTCAAAGATTAAGTGACCATAGTTGTGTGGGTTCATTTCTGGGTCTTTGGAAAAGGATTCTCAGTCCAAAGAAAGAGGAAAAGAAGCCACATGTCACACTCTACTGCTGCTATGTCTAATGTCTTCTGTCATCTTCCTGGTGTATTCATCTTTGTTACACAATGAGTTGGTGGTCTTGGTTGAGAAGGGCTATTTAATCTATGGATTGGGGAGTATAAACCAGGAGGGTATTTCTCAGAGACTGGCTAATGACACTATCATCTCCATAGACAAAGAGAGCAACATGTGATCTTTCTCACTTATAAAGAAGACTAATATCATCTTGCAGGAAGAGCTCCCTCGCCATCCCCAAGAACATTAGAGAGTATAGACAGTACGGCACATGCCTCAGTTGTCTACTGGAGAGTGTCTGAAACCTCCCCTTAATTGGTGGCAAGTGGGTGATCTCACTTTTCACCACTAGATGGAAGAGCAGGGAATAGAGTCCAGAAGCCTCTTCCTCAGAAAGCAGTTTTCATTAAGCCAAAAGTCTGTTTTCATAGAAAGCAGCACTGAATCCATTCATGCTTTCTGTTCAGCAAAATCTACCAGTTCTCCTCGAGAAGAGGCCTGCTACAAGGTGGCCCTAGTTCTCTCCTTGTGGCTGGTCAGGCAGGAGATTGTCAAACACCCTTAAGGGGACTACGAGATGGAGTTAACAGTTACACAACTTTTGTCAGATCTTGCAATCTTTTCAATGTGTGTTCTCTAGGTTTTTTTGGGTGTGATTGGGATACATATAAGTTTGGAGGCTTCACAAGATTGGACAGAGATTTGGTGAAAAAGAGAACACAATTCCCAGCACCAAGAGATGCAGAGGAATTGTGAGCTAGAATTCCAAGTCGGTTATGAGGGTAGGTGTGGAGGACATGCTGTGCTTACTTGTTGGAGAGCTTTAATCACTTGCTCTGGAACCTGTAGAACCTAGGCTCTCATCCCTCCATTTATTTTCTCTAGAGGGCTTTCATAGTAGAAGATAAATCCTTCACAGCCCTAGCAAAGCTATCTGGCTATCAGTGACTCCTGATAGCAGGGCTTTCCTCTCCTATGGATCCTTGAAGTTTGAGGGATCAGAGAGAGAGAGAACTAAACCGAAGGCAAGCCTCATATTTGACTGCCTTACTGGCCTTGACCAAACAGACCCCTCCACTAGCCTGTGAGTTGTGCTTGCCTCTGACCACACCCCACAGCACTCAGCACATGCACCTCCATGTCCAAGCTCTGGTCCTGGCATAGTCTGCTTTTCTCTTTCAAGGACAAGGGTTACGGTCACTTCCCCAGGCCCATTGCACATGTTCGTCTGTCTTCCTTTCGAAGTCCTCCCTCTACCTTCCATAGTCCTCCCTCTAAATGGCTGCTTCCTGACCTTCAGGTATCAGGTCCTACTCCAGCTAGAAGTGACTATCTCCCTAGCCCAAGCAACTGCCTCTGTATTTGTCAGGCTTTGGCAGAGCCTTCCAGGATACAGCTATATCAGGCTCCTGATATAGCTATATCAGCTACATAACCAAGCACTCCTTGGCATCCATAATAGTGTCTGTGTTTGTTGTCTGTATATGGGATAGATCCTTAGGTGGGGCAGTCTCTGGATGGCTTTTCCTTCAGTCTTTGCTTTACATTTTGTCACCGTAATCCTCCCCTGAGTATTTTGTTCCCCCTTCTAAGAAGGACTTACTTACATCCATACTTTGGTCTTCCTTCTTCTTGAGGTACATGTGGTCTGTGAATTGTATTTTGGGTATTCTGAGTTTTGGGGCTAACATCCACTTATCAATGAGTGTATACTGTGTGTGTTCTTTTGTGATTAGGTTACCACACTCAGGATGATATTTTCTAATTCCATTCATTCGCCTAAGAATTTCATGAAGTCACTTTTTTTTTTAATAGCTGAGTAGTACTCCATTGTGTAAATGAACCACATTTTCTGTATCCATTCCTCTGTTGAGGGATATCTGGGTTGTTTCCTGATTCTGGCTATTATAAATAAGGCTGCTACAAACATAGTGGAGCTTGTATCCTTATGGAGCATCTTCTGGGTATATGCCTAGGAGTGGTATAGCTCATAGTCAACCATTAGACTGATGGAAGAGTTGGAGAAGGAATTCAAGGAGCTGAGCAGTTTTGTTAATCTTTTTGAAGAACCAAATTTTCATTTCCTTAATACAAAATTACATTTAAAAGTCTTAGCCAAAGGGAAAACAAGAAAAGGTAATAAGAAGGACACACATAGTTAAAGAGTAAAGTATCTCTCTTTTATTTTTGCAATGGTATGCTTCTATACATAAGAGATTCTAAACCCTCTACCAAAAACTACTATGATGGAAAAATCTATTCAACAAAGTAGTAGGATACAAAATCAGCACATAAAAATCAGTATCCTGCCTATGTTTGAACCAAACACATTGAGAAGGAAATGAGAGACACAATACCATTCACAATAGCCTCAGAGAATAATTTGGAATGAATATATACCAAGCACATTTTTACAGTGAAGATGAAGTTGAAGAATGATGTACATAGTTCCTGTATAGAGTAAACCACTGGAATTTGGTGTGGCCAGGCCTAAACTTGTTTGTTCTTACTGGATCTGGGCCAGAGTTTGAACACTTAGGATGCTATTGATTACTTAGCCTTCTCTTTTCACCCTTCACTGGTTTCCTACACCAGAGATTCTGAGGTTGAAATGTTGCCATCTCTGAAAGATCTGACTGCTTTCTTCAGGGAGTCTTTCTAGAGCATTTCTCCAGTGTGAGTTGCCGATCTACTTTAATAGGCTCTTTTCAGTGTCTGCAGTTTGGTGGGTGGACTCTATAGATGTGGTTAGTAGCATCCAGGGATCAGTGCCAGCTTCAACTCTTTCAGAATTTAGATATCATATCTCAGGCAAGAATGCTCCATCCTTCAATTCCATCCTCATTGTAACTGGCTGTGTCAGTAGACTGAACCTCCAGGTGCTAGAACTCTATATTGAGATCTCATCAGACTCTGTTCTGTGGGATCAGTGAGAGGGGCAGGTGCAGAGTGTCTCTATTTGGGAAGGTACTGAACCATTCTTCAGGCCTTGAATCTTGTCATTGTGTTTGGAGGCTCTATTAAGAGAAAGGGTGAAAAAGCTCTAAATGGGACATTTATATCACACCTCTCTTTTCTAAAGGCTCAGGGATCATTGAGGAAGAGTGGGTGGAAATAGTGTAAGACCCAGAGGTGGTTGATTACAACAAATCAACAGTGTTTTACATACACATTAGGACAGCTACACAAACCAATGCACAGTAGTTCTGACAGCATGGAGATGACACACATAAACACAGGACAGACTAAATCCTGTCATAGGAAGGAAAATGGGCATGAAGACCCACCCCCTAGGTGAAGAGCTACTAGTAATTGATAGCTTCCGAAAGAAGGCTTCCAATATTTAGTTTTCCTGAAGGGAAAGGCTCTGCCCCTTGGTCAGGCTAACATACTTAAGTGGATGGTCATATACATAAATAAATATATGTATATATATGTATATATATGGTATAGATTGAAACTGACAGGATTAAAAAAATGAAAACATAGAATGGGTATGAAATAGAATGGATAGAGGAGATGCAGAAAAGAAATAAAAAAATATGATTTATAAAGTTCTCAAGGCATTAGTAAAGCCATTATACAGTGTCCTTTTAGAGTGATGTTGAGACTAAGGGTGGGTGCTTCATGGAGAATAGAATTATGTGGTCCCACCACCAAGGTAGAGGCAAAGATCCTAACCTTAGGTGGTACCAGATCATGTAAATGTTTCTATTTCAGATTCACTACTGTCCTATGGATGTCTTTTTTCCCCCAGTAAATTTAAATCATTTCTTCACAGACAGAATTCTTATCTACTTAATAAAATCTTTTATTCCTACAATCTAATTATAGGAATTACATCTTATTTCTGAACAATGCCACAACAAATAACATTGTAATGTAACTTAATTTTAAAGGGTAAATATTATCATAATTTAATTTCTTGATATGAAAGTAACTATTGTAGAAGAGATGGTCTGAAGCGTACTCTAACATGTAATGGGTAGATGTCCATCTCTTCAACCTTATAAGACAACTTATTTTGTAAGCAAACTCTGGTGTAATTTATTACTTCAATTTCAATATTTGTCTTAATCTAAAATATAATTACCATTCTAAATTCAAGGTATTACTCAATATTACATTTATCAGAATGCTGATTGTTTTTAAAACATGATATTAAAAATTAATTTTCTCTACTGAGAATTCATGATCTGAGCACTTACTATATAGCTTAGATTTAGTTTAACTTATTTTTCATAGTAATTATAGAAAGGGAAAGTCACAATTTAATCCCGTGATTGAAAAACAGATGAAATATTTCTGAGTGCTTAGACAAACTGCTTCAACACTCTTTGCTTCCTGGTTTCCAACGCAAAAATGTAAAGGCGTTATCATATCCATGAGTACAGATGGTTAATATTTAAATCTGTAGTTGTCATGTGTTTCTTGGCCTGTCTATTCTGTATATTGGTTTGTTGTACATACATTCAAAATGGGAAGGAGAAGAGGAAAAAAGAAGCAGTGAAATGTAAGGGTTTATTTGTCTGTAGAGTCCCTAGGGAATCTCATCTTGTTTTCCAAACAATGAATGGACCCACACTAACACAGAGAGGCTGCATGCAAACAAGGGTGTCAGTGTTTGAATTTTGTGGCGAACTTGAATTGTTTGTCACTCTTGTGTGCTTCAAGCAGCCACAGACAAGAGTATGTTATGACTACTTTCTATTCTACCTCTACCTCAGGAAAGAAGTAAATATAAAGGATACAAAGCAGGAGAGAACAACTGGGAATCAGGATGATAATGGAGGAAAATGGCCTTGCTCTGATTCAAACACTCTCCTAAATCTCTACTATGGACACACAATTATATAATGATTATATAATCTACACAATTATATAACGATTTGTGTAAGACGAATGTGTTGTTGCTTTATAAACATATGTGTTAACTTTATGTGATCTTCAACAGAGTGTGCCAATTCCCCAAATCCTTAGATACTCAAAGGACAATGACATGAGGAAAACACTGGAGAGTTTGGTTTTCTGGCCAATAAAAGTGCTTCTAAGCCTTTAGTGTGAAACCCCAAAGACACTGGGCACCCTTCTGCTTAGATTCCATATTGGGTGGTCATGTCCTTTCTCCCATTTTATAACAGCCATTGGAAGATCCAAGGTGAATGCTGATGAGTTTATTATGCTATTTGTGACATATGTAGGCTTGCTTTTACTGTTATCAACCCTATGATTCATGTTTGTATGGATTTCTTCCATATCTTACTTCTTTAACTGATGTACATTTGACATGCTTTTTTTTTGTTTTTTTTTTGTTTTTTGTTTTTGTTTTGTTTTGTTTTGTTTTGTTGTTGTTTTCTCCCCAAACCAGGTGCACTGTGATTCCCATGCTTGGTACTCTTCAAATGCTAATTGGTGGTGACTATGAGAATGATATTGACAAATAGCCCCACAGTATAAATGTGGTTTCTGGGTCCAGATACATCATATATACAACGTGGCTTTGGCAAAGAGATAATAGTTTCCACATGAGCCGTGGACATAGTGCTTATCAGCTTGAGTAATTATTTCCATTCAAAACCCTAGAAACCACTCTAAGGAAATCCTGTGCAACCAGTGGCCTGGCCACCATCCCCCAGAAGCTGACAGGAAAGGAAACCAAAGATAAAGCAAAAGCCACAGTCAACAAACAAGAATAAACACACTTCAATATAGAAGGCTAACACCTCGGTGTACTGGTGTTGAAATAGTAACTAACTAGGAAACAGGAAGTAGTAAGAGAGAAGAATCTAAAACAACACACCAAGAAGAAGAGTGAAAGTAGTCATTTGTAGCCTGAATTCCATGTACTCTCTTAGTGTGGCATCAGCAATCATGAAATTAACCTTATGTCAAAACAGAACAAAACAAGACAAAACAAAACAACAACCACAACCACAACCACACAGCCTCTGACCTTCACCCAAGCATACTGCCATGATAATGAATTAAACACTTGTGTTCAGTTGTAAAAAACAACTCATGCACCATTCTTACCCAGCATTTAGTGCAAAGCTCATCAAGAAAATCCTGTGAGGTTGATTCCCTGTCAAGGATCCCTTACCCAGTCCTTGCTTAGGTACTTTTCCTTGCTATGTGTCTGACACGGTTCGGAGTCACCAATCTGGCAAAAAATATGATATTAGTAAGAGGCCTTTTTATTAAAAATAATGGCTGGGACCCAACCGGAGATTCAAGGTTCTCTAGGTAAGGCCTCAGTTATTGTTTTTCCAAGGTCTTTAAAGGCAAACTCCACAAAATTACACTTTTGGGGGTCAAGTTAATTCACATCCTGTCTTGATACTGGTAAAGCTTAATTTTTGTAACAGATGTGGGTCAGATGCTTGAGTTATTCTAAGCAAGCAGGCATTTTCTACACAAGTGGAACTTAACAGTTAGCCTGCTAGCCATGTGGTCTATTATCCTGTAAGAATAGCTGAGGCAGTGAAAGATTTTTACAATAATTAGCAGTTTATAAGAATAGCCCAACTGTGCAGGGAAATTATCCATTTGGTGTAAGTTAACTGAGAGGGTACATTATTTTTTCAAGATAGGAGCAACTTCCACATGGCTTATAAGCTAAAGTCAATTTGTTTTTACAAGTCATTTCAGCACAGTAAATGATCTTCTAAACATAATGTTCACCATCACACATCATACCTTTATAATATAATTTCTGCTCAGTCTAGTACTTTGACCACTTCCATGAATTCTTTGTGAGTTTGTATCAAGACCTTGAATACACTGGGCAGGTCAAGATGTCTATTTATCTATTTCATCTTGAGACCTCCTTGCCTTTACTTTGAAAGTCAAAGCCAGTAGCTAAAAAGGGATTGTTGGGTAACTTGTAACTGTGCATCTTTCTTTTCTGGGATTGGCATCACTTTTCTACAACACTGTAAGCAAAGGTGAACCACTTAAGTGCTGTAGGACACTTGCCTCTGAATGCCTTCCATGCACTGAGAAGTTTGTTCACTAACTGTGATAGAGTAAAACACAGCCCTGTCATTCTGGTCATATAACAAGATGTCCACACACTTATATACATACATGTTAAATCTACCTACATCTTATCTTTGTGCCTTTGTATTTAGGGACAAATTCACTGTATAGTTTTTAATTTTTTGTTGTTGGCTCAAGGGATCTAACTTTTCATCTTGCTATTTTTTTCTGATCTAAGGATTCATTTTTTGATGCCAAACATTCATGCCCATCCCAACCCTTGAGAGAATTTCAGTCCTTGCCAATGTAGACAATGGGTATACTATGGCTAGAGTATACAGAGCTGTATTTTAGTGACATTGGCTTGGTCACTCACAATTAACAATGACCTGGTTGGGTCTATAAAAAAATTCCAACCACTTTGAGACTGTATATCATGACTCTGGACCCAGGTAGATCAGAAGAGATCAATTCCCTGAGCCCAAACAGAAAGGCACAATTAGCAGTAAAATGCCTGGTCAAGAAAAAAAGAAGTCTTCTGTAAGAAGTCTTCACCTTGGCTGCCATTGCCATCCAGGTGGCCAGAGATGGAGATGGATAAACCTGAAACATAGGTCACTCGGGTCTACCCTCTCTTTGTGTACTTTCACATCTATACGGACTCTTATTCAAGTGGGCTCAGCCCACCAAATACAAAGCATTGAGTAATTTCATCACCTGGTTTGCTACACATAGGATCCTATATATTTATCTGTAGATCACAAGGAACACCCTCATTTCATAAAACTATGGCAAAGGCAAAAGGGATGCTTCACTTCTATTCTAAAGCCCTGGCCAGACAGGAGGCATTTCACCCTAGCAGGTTATAGATAGATAATGCCCCTTATCATGATGGATGATGCTCAGGTACGTACATGACTTTCTCTTAGAGAGCTAGAACACTTAATCCTATGAACAACATCATAAGAGTTTCTGTACAGACACACTGATTTCTTTCCTCCCATCTACATCATTCTTATTTATTTTCAATTTTTATTTTATTTTACTTCCATCTTCAGATAGATGTTCAATTTAGACTGTCATAATCACATACACAGCTCTTTAACATTACACTATCCATGCTGCACACAGGTTGAGTGAGTGTCCTTATCTAAAATTAGAGGTAACAAGTATTCTGGTATTCATTCTAAAGAAAACTTTCTTATTGATTCTCTGTGAATTTCATATCATGTACCCAAATCCTACTCATCTGCCTGTCCTCTCACATACACATTCTACACTTGAAACCCCCCAAAAGAAAACAAAAAATAAACAAAGCAAAGCAAAACCAATAAAAAATCTTGCTGTAGAAGCAACAGTATACCCTTTTGTACAAACATCTTTACTTGCAAATGTTCACTGCAATGAGTTATTGGTCTGGTTTGAGGCCTCTGGCTTTTGCTACACTATCAATACCGGATCCTCACCAGGATTTCTCTCGGATATACTATTGTTGCCTTGTGTCATGGAGATTCTGCAGTTCTGGATTGTAGTTCATAGATGGGGTAGACATTGAGGTGGTCCTTAATCCTAGGGCTTGAGAGGCAGAGGTAGGTGGATTACTTGAGTTCAAGGCCAGCCTTGTCTATAGAGTGAATGCCAGGACTACATAGAGAAACCCTGTCTCAAAAACAAACAAACAAAACAAACAAACAAAACAAAACCAACCCCCTTAAAGATACTTCTGCATCATTTTAAATCTCTCTCTCTTTACTCACACACACATAATTATGTCCTCATGTTCAATTAAGTAGTGAACTAAAACAAGAAGTCCTACTGTCTTTTTTAAATTAAGCTTTATTTTGAAAATGTAAAATTGTACAGCATTTTAAAATGAAAATTCATATTTTTTTTTGAGAGTCACTAATACAAAGATGTTAATGGCAGTAATATTTATGAGTTTAATTCACATCAAGTGTGGACCCTCAGTGACTCAGCTGCCACTCTCCCCCACCCCTACAGCAGAAGCTGGTCTGTGAAAAGAGAAACCTTGCTCAGTACATTCCATCCCTAGTCCATGCCTTCCTTCTCGCTGTGCAGCAGCTCATACGATGGGATATGTGGCGAGTGTAGCAATCCCACAGTGGTTGTTCCAGTCTTTGGCAATCTTCATGTATCCCATCATGCCCCATTCCTCACCCCAGCTGTAAGAAGAGCATGTTCTCCATTAAATAGAAGAACACAGTGCAACAGCTTCACTACAATAAATTCACTTAAGTACCAAGCCAGAAAACACTCTTAAAAGAAAGATTCAGAAAAGATAGAGGTTTGTCTCCTGGATACCAATAGTTGAATCACACAGGACTCTGAAAAATACCACAGAGATAGGACAGGATGTCTTTTATCTACATGTGGTACAGAACTAAAATGTGTCAAGATTGACAAACTGATTCAAATTCCATACTAACCTCTAACCCAAAATCATGACAGAATCATTGTCATTTTCATTCACTAGAACTTCTGCATTTAACCTCTATGGGATGTAGATTGCTGACATATATATCTGAATACTGTGTACAGTAACTTACTTTTGAATTTTAAATATAAATATATTCTGAAATTTATACCTGTTCTTGACCAGCCAATAACTGTTGCCATCTGATTCCTCTCCCTCAAAGCCATAGCCGACCACCAGAACAGCATGATTTAGTTGAACCCTTTTACACTGTGGCTCATAATAGATGCCTAAAAAATAAAACCAAAGCTGAGGTGAGAGACTCCGATGACCTCCCAGTGACCATGTCATCAACAGTAAAGAGAGGCATTTGTTCATTTCACTGGGATGGCATACACAAGGTAAGACTAAACAAGAGTCCTTGCTGTTATCAGGCTAAGACTAGAAGTTCTCAGATAAATGCATTAGAAAGAAAATTTAGCATAAATCCTTTAGTAAAACAGTTGTTTGGTTGCACACAAAAAAAATCTGATTGACTTACTTGTAGGTTGGTACAAGCAAACCCCATAGAAAACAAAAAGTAATACAAGGGAAAAGTCCTTTATAAGTATTATCACAAACAAAAAGGTAGTGCAATGGAAAAGTCCTTTATAAGGATTATCTACATAAATGAAAATATCTGATTAAAATCTTAAAGATCAAATAACTGGAGAAACTCAAGTAAATTATACCACATGGAACATAAGGCTAATTAAAAGAATATTAAGGACTTGGACTCATGGAATTATATTTAAGTAATGTGAAGTAGAAAAAGTTATATAACATTCCTCATAGGGAATATAAAATCCGCAAATGGAAACATTTACATCAAATACTATGCAACAAAGAAATCGCAAGATCAGTTTGTCATGGCAGTGGTACAATGTCTATGTGTAGATTACTAAAAGGAAGGCACTTACCACTGTCATAGAATTGGAAGGAGCCATGGCTAGCATCAACTGCAGCCGAGATGGGCCCCACTTTGGCTACTGCCTTCATGAGAGCTTCCTCACTTCCTGGAATTTGCACAAAATCTCTCACATTAGCTGCAGAATTCTCAGCACGGTACTTGCATTTTCCAGCCTTTTAAAGTTAAGAGGAAAGAGATTCATTTGTTGCCATCTACCTCCTGGAAAACATGAGTTAGAAACACAGAACTCAACCCATTGCAGATGAGGATCCTCAACTCACTGTTCATATAAAACATTCCAGGAAGAGAGGTTCTACTGAGAGATTTGGAGCTGAAGATTAGCTTACTTGTGTTCACTGATACTCACAGGTCTTCTGTCCATAACAAATATTCACAGTGGAGAGATGTATCTTGTGTGGAGTTGCTTTCCTATCCTCTGTGTTCCCAGCAGCAGGAAGGGGTCCTTGGAGAGCACCCCTCGAATAACCATACAGAGGCTAATACTGTCAGTGACAGTAATGGTGGTTTACAAGTCATTCCAGCATAGTAATTTTTTATTTATTTTGTTGAGCTATGTCCCTTGTATCCATAGATATCTGGAAATTTTATCATGAAGCAACATTGGATTTTGTTAAATGTATATAATGAGATAATCATGTAGTTTCTCTCCTTGAGCCTATGTGGTAAATTTATACTTATTAATTACATACATGTATGAACCCTGCATGTCTGGGATGAAGCTGACTTGATTGTGATGTGTGATCACCTCGATGTATTCCGGAATTTAGCCAGCCAGGATTGTACTGAGAATATTTGCTTCCAAGTTGATTAGGCAGATTAGCCTATAATCCTCTCTTTTGCTTTAGCCTTTGGTTTTGTTATTGGGGTACCAGTGGCTTTATTTAATAATTTAGAAATGTTCCTTCCTTTATAATTTATGGAGTAATTTGAGAAGAATTAGTGTTAGCTCTCTGTAGAAAGAATGGTCAAACTCTATGCTGAATCCATCTGGCCCTGGGCTTCTTTATAGCTAAGATATTTTAATTACAGAATCAATGTCAGTTGAGTTTATATAGATTATTTACCTCATCTTGAGTTAATTTTGATAGGTCACACACATATCTATTCATTTTTTTCAGTATAGGGGAATATAAGTTTTTATTTTAATTAACTTTTTTCCACTCCATATTTTATTTCCCCCCACCCCATTCACCCTCTGACTATTCCACATCCCATACCTCCTCCCCACGCTCTGTCTCCATATGGATGTCCCCAACCCCCACCCCACCTGACCTCTAAACTCCCTGGGACCTCCAGTCTCTGGAGGGTTAGGTGCATCATCTTTGAATGAACACAGATCCAGCAGTTCTCTACTGTATGTATGTTGTGGGCCTCATATCAGCTGGTGTATGCTGCCTGGTTGGTAGTCCAGTGTTTGAGAGATCTCAGGGGTCCAGATTAATTGAGACTTCTGATCCTCCTACAGGATCACCCTTCTCCTCAGCTTTAGCCTTTCCTAATTCCACCACAGGGTTCAGCATTGGTTGGGTGCAAATATCTGCATCTGACTCTTGCAGCTGCCTATTGGGTCTTTCAGAGTACAGTCATGATAGGTCCCTTTTTGGGAGCGCTCCATAGCCTCAATAGCAGTGTCAAGCCTTTGGACCTCCCCTTGAGCTGGACCCCACTTTGGGCCTGTTGCTGGACCTTCTTTTCCTCAGGCTCCTCTCCATTTCCATCTCTGAAGTTATTTCAGACAGGAACAATTATGGGTCACAGTTTTGACTGTGGAATTGCAGCCCCCTCCCTCATTTGATATCCCGTCTTCTCGATGGAGGTGGGCTCTATAAGTTCCCTCTCCCTACTGTTGGGTATTTCATCTAAGATCCCTCCCTTTGAGTCCTGAGAGTCTCTCACTTCCCAGATCTCTGGTGCATTCTGTAGGGTCCTCCCCTCAACTTCCTATTTCCCGAGGTTGCCTGTTTCCATTCTTTCTGCTGGCCCTCAGGGCTTCAATCCTATTTCCTAACCCCAAACCAGATCTGGTTCTCCTCTTCTCCACTCCCAAATCTTGTTCACTTTCCCTCCCAGGTCCCTCCCTCCCTCCCCACTTGTGATTGCTTTCTTCTCCCTCTCAAGTGGGACTGAGGCATCCTCACTTGGGCATTTCAGCTTGTTGACCTTTTTGAGTTATGTGGATTGTATCTTGGGTATTTTGTAATTTTTTTGTTAATATCCACTTATTAGTGAGTATATACCATGCATGTCCTTTAGGGTCCGAGTTACCTCAATCAGGAAGATTTTCTAGTTCCATCCATTTGCCACCAAAACTCGGGATATCCTCATTCTTAATAGCTGAGTAGTATTCAATTATGTAAGTGAACCACATTTTCTGTATCCATTCTTCTGTCATGGGACATCTGGGTTGTTTCCAGCTTCTAGCTATCACAAATAAGGCCACTGTGAACATAGTGGAACATGTGCCCCTATGGCATGGTGGGGCATCCTTTGGGTATATTCCCAAGAGTGGTATAGCTGGGTCTTCAGGTAGATCTATTTCCAATTTTCTGAGGAACCTCCAGACTGATTTCCAGAGTGGTTGTACCAGTTTGCAATCCCATCAGTGATGGAGGATTTCAAATTGGGGAACATAAAATTTTAATGAATAACTCCTCCTGACCTGAAAAATCTCCCCCAGTGTCTGCTATAATTTCCCCCTTTCCACCCCTAATTTTAATAATTTTGGTCTTCTTTCATTTTCTCTTTGTTAATTTGGATAAATAATTTTTTATAGATCTTAAGGGATTCATATGGTTCATGCTTAAGAAATAGATGCATATTTATCAACCTGTACAAAACTTAAGTCCAAGGGGATCAAAGACCTCAACATAAAACCAAATACACTAAATCTAGTAAAAGAGAAACTCATTGGTATAGGACATAGCACCATGAATAGAACACCAACAGCTCAGGCACTAAGATCAAAACTTAAAGTGGGACCTCATGAAATATCCTGTAAGTCAAATGACATCTCCAACAGGACAAAACAACTACTACATCCATACTGGCAAGGATGTGGGGCAATGGGAACACTCCTCCATTGCTGGTAGGAGTGAAAAATTTACAACCATTTTAAAAATGAATTTGTCAGTTTCTCAGAAAATTGGTAATAGTTCTACCACCAGACCTAGCTATACCACTCCTGGGCATATGCCCAAAAGATGCTCTACCCTCTGAAAAGGACACTTGCTGAACTTTGTTCATAGCAGCTTTATTTATAGTAATTAGAAACTGGAAACAATATAGATGTCCCTTAACTGAAGAATGAATAAAGAAAATATTCATTTACACAGTGGAATGTTACTCAACTATTAACAATAAGAGCATCATGAATTTTTCAGGCAAATGAATGTAACTAGAAAATATCCTGAGTGAGGTAACCCAGACCCAAAAGGACATGCATGCATATACTCATTTGTGAGTGGATATTAGCCATAACGTACTGGATAACCACACTACATTCCATAGACCCAAAGAACTCAAATGACAAGGAGGGCCAAAGGAAGGCTGGTTGAATCTTTCTCAGAGGGGGAATAAAATAGACATCAGAGGTGGATGGAGAGAGGGAATTGGGTGGGAGAGGAAATGAAGATAGGAGTTGGGAGGGAGGATCAGGTTTACAAATAACAGGAGAGAGAGAATTCAAATTAAATATGAGTGGAGGGAGGAGAATCTCTAGAACGTGCCAGAGACCTGGGGTGGTGGTGGTGGGGTGGCCCCATAGTATCTATGGGGGTCACTCTAGCTGAAACTCCTAGCAGTGTGGGAGTATGGAATCTGAAATGGCCACTTCCTCTGGTCAGGCAGGACTCCTAGTGGAGGGATAAGGACAGCCACTTACCCACAACAGCTCTAACCTTGCAAGATGTGCAGGAACAAAAATAGAACAGAGATAGAGGGAATGGACAGCCAATGACTGGCTCAAATTGAGATTCACCCCATGGGCAAGAACCAATCCCTGACACTGTTAGTGATATTCTATTGTGCTTGTAGACAGGATTCTAGCATAACTGTCCTCTGAGAGGCTCTACCCCATAGCTGACTGAAACACATGCAGAGACCCACAACCAAACATTAGATCGAGCTTGGGGAGTCTTGAAGAAATGTGTGTGTGTGTGTGTGTGTGTGTGTGTGTGTGTGTGTGTGAAAGGGTTGAGGGACCCAAAGGGGATAGGGACTCCACAGGAAGACCAAAAGAGTCAACTAACCTGGACCCCTTTGTGTCCCCAAAGACTGAATCACCAACCAAAGAGTGAACATGGACTGGACCTAGGTTTCCCCTGCACATATGTAGCAGATGTGCAGCTTTGTCTTCATGCCAGTTCCCCAACAACTGGAGCAGGATTGTTCTTGAATTTGTTGCCTGCCTGTGGATCCTCTTCCCCTAATTGGGCCACCTGGTCTAGCCTTAGTGTGAAAGGATATGCCTAGTCCTGCAGTGACTGATGTGCTGGGTGTGGTGTGGGTGTGGGATGGAGGGATTCAGGGTGGTAGGGATTGAGAGGCTTATGTCAGGGGCTCTTCCTTCTCAGAGGAGAATGGGAAGAGGAGATGAAGGAGGGCTGGGAGGAGAGGGGGGCTGATATTGAGAAAAACAGTGAATAAATTAATTAATTAAAAAAGATACTATGCAATCATTAAACTGTGTTTACAGGGAATAAAAGGTTTTGTTAAAAGATCATCAGGAAGAACAAAACCAGGGAAGTGTGGGTAGAAAAACATAAGAGAACAACAATGGGAAAAGCCCATACATCTAAAGAAATAGCACATTCCCAGGACCTTGAGGTGGAAATGGCTGTTTATACAGATCATTTCCCTTTGTTTTTAGTGTGGCAATGTTCAGGGAGCTCCTAGACACAGGATGTGGTTCTTTCTCAGACTGCTGTTGGCAACAAACTCAGGCAGAGAGTTGTGTTAGTTCACAGCCAGTCTGCCTGGTCTGTTGAGTAAGTTCAACACCAATCATGACTATGTAATAAGATGCTGCCTCAGGACCAAAAGCATTTTAGAAGGTGGTGAAGAGTCTTACCAAATGCATGGAATTATTAATTACTATCATTATGAATTACAAGGGAGAATGTTTTCAATAAATTTTACATGAAGAAAAAGTACAGATACTAGAGGAAAGTTGGAACTAATGTGGGACAATGTCTAATTGTGTTTCCAGTGTGCTCCACAAGACTCACCCTTCTGACCAGGACTTAATAATGGCTTCCAGGTTTCCCAATCATAGTAAAGTCATGTTTTCCTCCTATGTTTGTAATCTGTATTTTTAAAATAACATCACATTTATATTTTTAAAGGTTTTAAAACCGTTGAAGTGGATTTTTATCTTAAATAAAATAGATGTTTATTAAAAATAATTTTACATGGAAATTCAATAATAAATGCGATCTAGCATTTATATAAAGAGCAATAATGAGCATACATAGCACCTCAGAAAGCTAAAACCCTTCAATATAGCAACAGAAATTATCATCCAAAGAAGGAGGCATCTTGCAGAATAGAATTTTTTTTATCAGCTATACATCTGACAAATGATTAATATACAGAACATGCAAAAATTAACAACAAAACCAATACAAAAATAAAACCAACACCAAGAAAACAAATACTCAACTAAATTTGGAGGGATTAGAACTAATCAGAGTTCTCAAAAGAAGGAATAAGAGAGCCAAGAAATACTTTTTAAAATGTTTAACATCCTTAATCATCAAGTAACTACAACTTTTAAATTGCTTTGAAATTTCATCTTATTCTGACCAGAACAGCTAAGATAAGAAACAGATATCTGGGCAGTGGTGGTGCACGCCTTTAATCCCAGCACTTGGGAGGCAGAGGCAGGTGGATTTCTGAGTTCGAGGCCAGCCTGGTCTACAGAGTGAGTTCCAGGACAGCCAGGGCTACACAGAGAAACCCTGTCTCAAAAAACCAAAAAAAGAAAAAAAAAAAAAAAAGAAACAGATGACTAAAATTGGCTGGTATTAAGTGTGGATAAAGAGGGTTACTTATCACGGAAATCAGAGGACAGTTTCCTCAAAATGTCAGAGATAGATCTAACCTATGATTCAGCTACAGCACTTGTGGGCATATAACCATGGGGTCTAGGTCCTAGCACTGAGAGACTTGCTTATCCATGTTCATTGCAACTTTATTGATAATAGCCAGAAAATAGAAACAGCATTGTCTTAGTTAGGGTTTCTATTCCTGCAGAAACATTATGACCAAGAAGCATGTTGGGGAGGAAAGAGTTTTATTCAGCTTACTTCCACAATGCTGTTCATCACCAAAGGAAGTCAGAACTGGAACTCAAACAGGTCAGGAAGCAGGAGCTGATGCAGAGGCCATGGGGGGGGGATGTTTCTTAATGGCTTGCTTTTCCTGGCATGCTCAGCCTGCTCTCTTATAGAATCCAAGACTTCCAGCCTAGGGATGGCACCACCCACAAGGGGCCCTACGCCCTTGATCACTAATTGAGAAAATGCCCCACAGCTGGATCTCATGGAGACATTTCCCTAATTGAAGCTCCCTTCTCTGTGATAACTCCAGCCTGTGTTAAGTTGGCACACAAAACCAGCCAGTACAAGCATAGAGGTCTATCAACTGGTAAATGAAGACTTTGTATATATATACAATGGACTATATTCAGTTATAAAAGATGAAATTATGAAGTTCATAGGTTAATGGGTGGAATTGGAAATAATTCCGAGAGAGGTAAACCACAGCAGGAGAGACAACTATATCAGGCTCCTCCTCATATGTGGATGCTAGCCCAGGCTTAGGTATCATTTCATATGGGGGTGGTAGTAGATATGTGTAAAAGATTATAAAACAGATAGTGAGCATGCATAATAAAAATTATGTGTTGAGACATGAGAGGGATACTGCACACATTAAAATAGAGTTATGACTTTAAACACATGATCTTCACAAGATCTATCCTGCCAAAATATCACCATGGACAGTGGGAGGACCATGAAGTCCCAGCCCTTGTTGTAAAGCTATTGGCAGTTGATAGCTTCTTTAGGAGAAGAGTAAATTTCTTCATGGATATGGTCCCTGAGAGCTTACTTATGCTTTGGTCAATGGTCTTATACTCATGGATATACATGAAGTATTATGCAGGCTTAGCAGGTTTAATGATGATGATGATGATGATGATGATAAAGAGAGTGCAGGAAGTTGGGAAGAAAAAGTATGTTGGGGAGACAGCAGAGGAATTAGAGACAAAGGAATGGTGTAAATTTGACCACAACATATTATATGCATGCATGTAATTCTCTAAGAGTTAAACAAATAAATCAGTAAGAATGTGAGTTTTCAGACAGTAGACTGTCTCTGTAGTTGTGCTGGAATGGCACAGCACAGGAGTTCTACTTACTTGTCCTCTGTATGGATAGGATTCTTCAGTTGCGAGGCCACCATTGTCTTTCACATATTGGAAGGCATTCTGCATGAAGCCACCACTGCAGCCATGTGTAACATTAAATCCCATGCAGTCCAGTAGGTTCTGTTCACTTAGAGGAATCAGTCTCCCTGTTTTCCTGGACATTTGTCCTTCTAGAGATCCAGTTGCACTAAAAGCCCAACTAGAGGCACAATGACCCTAAGGGATGAGAAAAAAGCTGTGAATTACTACAAGGCTAATAACAGATATTTGTGGATGATTCACACTTCAGAATACACTTTATAAAACAGTGAACTGCATGCTATTCCATACTCAGAAAAGCAAGGATGACATTTCTTTTATAACTTTCTGTGAGTGGTGTAGGTTGGGACTGCCATACCTGATTCTTCACAGGAGTCACATAGCCAAGCTTTCTCCAATCCACATATTTGGGGACATAAAGAGACTGATAATCCTGGGATACATGCATCTTCTTGATCTTCTGCCTCTGAAAGCCTGTCATAATTTTCACGAATTCTAGGTTGGACTTCAAGAAAAGTCAGTATGTCATTGAGGGTATTTATAAAGAACTGAAGAGAAGAATGACTATGTTATGTAATTTATGTCATGCTGCACTCACCAAATCACCAAAGGCATTCATTGCCATGGTGAAGTCATGCTTCCCCTCAAGGTATTCCCAATTATGCAGCTCAATCATTTTAAAATTCTTTTCCCACACAGCTCTCCTCAGTCTTTCTTCATTCTGGAAAAAAAGTTGTGATTTTTCCTTCTATTTCAAGTCCAACCCAAGTTCACTCAGTGGACCCACTGATGAAGAGGAACCATGGCAAAGTATGGTTGCACTCTTCTGGAAGCCATTATCAACACCTAGTAACAATGGAGATTTTTGTCACATAATATACACAATACAAATCTTCAGATTAAGCCTTGAACTGGATTCTGGAATTCATGGTATGGCCATAATACAAACATAAATAAATACACAAAGCCAGGACTGTTGTCAGAAGTGGAAACTTCTAGTGTCTTTGGAAACTCAATTATGTCAAATGATATTTTGATGGGGCACACAGGTGAAAGGATGTCTTGCTAAAGCAGACAAAGGAAAAAATGTTTTCCTGAAGCAGACACAGGTGAAAGAGTATTTTGATATAGCAGACAAGTGAAAGGATACTTGATGAAGGAGTATAAATATGACTCCAAAGACAGTGGGAGATGAGCACTTTGCATTGGTTTGGTTTGCTCTGCCTCGCTATTCTTCACTAACAAAACTCATGCATTGGTTTGCCTTACAAAGAATTGTTGAACTCAACTTGTGGTAATGCCATCATTGAGAGAAATTCACCCAAGAACTGATCATGGGATTCCTGTGGCAGCTTGCCCCTCCCACAGCCTCATCTTAGGCTGGTTGGAAAGCCTGTGGTGTCTTCAGTATTGAACTATAGCTGCTGGTTCATGTCTGGTGTCTGCCTGCCTAGAAGACTGGTCTGCAGCTGCTGAGTCATATTTGGTGTTTGCTATGGAACTTAACTGCTGCCAAAGAAGATCAAGTTCACCCCCAAAGAACTCTTACTGAGCAGGTCCATTTTCCCCATATCCTAATAAGTTTTCTCTTCCACTACTACTGGGTAATGGGCTACAGGAGAAGTTGAATGCTTATTAAAAGTAGGTTGCAAAAAAAAATTATGGCTATAATTATCTATGGGAATTTCCATATTTCCATGTTACTAACCATGTTGTATGTTTTCCCATGTTTTGTCCTCCATTCATTCCACTGAACATCCAAACTGGGATCTAGTGTTGGAGCAGTTGAGTCGATTTCCAAGCAGAGCATGGCTAGGAAGAGAACAGCAATCATGTCTCATATACCTAGAGAAGAAGAGATTCTGATTACATTAGTGATTCAGAAAAGCCTTTTTATCTGTACCTAGAAATTACTACCATAATGGTTCAGTAAAATTATTAAAACTGTTCTTCTAAAGAATGTAGTATGAGAAAAGTTAAAGATCTGTTTGCCTTAAAGCAGACACACAGAGGAACTGTGTTTATTCACTAAAATGAATAGTAACTGGCTTAGCTCATCATAGAGTGTGGATGCACTTTGTGGTTCAGACATAGTTAGAGCAAATACTTCCGACATAGTTGGCTCAGGCTTTGTGCCATTGGTACTAAGGTCATATGAGCAAAATATCACTAGTACTAAATATGATCCCAAGAAGAGAAAACACAACGCCAAGAGTTGGGGAGTCACAAGATATCATTTTCTTGGCCTGGAGATGTCTCAGCTCATTCTCTACAGAAATCTTGCTGGAACATTATCTGTAGACAATCGGAGAAAGACAACATTTGTTAGTTCCTACTTTCTTTACTTTGGGATGTGACTGAAAAATCTAGTTGGCTGCTTCAGTGAGTTGTCATGGCGGAGATCCTGGATGTCAGAGCCACCAGTGCAGGGGAAGTCACAAGACCTGGTCAACCTCAAGAGATCCTGGATGCCAGAGCTACCAGTGCAGGGGAAGTCATAAGACCTGGTCAACCTCAGAGACCCTGGATGTTAGAGTCACCAGTGCAGGGGATGTCATAAGACCTGGTCAACCTCAGAGATCCTGGATGCCAGAGCCACCAATGCAGGGGAAGTCACAAGACCTAGTCAACTTCAGAGATCCTGGATGTCAGAGCCACCGGTGCAGGGGAAGTCACAAGACCTGGTCAGTCTCAGAGTTCTAGGCACAGTTTTGAAGCTATATATATACAAACAACATGAAATGGGCTGAACAGGTTATAGTTGTATATAAACAGGAAGTGCCTATGAATTTGAGAGAAAGTAAGGGGGGGAGGGAAGCATTTGGAGGGAAAGGACATAGGAGAGAAAAAAGGAAGAGAGAAATTGTAATAATTCTAAAAAATGAGGGAATAAGAAATGTAAAAATCCAAGCTTTAAAGATAGAGAAAAAAGTAACAGAAAGTGAGTGAAAGAGTTGTGCTGATAAGGGCATAAAAATGAGTTTGTATTTCCTCAGAGCAAAAAGGAAAAAGATCATGTTTTAGAAAAGAATAAATTTTGTACTATAACAGATTTTTTTTTTTTTGCTAAGAAAGCTCTATTATGAGAGGAATACCAAGAAAGCTTAAAAGCGGGTTGGAAAAAGTCTGAGTAAATGTGCCAGGTGTCACTGAGTCCATGTGGCAGGTGAGACACTTAAGGATGATAGGGAGTTGATGATTAAAGTTTGTTAAATTTTCTAAGGTCAAAATTCAATGAGCTGATACCAAACTTATATTTAAATAGGTGGAACCCTCTTAAGATATCACTTTGCTCACGTTAACATTTATAAAATTTGACTTAAAAATAAAACTGCATGTGTAATCAACATAATTACTTGTGATTTTGCCAGTTTTGTTAGGCTTTATCTATTTGAGTAAATATTCTTAGCAAAATCAAGATTTACTTAAAATGATTGAGCTTTTTCTAATTATATATTATGTATATTACATTAATATATTCTTATACATTACATTATATTACATTAAAATATTACATATATATATTACATTAATCTGTGACCACCTATATTTTCTAAACACCCAACAGCAAAGTATAACCAGGAATATAAGATAATTCTACCAGCTTTGGCCAATTCAAACACCAAAAATTAATACTCCTTATATAGGATTAAATATTCTTTTGCAGAAGACATTCACAATGAGAAATAGGAAACATCTCCTGAAACAATTAGTTGAGGATTCACATTCGCTTTTCAAAAGGGCCTCCATGCTTAAGTTCAGATGAGTACCAGTGCTTACCAGTCAGTCTTCCTTAGGCACTACCTGCCCCTTAAATAGATAACCAAGGTTGCCAGTGCAATGTCATACTCTTCATTGGATCTTACTATTTTAATTAATTTATTTATTTTTGATTTCCTTGGTCTTTGTTTACTGTGTGAGTGCTGTGAACTTTTGTAACCAGAATAGATTGATGTCACTTGTGGTTCAGAAGTTTAAAGTTTGACGTAAATACTTAGGTCTTATTTAGCTTAATATTTGGACCAATAGTACTGAGGTCACCTGAACAAAACTTTTCTAGCATGACATTTGACCGGCAGAATACACACAAAGGGGAGTCCAGGAGTTTGGGCACACATAATATATCCTTCCAGACTAACATAAAGCAGGTGATACACTGTGCCTTTTAACTTCTCTGGAATAAAAACTTCCTGGCGCATCTTCCATAAAAAAGTACAGAAGAACAGCATTCACTAGTTCCTCTGTCCTATACTTGGGATGGTACTGGAAACTTCACACTCACTTTTAAACTATGGAAAGAGTTCCCATGGCCAAGAATCCAGAAGCTAGAAATATCAGTGTAAGTGAGGCACAAGAGAAAGACACTTTCAAGACCACACTCTCAACACACTGATATGGCACAAGCAATTGACCCAGGAGTTAAGGACACAGCTCTTGTGAGATGGGAATGCCCTGAATGTCTCTTTGGCCAGGCCCAGATTTCTCACTGGGAACCAGTACAGAGTTGAGACCCTGGGGACCCTGATTTTACTTTAGCTTTCTCTTCTTAACCTCCCCAGTCTCCCTACACTGTGACTACAGAGGTTGAAGAGATGTTACCACTGAGGGATCTGCCTGCTTTCTCAAGAGAATCTGTCCAGGGGGACTGTAAGTTCCCATCTACCTTCACTATCCTAGGAGGCTCACCTGGGATGTCTGCTGCTCCTCAGATGATCTCCTCAGGCTTGAGTTTCAGAAGATCTTGGGTTCCACAGATCTGTTTCAGCTGGATCTCCTTTAAACCTTGACATCTGAGTCTTTGCCTAAGAAGCTCCACCCCTGAGTCCCGTCCTATTGTGACTGGATGTGTCAGAGAGCAAACTGGCCATGTAGACCTTGACATGCCAGGAATGTAGCCACAACTGATCCCATATTGTCATAGAGTGGGGCAATTCCTAGGCTGCTACTGACAGGCAATGTGACAATTCATCTTTGAGACCTTGAGTCCTGACATTGTGTTTGGAGGGTTTGTTAAAAAAAATACGTTTCCAGATAATTCTGTGTTTAATTTTAGTCCAGCACCATTTTTTACTTTAGAGAAAGTCATTTCAGTTAAAGTATCCTGGAGTGGCTGAGTCACTACAATCTAGTGCAGTGTCACTCAGTTAAGCTAGAGTTGGGCCCTGTGTGTACAGAGGCTGCATAACATTGACTTCAGTGTTGGATAGGACACAGTTTGATGTCATAAGAGTCTTAACAGCAGACCATCTCCAATTAGGAAGGACAAGAAGGTCATCCCAGATGGAAGAGGAACAGGTGGGACACCAGATCTCCCAGTGGTGCTTGGCACTTGGAATGTCTCTTTTCTGTCCCCTCATTCAGGAATAATTCCTCTTCCCTTGCTTTATCAAGTAAGTGATGAAATATGAGTCATTTGCAAACAGTCATAGTTAAATGGAGCAAAGTAACAGACATTTGATATATAGCTTTGATTTTTTTCTGTGTTTTGATCTTTTTTCCTTTTCTCAGTATTCACTCTGGGGCTGGAGATATGGCTCAGCAGTTAACAGCACTGACTGCTCTTCCTGAGGTCCTGAGTTCAATTCCCAGCAACTTCATGGTGGCTCACAACCTTCTGTAATGGAATCTGACACCCTCTTCTGGTGTGGCTGAAGACAGCAATAGTGTGCACTTACATAAAAGAAGCAAATTCTAAAAAAAATTCATTCTAAAATTTAATTCTAGAAAACTTACCTTCATGAGTCTTAATATCAGAGTTTAAGACAAAGAGAACTGAAGAGGTTTTAGACAGATAAAATTAGTAGTAAATAAAAGTATGCACATAAATTTTAGTTCCTACAAGTCTGGAAGTAAGGAACACAGCCCCAAACCTAATAGTTTGTAGTTTCCCCAATATTATAAATATATAATTATATTAAATACCTATTCATGATAGATATTGTTCAATTAGTTCATCACATGATTTCATGTAGTTTTAAAGCACATTTTGACTTGCTTCTCAACAGAGGAATCATTGTGCATTTGCATTATTTGCTAATCTCTGCTTGAGGTTAAACGAATCCCCATCTAGAAACAGTAATCTGAACTATCACTCCCTTTATGTGGTACAATATTTTTAAGATAAAAGTTCTCGTCTAAGCCATGGTATGTGTTCAGTTCAGTGGCAGCAGGAGCAGTCACACTGATGTGTAAACACCATTGTATATCTCAAGGATATTAATTACTGTCCTCATTGAACAGTAATCCCTCATTTTATTCTCTCAAGCCTGCCATCCACCATCTCACATTTGGTTTGCCTCAAGTCTCACCTCTTTCTAGGGGTTAAGTGTTTGTCTCCTACCATAGCTATGTTGAAATGTAATTGCCCTTATAACATCATGAAAGCGTAGACGCATTAAGTGATCAAGTGGACCCCAAAGCATGTGCCGCTATTTACCTGATACCTAAAGTTATTAGTGTTCTATTCCATGGCAACAGCATGTTTCCTCATCTGTTTATTGCTTTGTGACATTTGTTTTCTTCTTCTGCATCTCGTGAAGATAGATTTGGTATCTGTCTCCCCTACACTAACCAAGGTACACAAAATCAAAACTTATACTAAGAAACTTATACATGCCACAAAAAAACAATAAAAGAAACTTAAGTCAGAGAGTGACACATTAGCTGTTTGTAAGTCATGGAAACTACTTTACAAAATTGATAAATAGTGCTCAGAGCATCTCAATTTAGACCTCTGAGTCAGGTGTCAATTCAGACCTTCCACTTCCTTGTATTGTGCCTTTGAGTCTGACAAACCAGTTCAACAAGAACTCCAGCTGGCTATCTTATCACCTTCCATACTTGATAAAGATCTTCCTTCCTTTGACGTACATGCTGGGGGAAAGCTCTGATCACCTGGCTTGTCTGCAGCAAGACCCTGAAGGACATAACTAAATCCTTTTCAACAAGACTTATTTTAATTTTCACAAATATGTTCATTCAGTAGCAACAATTCATTATAGAATTACAACATTAGAAATGTGTTGGAGAGTATAGAAGGAGGAGGAAAAGCAGAAGTAGAGGGAAAAAGAGGAGGAGGAAGAGGACAGGAGGAAGAGGAGGAAGATGAGAAGTAGGGGGAAGAAGAGTAGGAGGAGGAGGAAGAGGAGGAGAAGGAAGAGTAGTAGTAGTAGTAGTAGTAGTAGTAGTAGTATTAGTAGTAGTAGTAGTAGTAGGAGGAGGAGGAGGAGGAGGAGGAGGAGGAGGAGGAGGAGGAGGAGGAGGAGGAGGAGGAGGGGGCAACAACTGAAAATACAACCTCGATCTGGGTATAGGTTTCGGCAGAAAGCCCATGCTGCTTTCCAAACAGTGAATGGCCACATACTAACAACACAGGAACTGCATATTAACTGGGGTATAAGTGTTTTTAATCTTGCAGACGTTTGACTGTGGTTCTGATTCCTGTAATGTCCCATACATGGGATCCTGTCAGTCATGAGGTCTCTCTAACCTTCCTCCCTGGGACACAAAGGATACAAAGGAGTGGAAACATTTTGGAATCAGGATGACAAAGGAGGAACATGGACTTGCTCTGACTCATGTTCACTTAAAATCTCTATTTCTCAAAACAACTGCATAATTATTTATCTATGATCAGTACATTCTTTCTTTATGGAACACTCATCATTTCCCATGTGTTAACCTGTGCGTATTTTCTGTTGTCTGCCAATTTTCCTAATCATTTTTAAGCTCGTGTTTTTGATAGTTTCATTTATTACCCATTGCTCTCCCCACCCTGGTCTTCCTGCGTCCATACTCACTCTTGAATTCACAACTGCTTCTCATTTAGTGATTGCCATGTGTTCAAAGTGGGTCTTATCTTCATGCTTTGGGAGTCAACCAAGGAAAATGGAAATAGCCTATATTGTTTGGGTTGTATTCTTCATCTTCTTCTTGTTCTTGTTCTTGTTCTTGTTCTTGTTCTTGTTCTTGTTCTTCTTCTTCTTCTTCTTCTTCTTCTTCTTCTTTAAACAACTTTGTTAAGATATAATTCATGTTTTATAAATGTCCCCATTTAAACTTCAAAGTTCAGTGCTTTACAGTAATATATTAGCACAGTTGGGAAGCCATCACCATTATCTAATTTTAGGACATTACAAAACAATACAAAATAAAAAACCTCACAGCATTTGCTTCATGTTCTCATGACTCCTAGCTCTCTGTAAATGCTAATATGTCTGTCAACTGATTTGTCTGTTCTGGGCAGCTTATATAGTGTGATCCTTACAACATATTCTCTTTAGGAATGCATCCTTTGGTAATAACATTCTGTCATTATGCAAATTACTATTTTAGAATTTTTAACATGCAGGACTAAGCATATCCTCTCCCACTGAAGCCCAACCAGGCAGTCCAGGTAGGGGAAGGGGATCCCATGGCAGGCAGCAGAGTCAGTCCCACTCCAACTGTTAAGGAACCCACATGAAGACCAAGCTGCACATCTGCTACAAATATGTAGGGGGCCTTGATCCAACCCCTGCATGCTCTTTGGTTGGTGGTTCAGTCTGTGAGCCCCAATAGGCCAAGGTTAGTTGACTGTGTAGGTCTTCTTGTGGTGCCCTGGACCCCTCTGGCTTGTACAATTCTATCCCTTGCTCCTCCCCAAACTCTGCCCAATTCTGGGTTCTTAGTCTCTGCATCAGTCTCCATCCTTCCATGAATGAAGCCTTTCAGGAGACATTCGTGTTAGGCTTATGTCTGTAAGCATGCCAGAGTATCATTAATAGTGTCAGGGGTTGGCATAGTGCCACATGGGATGGATCTCAAGCTGGGGCAGTCATTGGTGGCTGTTCCCTCAGTCTCTGTTCCATTCCTATTCTTTCACATCATGTAGGAAGGCCAAACTTTGATTTGAAATCTTTATGAGTGGGTTGATGTCCCCTCCCCTGTACTGGAAATCCTGCTTGACTACAGGAGGTAGCCACCTCAGTCTTCAGATTCCTCACTGGTAGGAATCTCTGAGATTCCCTGTAGCCTCTTTCATACCAGGCCTCCAGCTAGTCACAGAGATGTCCTGTGGGTTGCCTCTTAGATTCCCCTACCCAACATCTTGAAGGGAGGTTTCCCATGTCTGATATTGAGGTTCTTGGTAGTCTATACATCTTGGGGGAGAATTATCATCAAAAGGGCTAACTTCTTTTAATCCTGTTGACTCTCTCTCTCTCTCTGTTGTATAATCTCTTCTGCCTCCTTTGGCTTCCCTGGCCCCTTTCCTCATTCAAGTCTCCTTTCTTTTCTCCTCCCCCTCCCCCGCTCCCCTGCCACATTTCCCTATATAGTAGCTGTCTCCTTCTATGCCCCTTTCTGGGGTTTCTTCTCTCACTGTCTGGATGGCTCATTTTTACTTCCTGGTACTCTCCATTATATACTTAAACCCAAAGATTCAGAGTTATATCCACAAAGAGGAGAGGAACAGGTGGCATCACCTCGCTCTGTATACTATTTTCTTTTTTTCTTTTTTAAATTTGATTTAAGTTTTATTACATTATGATGAGAAAAGATACATGATTTCAATTTATCTGAATTTTTTAACATTTAAAAACATATTTTAAGTAAATAGAATTAAATTACGTTCTTGTTTCCCTTTTGTACCCCAACTCCTCCCAGAGACCCCACTTCAATATCTGTCATACCTCTTTTTTGTAATATTCTTTAAAATTTATAAGGCATTATAACAATAAAAATGAGTATTATAAAAGTTGTTTGATATAAAACAACAATTGATTTAACAGTCTTATGTAGATGCTTGCCTATAGCAATACTGAAAATATATAAGTTTTTCTCAATATAATTTTAAATAACTCCAAACATATTAACTGTATATTTTAAAGTAATACATCACTACCAGTATTTTTTTTATTTTTTTACTACCAGTTTTTTTTTTAATGAACATAAATATATAAAGTCTTTTTGTTTGTTTATTTGTTTGTTTGTTTTGTATTTAGTAGAGCTTAAAATCTTGGCTCTTACTGTGGTAGAAGCCCAAAATAAGAACAAGTTTTAGACATTGGATTTCATTTTAATAAGGCTGTACTTCAATGACCCTCACATCACCAAAGGATTTTACTTCCATTGTAGCTAAGCTCAGAGTTGACAGTTCTGCTGCGCCAAGGAATGAATTGTAGGCACGATTTTTGGATACAGACTTCCTGCTATGGTCAAAGCTATTTGACTTGAGTGAGTGTCTTTATTCTCAGCCCACAGAGAGTAGGTTACATTCACTTAAGAAATGGTGTGTGTATTAAGGTGGTCTATCCATAAAGTCATTCACTGCATACTATTTTCTAATTCCATTTGCATACCTGCAAATTCATAATTTGATTTTTTTCTTTTACTATTTGATATCTCTATCTATCTACCTACCTACCTATCTATCTATCTGTCTGTCTGTCTGTTTGTCTGTCTGTCTGTCTTTCTTTCTGTCTGTCTGTCTGTCTGTCTATCTATCTATCTAATAGAATTCCAATGTATGTAATATGTAACACATTTTCATCTATCTGTTTATCAGTTGAAGGACATTTGGTTGTTTCTATTTCCTAGATACTGTGAATAGAATGATAGTGAACACGGCAAAGAGTAGGATGTTGAATCCTTTGGGCATAAGCCAAGGATTGGTATGTCTGGATAATATGGTATATCTATGGACTGTTAACTCTTTAGGACTTCTCCACACTGCTTTTCACAGTGGCTGTACCCATTTGCACTCCCACCAGGGATGAATGGGGGCTCCTCTTCCTCTGCAGTCTCACCAGCATTCAGTGTTAGCTGTTTTCCCTGCCTTATCCATTCTGACTGGGGAAAGATGAAATCTCAAAGTAGTTTTCATTTGCGTTTCTCTGATGGCTAAAGAAAGATATCAGATGGCATTTTGAAAGGTGTTTCTTAGCCAGTTTAGATTTCCTATTTTGACAACTTTGGTCAAACTGTACCCCAATTTGCAGTGGGGTCATTTGTCTTCCTGATACTTTGTTTTTGAGTTCTTAGTGTATTCTAAGTATTAACCCTCTTTCGGATGTTTGGCTCTCTCTGATGCTGTGGCTTCTTTTCACTTGATTAATTACTGCCTTTGCTATGCAGAACCAGTTTAGTTTTCTGAGGTGTTATTTGTCAATGGTTGACCTTAATTCCTGAGTGAATGGAGTCATATTCAGAAAGTCCTTTCTTACATCTGCATCAATTCCCCAAAGGCCTGCAAGTTTCTCATTGGACAAGAATATCATAAAAGTACTTAAGGAGTTTGGTTTGCCACCAATAAAGGACCTCCAAACTATTTACTGTGGGACCCCAAAGAGACTGGGAATCTCTTTTTTTCAGCTTTTATATTTGTATATGAATACAAAGCACATATCTTCTTCTGTGTTTTACAACAAATAATCCATTGGAAACTCCTGGGTGGATGTCCATTAGTTCATTCTTCTAGGTGTGACCCATGTGGGCTTACATTCAAACGTCTTTGCTTTCTGTTTCTTGTTTATATGTAGACCCTCAACAGCTTTCTTTAACTGTAGTATTGTTTAGCTCTCTTATTTTCTGACAGACAACAAATACACTGTGATTCCCTTGCTTAGTGCTGGGCTAGTTGGTGTGAATACAAGAATGTTGTTAGAAAAGGCTCCAGATCACAGGTCAGTCATTTGATTGACTGGACCCAGCTGTAGCACTGATGCAATGTCATTTCCCTGAGACAGTCATTCCTGCTTCATTAGGGGACATTCTGTTCATTAGTACAATTTCTACTTATAGCACAAATGGTTTCTTAGAAGAAGACCTCTGCAAAAGAGTGATCCTGTAGAGTGGGCATTTATGGGATGTATACAACTACCTCCTGTTATTCAAGATTCACCGAAACTGACCAAAACTCCACAGCAGCTGACAAGCTATGGGGAAAAGTATCAGGATGCATTGAGCCCAGACACACAGAATAAAAGTACATGGATACTCTTCCAACATGTGAATCCCATCTTGAGCTGTATAATATATTTCAGTAGACAGAAGAAAGATTTCTTTTTAAAGTGCTTTTAATTACTTTCTTTTAGAAGAACAAAGGTTTCCTCTTGGTATTATAAGACAGAATAGCACAATTCAACAATTTAGTAGGAATACAGACCTTCAAGCATGTTTATAGCTTATTCCAAACTACAAAATTATTTTTTGACTCATTCTTGGGACTCAGACACATTCACAAAAATATACATATGTTTTTAAAGATATTTTTTAAATTTACATTTCAAATATTACCCCCTTTCCTGGTTTCTCTCTGAAACCCCCCTATCCCATGCTCCCTGCTCCGTTCACCAACCCACCCATTCCCGCTTCCCTGCCCTGGCATTCCCCCATACTGGGGTATCGAGCCTTCACAGGACCAAGTGCCTCTCCTCCCATTGATGTCCGACAAGGTCATCCTCTGCTGCATATGTGGCTGGAGTCATGGGTCTCTCCACGTGTACTCTTTGGTTGGTGCTTTAGTCCCTGGGAGCTCTGGGGATACTGGTTGGTTAATATTGTTTTTCCTCCTATGGGGCTGCAAACTCCTTCAGCTCCTGGGGCCCTTTCTCTAGCTCCCCCATTGGGGACCCTATGCTCAGTCTAATGGTTGGCTGAGAGCATCCACCTGTGTGTTTTAGAAAACACACAGGAAAAAAATATTTATTTGTGAAAATAATATGGCAAATTCACTTCTGCCATTTAAGTCTTAACATCTCACACTGGTCCAAAAATTTCTGCATGAGAATAGCTGAGTGATGTTTTTCCTCTGTCCATTTCATCATAAAGCACTGATGAAGATATTATTATCTTAAAATCAAAAGCTACCAAGTGAAATCATTAGAAACATCACGGGCAATAAAACTGACTAAAGAGAAACACCAGACACAATTGCTTCAGCTCTTTGAGAGACACTTCTATTACCTATACTCATTTGGCATCTGTTACATTATTTCTAAACCACATTCCAGTAGTTCTTTGAGTGAGGAAGAAAACAAAACCTATCTATCTAATAAATCTCCAACAAGCTTCAAGTGGTAGAAGCTACACAAATATTGATGTGTGCAATGAAGAGGGATTTTAGGACAGAGATGCTAAGGATGCTGGACTAAGCATGCACATTCACTGAAATACTTTAAAAAAATTATCTTTAATCTTTTTTTTTTTTTTTACAGTCCAGTAGTTATCCCTTCCCAGTCCTCCCTCAGTCAGTTCCTCATCCCACACCTCCTCCCCCATCTCCAAGAGGATGTTCCTTCCACCCCACCCCACCAGATCTCCCCACTCCACTCATAAATATTGCTTGAGCATTAATGAGCTATGATTTTGTACCTCAGAAATCAGAACTTTACACATAAAAGAAAAGGTGGAATTCCAATTTCTCAAAAGATTCTGTTTGTGGTATTTAACCCTTGGACTTATAACTGATTATGAAGAGAGCTGCCTTGATTCTGCTGTATCTTTTCCTGATAAGCAGAATTCAGTATTCAGAATGATGATAACACACTAAAGGAAAAAGCGCATGGGCACGAGTTTTAAATTTCATTATGGGAGCAAGCTGACAATGCGAATAAAAATATTCTTAAGTAGAGATAAGTAAAAAGTAAAAGTTTAATACAAAAAGAAATAAAACTAGTTGCTCACAATCCACTTACACACTTTGTTTTCCTAATAAACACATTTTAAAAAGTACAAGTAGGATAAGAGGATCAGCATGAAGCTGTTTTGCAACAGAGAACCGATGCACTCACTCATAAAGAAATGAATTGCAGAGTACGCAGAGCACCCTTGCCCTTGCTTATTGATCCAAAGCTGTGATTTCCTCTTTTTTCCTACTGAGAACTTATTGGAAAGGGTTGATTGACAAAACAAAATACATGTAACATTTGATAGTGATGAACAATAATAAAATATTTAGTGGTACTTCCTATTTCCTCATACCTCTCTTCTTACCATACAGTATCATGATGGAACATCTATATGGCCTTCATGTCTTTCCTCCTGCTAAAAGGTGTGATCATTGGGACCACTACCATGAGTCTTCCCCAAATAGTTGTTTCTATTCTTTGGTGAAGTTTTCTTGTCCCAGTAACTATCAACAGTGTTTATTTTCAATTTCCATTTGAGAATATTATTTTAGTTCCTGAACATTCCCTCGACTACATACTTACACCATTATCAGTAAAGTTAATGATGGGTGATTAAATATTAGAAATTTAAATATGAAAAGAACACTTGGAAACAGACTATGGCTAGTAATCCCTTAGCTCTACTCATGCATAGGTTTAATTTCATTACAAATTGATTAATATTGCATCAGATGCTTCTCTGGCAAGCAAAGCAAGAAGCCCCAAGTAACTTCAGGGTAAGGGCTACAAACTGTATTTGTAAATGTTCAGAAGATTCTTTTAACAATTCTTTTAATTTTTAAAAGAATTGAACTTAAGCATTATCAAATAAAATTTCTGAAATTGACTAAAATGAAGGCCTCCAAATTTACAAATTGATCTGTCGTAAACACATTATCACAAAATACTCTTAGATGAAAGATGACTGCCATGGAGGCAAAGCTGAGAGTCTTGAGAAGGGAACTTGGAGCACTCCCTTTGTTCATGACATCTGCGGTGTGACATATCAGAAAACCATGACTTATATTACTTCTGAAAACACTCTGAATTAATTGGAAGTATTAGAAGTAATGTCAAAAACCCAACCCAACACAAAACAAAATACTAGTATGTGTTGGCTAAAAGCAAGGTGTACCGTGAGGGTCTCTACAGTGTGCTCTGCTGAACAACACAGAGCAGAAGCTGGGGCCTGCACTCCCTGCATACTCTGGTCATTTTTTTAAAGGCCAATTATAATATTCTTTCCCCACTTCATCTGGCCGTATGCCAATATCACAATAATGCAAATGAGTATAAGCCTTAATGTGTCTTTCTTTGTTAAAAGCTACTAATAAACTAAATCACTATGTTGTATAAAAACCTCACCATTTGAAAACTCAGAATCATAAATTTGATACATGGAAAAAGTTACGACTTTCTCTTAAAATGTCTAAATTTTAAAGACATGATTTTTTTATATAAATTTTATCTAAAATATAAGCTAATTGATGTAGTAGGTGAAAGTACTATTTTTCTCTGCAAAACACACATCTTCTACTTGAATTGTCAAGTTAATATTTTGTCCAAATTTCTTAACTTTGTCAGAAAACATGTACACCGAGCACTGTCCACAGAGTGGACGTCTGCAAGGTAGCTCATACAGTGGTCTGGCTTTGTTCTTCATCTATTTGCTCCAAACATCTTCCCACTCATAGAAGGACTAGTGTAGTTGTTATTAGCAAAATACAAAGAACATGTTATCTTCTGTAAATAGATAACGATTAATCTCTAAATTCAATAAATATTTTTCAATACTTTGAAATCCTATTGAATATATATATTTTTTAATCTGTGAAGTTTCTCTTTCTTCTAGTCTAATATATCCTTGGGCTCTTGCACAGTAGTCACTAGGGATCCTCCACTGCTGGATTCCTGTTCTTTGCTCTCTTCTATCTGTTCCTGGTTTCCCACTTCATTTTTGGGAACCTATTACTCTGCTATGTAGCCTCTATCTATGTCAGTTGTGTAGATTCTATAGGCCATAATAATGATGACACCCAGCTGCTAACAGAAAATAGCCCATATAGAGAGAGCTTTTGAATGATAGAACTGTAGATTTGGCATAAAATACTGTTCTTTTCAATCTCTGCAAAAGGCTAACACCTCCTTTGGCTGGTACTATATAATCCAAAATGCTGTTTGTAAACTGGATCGTGTTTCTGCCATCCTTAATATGTCTATCTAACAGAAAGCATTCTTGGTTTGAAGTATTCAGTACAACTCTAGGTGGAACTATCAATTCATCCATTGGCAAGGTGGATATATAGTTACTTGCATCCATATAGCCAAGCTGAAAAACTCTCTGGAAGCAGTCTCTGAAACCTCTAGCAACTTCTTGAATAATTGAACATTAATCTGGTATACTCAAGTGATGTGTTTTTCACATCAATAATTGTAATGGCCTCAAGCTTTTCCTTGTTTTCAAGTTCATAGAAAAGGAAACCATTCAGCGTAAGGGAGCTCTGAAACCTCTCCACATGGACATATCACCATCTTCATACACATCATAAACAAAATTAGTGTCTTCTTTGACAACAAGCACAGCAGGCCTCTCTTTCAATGTTACATACTCAGGAACCACATATTCTGAGGCAGAAAAGAAGTATGTATATATAATTAATTTTGAAGCAGTGTCTGTGTATTTTGTATTTCTCTTTCAAGGGTGATTCTCCACCAATATAAACAAAATATACACAACGCATTTTCTGTACATGGCCAAACATTGGTTGACTTTGAAGTGGCCGAATCAGAGACTCAGACAATCTGTGAGCAAGCTCATTTTTTTTTCTTATTTAGTCAGTAGTAGTCCTCTGTAATTATATGCCAAGTCTTCCTTTAGTAGCCTAATTGTTAGGTAACCTTGACCTCTAAACTCTGGAGTAGCACTAGAGTAAGAAGTAGCAACCAACTGCTTTTCATTTCAAGTTCAAGTTTACTCCAAATCTGTTCCGATTTTTACAATGGCCAAAACAGGGTGCACAAAAACAACAAGACAAATGCCACCTTTTAAATTATCTTTAAATGATTCATTTAGATCTACACATGCTTTACAAGCCATCTGGTTAAGTAAAATAATGGCAGCACAGAGTCAGAGGACTGACTGCCCAGCTCTTCTACTTGGAAGCCCTCGCCATTGAGCTTGGCTTAGATCCAGAGATGAGCAATGAGCACATGGAGGCAGAAATTCTGGCATCATGCTTCTGCTGGCCCAGAAAGGGAAGAGAGAATGATCTCAGGAATATTATTTTTAAAGAGTCACACTTTTTTCCTTTGTCCCTAAGTGCTGGCCGGTGACCAGTATCCTCTTGAATCAATTCACAATTTGTTTTCTCAGTTGGGCATTCCGTTTTCCATGCTGCAAAAGCTCTTTTTAAAGAGCAAAGATTTAAACACCTCACTAAGTTTGTGTTTTCTATGTTCTCCTTTAATTAATTAAAACACTAATTTTTCATTGAAAATTAAGTCTTGAAGTATACACTGGTTGTAATTGCATTGCATGGGTTTTTACTGATCAGTTTGTGTTCATGATAATTTTTGTTTGGGTATAACTTTTGATCTGTGGTTTTGTGTAATAGTTTGCCTGCATCTATAATGATTAACTTCATAATGGCTAAAAATCTGAGGGATGCAGTAATGATCGTATTGTTTGTGTACTTTAAGGTGCTTGGAATCAGGAAGTAGAAAGAAGTGCTTCACCGTGTACCAGCATCATCAGTTTTGTAGATTTGAGTCTTCAGAGAACTGTTGGGGGAGATGTAAAACCCAAATAGTCCACGGACTCACAGAGCATCCACCACAGGAATGTAACCTGCTTCTGGGTTAAGATAAACTCATGCATCTCTTTTACAAAGTACACAAAAGAAGGGCTCATGCTGCCCCTGGGCTAGTTTGTTGACTTTGTTGGTGTTGGGGCTCCCTGACACATGTAAAAGTATACAGGCTCCACAGGAAACTGTTAAAAAAAACCAGAAAAAAACCCTCCATTAAACCTAAACACTAGTCCTAAACACTTTATTATCACTGAGTGTTGTGATAAGGTAGAAAACAGAGTCAAACAATATGGGGATGATTTTTTTAAAAACATTTGGGGCCTACCTTGTGCAAGAGTAAGATGAATTTATTGTGCTGAGTTTCTGTGATTATGAGTACATGCTTACATTTCTGACCAACCTAGAGGCATTGGCCACAAAGTACATCTGTTTTTGGTTTGTGTCTACTCTTATTCTGTCTTTATTATGGCAACTAGTCCCCAAAGACCATTATCTACCATGAGATTTTTCTGAATTGAGATTGTGTACTCAAAACATTAAACTTTCTAAGTGTTGAAATTCTTAAATATGATACGATTTCCTATATTTGGACAATGATTTTTGTTGTGAGTATTATACTATTATACTAGAGTATGAGATTCACAAGGAAGTGGACACAGCAGTTTAATAATGTATTTGTGTGTCATGGTGATACGGGATCAGTTGTCTTGGTTAGTCTTTTCAATTTGATACAATCTAGAGTCACATGACAAAAAGGAACAAGAGTCAAGGAGTTGGTTAAATCAGGTGGGCCTGTGAGGATGTTTGTGAGGCATTTTATTGATTAATGACTTTTGTGGGAGGATCAAGCCCACAACTGGCAATGACATATCTGGTCATCATGTCAATAAGAAAGCAAGCTGAGAAAACTGTGGAGAGCAAACCACTAAGCAGCTCTCCTCTGTGGTCTCTGCTTCTGTCTTTGTCCCAGGTTCCCCTCTTAGCTACCATGAGGGATGGCAACTTCTAAGCCAAATACATCCTTTCCTCCTTCTAGTTGGCTTTGGTAAATATTTCATCATGACAACAGAGAGTCACTAAAATGATAATTGATCCACCATGCCTCAATAAGAGGAGGTACTTTGTATAGATTAAAAACATTCCGAACCATCCCCAGACAACATCCCCAATCTAAACGGAGGTATTTTGGCAGCACTTATTTTCATTGTAGGTGCCCTGAACACTGACCATGCTGGGTTTAGTACTGAGAACAGTGAAGTTGCATGGTTTGCCATAGGCTAGGGTGCCCAAGAAGTCAGTGAAGTTGCATTGTTAGCCATGGGTAAGGGTGACAGAAACAACCTGGTTTCAATATGTACTTGATTTTGAAATTGGTTTTGGTCATTTCACATCCAGAAAAGTTTTAAAGTTCGCAAATTTCTCATGACTTTCATATTCAGTCATGTAATGTTCTCAAAACTTGAGTTTGGGAACCATTTTTACCTTTGGAGAAAATGACTGACTCGAGGTTGCTTCTTTGACAGACAGTGAAGGAGCATAAGGCAGAGCACACAGCTTCAGTGGGAGAGACCCATGTGCAGAGCAAGGCAGAGCGCAGCTTCAGTGGGAGAGACCCATATGCAGAGCAAGGCAGAGCGCAGCTTCAGTGGGAGAGACCCATGTGCAGAGCAAGGCAGAGCGCAGCTTCAGTGGGAGACAGCCATATGCAGAGCAAGGACTCCTGGACACCTCCCAAGCCTTTGCAGTAACTAAGGGCTTGTAAGTCTTCTTCATCTTCCTCCAAATTCATTTTCTCTTAATTTTTAATTTGTCTTTGATTCCTTCTTTGGTTGGGGCAAAACACAGGCAATTCTCCTTTGTATAAATTGGTTGAGACCAGAGTATACCATCTTGTGGTAGTATCCAGGAGGATGAGCCTCTTAGCCCAGGGACTGGGAGTAGGGTTTAGGGAATTCCTGAATGTCCCTGTGCTAGGCCCAGACTTGTACTCACTGGAACCTGACACAGAGTTGGTAGCTTGAAGGACCTAACTACCCCTTAGTGATGAGAGGTGGTGGGGGTGGGGGATGGCTACCAAATTTGTCTGCTGAACTTCAGCCTAACTTTGATTTTACTTTAGAAAAAATGTTTTTGCTTAAAATATTCTGGAATGGTGACTAATTATACTCAAGTCCAGTGTGCTACAGTCGTATTTCACAAGAGTCTTAAGCAACTGTTCTCAATCTTTCTAAGGCTGCGTGCAACCCTTTAATATGGTTTCTCATGTTGTAATGACCTTCCCTTCAGCCATAAAAATATTTCATTCTTACTTCATGATTGTAATATTGCTATTCTGAATCTTAATGTAAATATCTGTGTTTTCTGATGGCCTTAAGCTACCCCTGTAAAATGGTTGTTTGACCCCCAAAGGGGTCACAACCCACAAATTGAGAACTAGTAGTCTTATAGGAAGACTGTCTCTACTATCTTTAATCAGAGGTCTTGGTCAATCAGGGAGGGAACTGGAGCAGACTTGTGACACTCTCTGGCATGTGGATGATCTAGTCTTCTCTTTTTTTTTTCAAGCCAGACTGTATCTATTGTTATTAAAGATATTTTTCATAAACAATCATGTTATTTCAGATAGGACACAGACAGATACTCAATAATGATAAAGAACTTCCAAAATCCCCTCTTATATAGACTGCCAAGATCAGAAAACCACCATAAACCTGATGAAATTTTCATTCGATGCTTTGAAAAGGGGGGAGTAGCTTAAAGTGAGGGCTATCATTTCACATTTAGGATGTTGTTTAACAAATTTTCACACACCAATCCTAACTTTTATGAAACAAAATGAAAACAGTAGAACTGTCAATGTGAAGCTCCATAGTCTTTTATAAAGGTCCCTTCTCTCCTTTGAGGACACTCAGTGATGTCACTCCAAAGTCCAGACCACCCAATAGACTAGCAAAACCAATTTTGGGAATCAGGTTCCAACAAGCCTCTAATTTCAAGGGATTTAAGACTATGTTGATGGTACTGGGGGAGGAAGATATAAAATGAATTTAGAGTTCTCTCATACCACAAGGCATTTTGTGTCATGTTGTCCACATGTGTCAATACCAGGATATTTTTTTCCTGGGAGACAATAGGAAGGAGTCTTCCAAAATTACCAGAGAAAGATGTTTTCCATCATCAATCCAGCCTGGGAGACATTTTGTTAATACACGCGTCCCGCCCCCTAACCCCCAATGAACTGTTCTGTGTACTAACAACAGCTTTTAAAAAGTTCAAGAAAATATGGATTTTTATAAATTTTTTTATAAAAATTATCCATGTAACAGTGTGTATCATTTCACTTCAACCCACAGTCCTGACATTTCAGCTCAGCAAAAACTCCATCTGGCTATCTGATCACTCTCTGCATCTATCTCAGGTAAGCCCTGTTCATCCTGTCCCATCTGACTATCTGATCACTCTCAGTATCTATCTCAGATAGGCCCTGTTCATCCTGCCCTGTCTGCAGCAGCATCCTGTCCATCTGTGCTGTCCAGAATGTCCCTCTCTCCTGATGCTTCCGCCTTTTATATTTAAAATATTTTATGAGTTCTTTTTGAATCCCACACATTGTATTTTTATCATATCACTCATTCCCACATTTCTCTTAGATCTACCCCATTACACACTCACTCAGTGTGTCCTCATTTAAAAAATCCACCAAGTCTCTGTGCAGTGGTGGCACACACATTTAATCCCAGCACTTGGGAGATGGAGGCAGGCAGATTTCTGAGTTTGTGGCCAACCTGGTCTACAGAGTGAGTCCCAGGATAACCAGGACTACACAGAGAAACCCTGTCTTGAAAAACCAAAAAAAAAACCCCCAAAACTCAAAACCCAAAACCCAAAACCCAAAAACCAAAACCAAAACCAAAACCAAACCAAAACAAACAATAAAATCCACCAAGTCCTATTACTACCACCTGTATATTCTTAGATCTGCAGCCACCCATTGGAGTACACAGGAACTACGCTATGATTTCTCCTAATATTTTATAAATACCGAGCTCCACTCTGCTCCTTGGCTATGGTGCCTCTCACTAGCTGAGTGTGGTTGAGCATTCTCTCTCTTCCTCACTTTTGGCAATGACCCCTATACTTATCACCATGGTCCTTAACAATGTTCTCCTGCTGTATTTTAATGAGAATCATAATCTAATAATTTTCCCTTTAGTAGCAGCTAACCTATCTTTTCTTTATTTTTTCCTTTGGTGAACAGATAATTTTGCTCAATGCAGGTATCGTTACTGTCAGGCCTTGATGCACAAGATTCCAAGGCATTAGAAATCATGATCTCCTAGTTCTGGTGACCTAATGATATTATGTGTAAAGCAGGTAATGGGGATTAGATGAGATGACGAGGTGGGGAGTCTCTAAAATTGAGCTTTCATGCCTGAGGTTTGCAGGGTGATGTGTGACTTGTCCTGAGGAGGATGGAGAAATGTCTGTTGTACGTGATGGGTCATAAACAGACTAAAGACCAGATTGTACCCAAGTCTGGCTGGTTCACTGATGAGTAGTAGAGAATCAAGGAAGATGAGTTAGTTATAGAAGCATGGGTAACTCAAAGGCAGATGCATCACTGTGAAGACCACCCTAGCATGGGTGGTGACGCATGGCAGCTCTCTAGAGACCTCTGGAATACCTAGGATATAAAGAAATTGCAAGGCTATGTAGTTCCCAAAGTGTACAAAAGTTACTTATCCCTCCCACTCCCCAAGGTTATAAAAGCTATAAGATCAAACTCCAATGGTCTGGTCTGCTAGGCTGGAACTGAAGGAAATAATTTTCCTTTAGTGGGTTTTGACTACTCCAGTAACAACACCTGTTCTCTGAGTAGCTTTCTCACCAAATTCTCTATTCATTTTCCTCCCTACATCTTTGATGTGTATATAGCTATTCCATTGGATATGGTCCACAAATTAGTATAGAGTTGCACAAATGGTATTTTCTTCCAAGAAAAATATATGACTATGTACCTTGGCCAGATTCTGCCCATTGTGAAGATGTCCCTTCACCAGTACTTTCAACATTGCCCTGGCATAGGGCTCTAATACTCTAAATGTACCCTTCTGTGTGGTTCCTGCTCAGTGAGAAGATCCATCAGTGCAACCTTCTTTTTCTTACTCAATCATTCCTAAAGCGTATTTCACATGGCCATAGATACATATTTGAGATAGAAAGGCATTGCCACAGATCTCGAAGCTGTAGCATTTTGACCATTTGTTTATGTAAGTTGTTTGTTCCCTCAGGACCTGCTCAAGTCTAGCCATGTATACCACAGTTGTTCAATGAAAAAAATTAGATCTATGAATGTCTAATTTCTTGACTTAGTGAATCAAATAAATGTCAGCTCATAAAGTTTTGCTCAGATCTCATGGTAACTTGGTGTTCTGTTGCCTAATACTCAATTTCCATTAAGGCCAAATAACAAGCCCATAGTTGTTTTTCAGAGGAGAGAAATTTTCTACAAGTGATTCAGGATCTTTCTCCAAACTTTTTTTTTTTTTGAAGTGAGACATTTATTTTTTATTTTTTTTAATTAGATATTTTCTTTATTTACATGTAAATTTCTCCCTTCCCAGTTCCCCTCTAAAAAACAAAGAAACAAACAAAACCAACAAAAACAAACCCCAGTTGCCTCCTCACTCCCCATGCCTGACACCCCACCCTCTCCTGCTTATTGGCTCTGGAATTCCCCCACATTGGGGCACAGAACCTTCACAGGGCTGAGGTCCTCTCCTCCCATTGATGATCGAATTTGCAATCCTCTACTATATACACACTGCCAGAGCAATCAGAGTCCCACTGTGTGTACTCCTTGGTTGGTGGTTGAGACTCTGGGAGCTCTGAGGGTACTAGTTAGTTC
>NW_022196913.1:65806773-65813532 GCF_008632895.1 Mastomys coucha
CCAGCAATGAAGTAATGTTCCTCTTTCTCCACAACCTCTCCAGCATCTGCTGTCATCTGAGTTTTTTTTTCTTATAAAAGCAAACATTTAATTAGGGCTGGGTTACAGTTTCAGAGGTTTGGACCATTTTCATTGTAGCAAGAAGCATGGTTGGCATACAGGCAAACATAATGCTGAAGAAGGAGATGAGAGGTCTGCATCTTGATTTAAAAGAGTCAGGCAGAAACTGTCTTCTTGGGAGCAAATAGGAGGGTCTCTTATGCATGTGGTTGAACTTCAAGCCCACCCCCACAATGGTACACTTTTCCAATCCAGCCACAATTCCTGACAGTGCATCTCCCTGGGTCAAAGATATTTAATGTAGCCCATTCCACTCACTGGCCCCCATATGATTATTCAAACACATGAATATATGGGGACCACACTATGTTTATAGCATTGTGTAAAATACATGAGGTCCAACTTCAAAATCCACATCATTCATAGCAGTCTCAAAAAAAATGGTAAAAGTCCAAAGTTCATCTTCTGGGATTCATCCAATAATCTAAATGTAATCCCCAATATTTTCAAAAACAGATAGAACACCATATACGTCCAAATTCGCAGAATATACTTCACCACTACTAAAGGTCAATATGAGGAAATATTGGACCTAAACAAGACCAAAATTCAGGTGGACAATCTCCAAACTCTGCATGTCCATGTCTGAAGTCAAAGCATGCTTCAGATATCTAACTGCTTACTGTTTTGTTCACTAGAGCACATGTCTTTCTCTTTGGCTGGTTTTATTCTCTGAGAGCAATTTACCTGAACAGGTATCCCATAGCTCTGTAATCTCCAAATCTTGGGTTCTCTATGACAACTTCAATATGACAGGTTCTTGTTCCAGTATCTGGGATTCTCACATGATCTTCTGCACTCCTCAAAAGAAATTGTGTCAGTTTTCCAACTATTCCCTCTATAGCACTGTAGGTTCTTGTTGACTCCACTCTACTGCTGATGCTGTTCTCGAAGCTCATCCAATGGACTTACATCTCCAATAAACAGGGTTCTGATGCTGAAACAAGGCTTCACAGCTTTCCTCTCATACACTCCCTTCATGTTGCCAAGTCTTACCTGCACTGCATAACACCTTTACGCCTTTGAAACCAATACCTCCTGGGTGATTCTCACACATGACCATGTCCAGGTGCACCATAAGGTACAACCTTGGCTATCTCTGGAACATAGATTCTTTTTCTTCTCAAAACAACAACAACAACAAAAAACCTACTTACCAGAAGGTTTTACCTCAGCAATGCTGGTTTCTTCATCACACTAAATTTTTAACTACACTTAGCAAGAATCAACGGTCTCAGTAGTCCCTTCTATCCTTACCTCTAAAGTCAGAACTGCATGGACAAATCTGTCATCTGAGTTTTTTATCCTAGCCATTCTGACTGGTGTGAGGTGGAATCTCAGGGTTGTTTTGATTTGCATTTCCCTGATGACTAAGGATGTTGAACATTTCTTTAGGTGCTTCTCAGCCATTTGGTGTTCCTCAATTGAGAATTCTTTGTTTAGCTCTGTACCCCATTTTTTAATAGGGTTATTTGGTTCTCTGGAGTCTAATTTCTTGAGTTCTTTGTATACATTGTATATTAGCCCTCTATCAGATATAGGGTTGGTAAAGATCTTTTCCCAATTTGTTGGTTGCCGTTTTGTCCTATTGACAGTATCTTTTGCCTTACAGAAGCTTTGCAACTTTATGAGGTCCCATTTGTCAATTCTTGATCTTAGAGCAGAAGCTATTGGCGTTCTCTTCAGGAAGTTTTCCCCTGTGCCTATTTGCTCGAGGTTCTTCCCAACTTTCTCTTCCATTAGTTTCAATGTATCTGCTTTGATATGGAGGTCCCTGATCCACTTGGACTTGAGCTTTGTACAAGGAGAAAGGAATGGATCGATTTGCATTTTTCTACATGTTAACCTCCAGTTGAGCCAGCACCATCTGTTGAAAATGCTGTCTTTTTTCCACTGGGTGGTTTCAGCTCCTTTGTCAAAGATTAAGTGACCATAGGTACATGGGTTCATTTCTGGGTCTTCAATTCTGTTCCATTGATCATCCTGCCTGTCACTATGCCAATACCATACAGTTTTTATCACAATTGTTCTGTAGTACAGCTTAAGGTCCGGGATTGTGATTCCACCAGAGGTTCCTTTATTGTTGAGAATAGTTTTGGCTATCCTGGGTCTTTTGTTGTTCCAGATGAATCTGCCAATTGCTCTTTCTAAGTCTGTGAAGAATTGAGTTGGAATTTTGATGGGGACTGCATTGAATCTGTAGATTGCCTTCGGTAAGATGGCCATTTTTACTATATTAATCCTGCCAATCCATGAGCGTGGGAGTTCTCCAAACTCTTAAGGGTCTCTCCTGAAAATCACTTGTTGGGCCTGCCATAGACTGCAGTCTGCATTCTTTCTTTGCACTGAAACCTGAAGTTCAATTTAGTATTCTGCATTGCATGAATCAAGTGACAGACAGTTTGCACAGAAGCCTAGACTTATTGAAAACCCTTACTGTGGCCTGGCTTCACTCATAACCAGCAGCTTTAAGGATCATGTAATATATAGGTTGGAGTGACACATTCCAGTGAGGAGCCTGCTACTTTCAAACTCCAAACAGACCTCAATTGCAAAATGGCTTTTGAGTCCACACAGACTCAAAAGGGGGAATTTATTCCAATGGGTCAGCCTTCAAATGTTACTTGGTCTTTTTCCTTTGCATCTTTTAATATCTTCCTTTGTTCTGTATGTTTAGTGTTTTGATTAGTATGTGTTTTTGAAGAATTTATTTCTGGTCCCATCTTTTAGTGTTCTATTTGCTTCTTGTACTTCGACAGGCACCTTCTTCTTTAGGTTAGGGACATTTTCTTCCATGATGTTGAAAACAATATCTGTGCTTTTGGCTTGGGTTTTTCTTCCTTGCTCTGTTACTATTATTTACAGATTTGGTTTTATATAGTTACCAACTGTCTTAGTCAGGGTTTATATTACTGAGGAAATCAGGACAGGAACTCACACAAGGTGGAATTTGGAGGCAGGAGCTGATGCAGAGGCCATGGAGGGGTGCTGCTTACTGGATTGCTTCCCCTGGCTTGCTCAGCCTGCTTTCTTATAGAACCCAGGACTACCAGCTCAGGGATGGCACCACCCGCAATGGGTTGGGCCCGCCTCCTTGATCACTAATTGAGAAAATGCTTTACAGCTGGATCTCATGGAAGCATTTCCTCAAGGGAGGCTCCTTTCTCTGTGATAACTCCAGCTTGAGTCAAGTTGACACACAAAACCAGCCAGTACACCCACATTTCCTGAATGTATTTTGCCTGAATGTTTTTAGATATAATATTTTCTTTGACTGAGGTGTCCATTTTTTTTCTACCTCGTGTTCACTGTCTGAGTTTTCCCCTTCCATGTCTTGTTCTCTGTTTTTGGGTCTTACATCCCAGGTTTTTGTTGATCTTTCTAAATTTTTCATTTTCAGTTTTATCTTGGCTTAGGTTTCCCCTCATGATTTTAGTTTTCCATGTTATACTGTTTTTATTATTTCATTTCCTTGAGTGTATGTGTGCGCATGCATGCATGTGGATGTCCATGTGTGTGGTTTCACAGACATCACTACCAGACTTTTTCATATCCTCTTTAAGGTCTTCTAACATATTCATAATAGCTATTTTTAAGTTTTATATTGTAGTTTAGCTTTTTTTGTATTTCTTAGTGCCTACTGTAGTAGGGTTGCTGGGTTCTATTTTGAATGTTGATAATTATGTTTCTGCGCTGTTGTCTAGGCTTCTGGGTTTGGGATGATTGTGACTCTAGGTGTTGATATCTGGCCTTATGTCAGTTGAGTGGGTATTCTGTTCTTTGCTTTGTGTTGCCTTCTACATATTTAGGTCCAGGTATGATGTGGCCTCTGACTCCCAGGCCAGGAAGGCCAGTAGGTTCCTAGGCCGGGAGGTCACCTATTATGGGAGGCTGACACAAAGAGATGGGGTGAGGGAAGAAAGCTAGATCCACTAGGAGGTTCTGTGATGTATTGAGGGCATGGAAATAGTGAGGGAGAATAGGCTCCTTAAATCCCCACTTTAAGATATATCAATTAGGACATTGTGTGGAAGGTACCATCACAGCTGGCTATGTGTAAAGGTCATGATTTCAAGAATATCATGTCCTACAATAACCTTTAAAACTTACTGTGTTGAACTACACTTGGGATGTTTGCCTTACTCTTTTCCCTAAAAACTTGTAGTACATAATTGCACTAAGATCGTTTTGTTTACAAGAAGAATTTAAAACTGTAATTTGCTAATAATTTCTAGTGATTTCATTAAATAACATGCATCTGAGATTTACGTCACAAAGGCTTTGAACCCTTACCTTTTCATGTGCGTTATTGTTCAATGTATTGGTCAGGAAAGTAGGTTTACAGCTATTAAAATACTTTGGATAGATGTTCTGTGTGGAAGATCATCACCAATATGGCTGCAGTGGACTTTTTAGTAGAGAGGCATGACTGGATACTTCTAGTCTACCTTCTAATGCACCTACAAGAACTTGGCCATTTCTCATTCAATAAATATTCTGTTTTCTTGTAACTATCCATGTGTCTTTGCAAGGGTCATTGTTGAGACTTAAGATTCTGGAAACTAGAGTGGCTGCCATATAGACTCAAAGATTTGCCTCTAACAATGGGACAATTGGGGTAAGTTGGTTGTGGCACCTTTACAATGTTCTGGGAAAACTACAGTAGAGGGAAATGAGTCCCTGGTATCAGCACACAGAAGGTGATGAGTTTAAGGTCCAAAAGTGCTAAGCCTTACCCGAGGTGTCTGAAAATCAGACAGTGCATTTGTGAAGAACACATTCTATAGAAACGAAAAATACAAATTTGGTGAGTCATAGATTCAGAAAGACACAGAGGTTGGTCACTTGTTCTCAGTTTAGAGCACCTGCAAGCAAGCTCTGACAGGCCTCTCATTGAACTGGGAAAGTGAACTCTAACTTGCAATAGAGTTCACAGGAGGTGGTGAGGCTCAAACTGTGTATATTCACCAATGAAATCTAAACCTATGGAAAGAGTCAGCCAGAGAGAGAGAGAGAGAGAGAGAGAGAGAGAGAGAGAGAGAGAGAGAGAGAGAGAGAGAGAGAGAGAGAGAGAGAGAGTCTACATGGTCTATAGGGATCATAGCTTAGACACTTAGCTGTCTGAGTCAGCCATGGTATTTAGTATATAGTCCTTTCCAGTATGTGTAATTGTCTTGTCTTGGACTTGCCACTCCTTGCTATGTACCCATAATTTCATTATGGAAGGGAAATTCATACTCCATGCATTTGTCTGTTAGAAGTCTATAATGTGGTGGTATTTGTTTAATTTTGCAGGTAGTCACAGTTAATGGTTTAAGAAAAAGATTGAGCTTAGGAGGTTTGAACATTTCTGGGGATGTGATGACTTTTGAGGCTTGTAATGAAAGAATATGCAGAAAGAAATGGCCTTGTACTATTTTGAATGACTGGGCTCTGTTGGGTTGTGCAAGGGTCACTGGAATATAGGCTACACTCCGGTGGTCACAGACCTCATCCTGTAGATGGATCCTATGTGGTCAACGTACATAGTACAGAACACTGGTATATCCATAGAAAATGAAATTCATGGCTGTGGAACAGGGCAGAGGGGCAGTAGATGACATGTCTCTACTAAGCTACTTTCAGTTGCCAGTGATACTTTATGAATTCATGGGAATTAATAATTGGAAATAACAGAAAATTAAATATAGGCTTTCAAATAATTGTTGAAAGAAGGCTCTAAAACAGTGGAAACAAGCTCAACCAAGGAGACAAACCTGACTCCATAAGGAGAGACCATGCAACCTTTCTTTTAGAACACTGTGCACCAGGCAGTTATACCTTCAAGCAGAACTATGTGTCTATACACATAAACACTTACTAAAACAAAACCAGAAAGAAGAATACTAATTTAAAATTTAGCTTTAATTTTAAGATATCATAGTATATATTCCTTTTATTGAAGTGAAATTAAAGATACTTATGAGAATCATTTAAAGAACTTCAGAGCAAAATGTTGGTAATTTTTATGCATGAATGTGCCTCAGAGTTCACGTCATAGTGTTGTTCTTACATGAATTCAATGTTGTACTACACACAGTACTGGACACTGTGATGGGCTGGCTCCTGCTCTTTAGTCTCTCCAGCATCATTCCTCTCACATCAGTAGGCAGAAGTCTCCCAAGCCAATGACAGAGTGCTTGCTTCATTTTTAGGCTATGCCATTGTTACCAATCAAGCCACAACTGTTACTCTGCCTAGGATAAAAGCAGACATCACATTAATTAGAATGACTGCAGTACAGTGGCTTTGTCACAACACCCACTCTGGAACATATTGCCTTCATGTTCACCATGCTTAATTCCAAACTACAATACATCTATCAGGAAAAAGGCTGTCAGCCACAACACAATCAAAACTCTCCCCACATTTCAACAAGCTGGACACTTAATCAAACATTGAACTCCATGTGGTTTCACAGCTCACACAAGTGAGGACTTCAGTTGTTTCTTAGTTTGGTGTGGGCATTTGAGGGTGGGGATGTGACTTTGTCATACCTGATCCCTCCCAGGTGTCAGATAGCTGTTCTTTTCCAAATCCTCAGGTTCAGGCAAATCACGAGCCATTTCTCCTCTACACATTGAGCTTCCACAGCAATTT
>NW_022196913.1:65814846-65822531 GCF_008632895.1 Mastomys coucha
ACCTCAGATTCTGAGTCTGTAGAGAGAGCATCAGGCAGTGTGTTGCTGTTTGTGTCTGTCTTGCTTGAGACACAGCCTAAGACAGACAGAAGCATCCTCATAGAGTATGAAATATCCAGTCAGAAACAGTATAGTCTGGAATACTTATCACTATGCCAGAACATCAGTGTCTCAGCTCAGGGGTCCACAGTGTTTAGGAAAAGTGCTAGAGTTGTCCAAATGAAACTACATATGCCTGATGCATACAATGCTATGTGGCCTGCAGAGGTTGAGGAGACAATTGCAGGGTTTGACTGGACATGAGGAAATTGCTGTGTGGACTTGTCTATTACTCTGACAAACACAGCTGGGCCTATGATTACAAAGCATATTTTACAAAAGGCAGAATAGACTACAATGGCTTTGGATGAGAAAATACAGAAGATATAAATTTGTACTTGTGATCAGAAGTTTGTTTCAATTTTAATATAATACATGAAAAGGTAAATCAGTAGATGCATGGCCCTTTTCCTCTCATGTTCTCCAGAGTTTTACCAAATTCTTGTCTGTCAGATAATTGAGATTTGAACATATTTGGATGTTGGTTACAGGCAGAATTGTATGGGTAGATGAATACTTTCCTAAAAAATTTGTATTTTTTAGGAAATACAAATCCCCCAAGTCAAATCGGATAACAATCTAAGCCGAGAATTGATATACACAGAGATTAGCAATATAGCTTAGTTCTACCCCCAATTAAAATAGCTTAGTTCTACCCCCAATTAAAATGAAAGACCATCTTTTGGGTATATGCTCAGGAGTGGTATAGCTGGGTCCTCCAGTAGATCTATGTCCAATTTCCGGATGAACCGCCAAACTGATTTCCAGAGTGGTTGTACCAGTTTGTAATCCCACCAGCAATGAATGTTCCTCTTTTTCCACAACCTCTCCAGCATCTGCTTTCCCCTGAGTCTTTTATCCTAGCCAACCTTACTGGTGTGAGGTGGAATCTGAGTTGTTTTGATTTGCATTTCCCTGAAGACTAAGGATGTTGAACATTTCTTTAGGTGCTTCTCAGCCATTCAGTTGAGAATTCTTTGTTTAGCTCTGTACCCCATTTTTAATAGGGTTATTTGGTTCTCTGGAGTCTAATTTCTTGAGTTCTTTGTATACATTGGATATTAGCTCTATCAGATATAGGGTTGGTAAAGATCTTTTCCCAATTTGTTGGTTGCTGTTTTGTCCTATTGACACTGTCTTTTGCCTTACAGAAGCTTTGCAACTTTATGAGGTCCCATTTGTCAATAAGGACACATACTCCACCATGTTCATAGTAGCCTTATTTATAATAGCCAGAAACTGGAAACAAACCAGATGTTCCTCAACAGAGGAGTGGATACAGAATTTGTGGTACATCTACACAATGGAGTACTACTCAGCTATTAAAAACAATAAATTTATAAAATTCTTAGGGAAATGGATGGATCTGGAGAATATCATCCTGAGTGAGGTAACACAATCACAAAAGAATACACATGGTATGCACTCTCTGATAAGTGGTTATTAGCCCAGAAGTTTGGAATACAGGAAGAACAACCCATAAACCACAAGAGACTCAAGAAGAAGGAAGACCAAAAGGTGGATATTTTATTCCTTCTTAAAAGGGGGAACCAAATATCCATGGAAGGAGTTGCAGAGATTACCTATGGAGCAGAGACTGAAGGAAGGACAAGCCAGCCTAAATATAGCTATCTCCTGAGAGGCTCTGACAGTACCTGACTAATACAGATGTAGAGGCTCACAGCCATCCATTGAACTGAGTACACGGTCCCCAATGAAGGAGTTAGAGAAAGGATCTATGGAGCTGAGGGGTTTGCAGCCCCTTAGGACAAACAACAATGACACGGGCCAGCCGATCTGGGCCTCTGTCAACCCTCGGGAGAAATGGGGGTCCTAGTCAGGTCGACAAGACGTAGGCAAAGAAATGATGGCAGAGACGACACATGAAGTATAGGATCTAAATGTATTTCTCAGAAATGGCATCAGACTTTTACAGTCATTGCAAAAGAGAGATGGTAAATCTGGCAGCTCAATAGTTGAGGTACATCTGAGGCTATCTGAAACATACTGGGTCTAAAGCAGCAGCTATCTCCTCTGAACTGGTGCTGCATCCCCTGGGCCCAATCGCTCTGGGCCTGGGGGACTGTAGACTGTATGAATCTGAGTCCTAGCCCATCTAAGTTCTAGTCTTAGTCTGAGCGCCAGTGCAAGTGCAGCATGAGTCCCTCTGTGAGTCCTTCTGTGAGTCCCAGTCCTTGTATACAAAGTGAAAAGCAGGCTTAAGTAGCATCAAAGTCAGTGGGATTTGGCTGTCAGATGTGAAGAGGAGTGGAGCCCTCCCTGCTGAGGCATTTTGGTATTCCTAGGCTAATTCTCTGATTCTGCTGGAGGCAATGACTAGGAGGGTCTGACCTGACACTCCTAGCTTATGTCCTTAAGTGAGGGAAGCCCTTCATTACTCTTCTAGTATGTGAAACATTTCTAGCTATTGTACACTATTATTGTCCTAAGGAATGTGCCTGACCCTTGTTAGCTCTAGCAAGGCAGTTTCCTAGAGAGAAATTACAAGTTATGGGAAGCTTGGTAATAAACCAGGATAGGTTAGAAACATTGTGTCGGCCAGGAGGCAATGCCCAATCTTAAACATTTATGAATCATTTCTTGGGGTACCTTTATGCCTAAATATGAGGCAGTGTTGATGATTGGAAAGACTATTCTGGAACACGTCTGAGTTAGGGGATACCAACAACTGTCTATCCAGGAGGCACAGAACTCCTTTTGGATTCTTATTGCCTCTTATCCTTTAATCAGGATTTTATCCCCAATATTTTGGATGTGACTGGAGTAGACGAGTGTGCGTAGCACAACAATATGAACTAACTAGTACCCTCAGAGCTCAACCACCAACCAAGGGTCTCAACCACCAACCAAGGACTGCACATGGTGGATCTGATTGTTCTGGCAGCATGTGTATAGTAGAGGATTGCAAATTCAATCATTAATAGGAGGAGAGGACATCAGCCCTGTGAAGGTTCTGTGCTCCAGTATAGGGGAATGCCAGGGCCAATAAATGGGAGAGTGTGGGGTGGCAGGCATGGGGAGGGAACAGGGGTTTGTTCTTGTTGTTTTTGTTTGTTTGTTTGTTTGCTTGCTTTTTGGAGGGGAAACTGGGAAAGGAGAAATTTACATGTAAATAAAGAAAATATCTAAAAAAAATGAAAGAAAAATTTTCACATGTGTGATCAAGGTATAGTATTCTTCTGTTTATATCTTCTGCTACATTCTTTAAGCTACTCATGGAACATTTTTCAAAACTAATCATATACTTGGACCCAAAGCAGTTCTCAACAAATGTACAAAAAGTTGAGACAACACCTCCATCCTTTCTGAGTAGCATGGAGTAATGCTGGATATCAAAAGCAGTAGAAGGCTAATAAACTCATGCAAATGAACAACTTACTAGTGAATTAAAATGGGTCAAGATCAACATCGAAAAAGAGGTAAAAATATTGTTAGATTTAAAAAAATTACATGACATACTCAAAGTTATGGGACACAAATGAAGGTGGTGTCATAGTAGTAAGCTTATAGCACTAAGTGCTTACATAAAAATTTGAGTGATCTTATTCTAATAATTAAATAGTACACATGAAAGTTCTAGAATACAAAGAAGAAATAATGCTCCAAAATAGTAGATGGCAGGAAATCATCAAAATCATCAGCTGTTGAAGAAATTCAAGGAGACATTAGAAGATGGAAAGATCAGCTATGCTCATGGATTGCTAGGATTTGTATAGTGAGAATGGTTGTCCCATCAAAAGCACTCAGTGCAATCCCCATCAAAATTCTAACACAACTCTTCACAGATCTTGAAAATCTTTTCAGTATTTGTAATCTGACTCAACCCTCAGACTAAGGGAATCTCGAGCCTTGGGATGGGAGGCTTAGGACAACATCTTACTGCGCAGTAAACAGTGAGAATTCTGCTATGGATCATAAATATTTGACAATAATTTAATGATAAATACTATTCATTATTCTCTCATTATATACTTATTATAATACATCATAAAAGTTCTGGCAACTCAGGAATTATGTGAGAAAAATATTTTTCCTCAGAAAAGATCTCAACAGTTGGTTATTCGATAACAAAATGTCAGATCTGAAAACATATATACAATTGACATTATACTGATTTTATCTCATTGCTTTTACATAATTTGGAATACATGAAAGAACAATTAATTAATTTGTAATTAATTAATTAATTAATTAACAAAGAATTAATTCAAAAAAGAGGCAGTGTATTTGGAGATAAAAAGAAGTATATTGGATGGTTTGTGCAGAGGAATGAAAATGAGCAAATGATTTAATTAGAATCTCATGAGATGAAGTAGAAAGAGGTCCCCTGCATAGGTACTGTGATGTCTAACAGAGTAAGGATCCATCACTTTGAGCTGAATTTTTGAAAACAATTTTTACTTATCAAATTCATGTGAAGTAAAGCCATTGAATACCAGAAAATTTTAAATAGACTTTCAGACAATTGTCAAGAGAGTGCAACTAAAACCTGGGAAAACAAAACATAATCAAGGTTGGAATACTGATTCTATGTTGAAAAGACCCCTCCCTCAGCAAACACCACTTCTGCAAACACCACCACACAGTCATTTATGCCTTCACAGAGAACTATGTGTGAACCAACTGAAAATTCACCTCCACAAAAAGATGAGAACACTGCCTTTTAAATAAAGCTTTATTTTACAGACATGGACTTTATTCTTTTTAAAGTTAAGTTTAAAAGTTATTTTGAAGATCATTAATGTAAATTAGTTAAGAGCATGTGTTAATGTATTGGTAAGGTCTTATTAATGTGACCATGTCTTGGAATTCATATCACTCTACGGATCTTAAGGAACTCGAGTATAGGATTCCCACAGGTCGGGGTTGGGGGGTCTGGCTACCGAGTTAGGGAAGCCCCTGTTGTTTTTGCTTCTTCCTTTCCCAGTTCAGATCTTCTTTTTCACTATGAGGATGGTCACATATTAGGTCAGACATCTCTTAGACAATGGCGCTGTGGCTGTTTCACTCATTGCCCAACATTATAGTGGTGTTCATATTACACTGGCTGGAAGAAAAGCACATGTAGCATCAATTAGAAAAAATGTAGCTCAGTGGCTTTATCATAGTACTTCCTGGAACTTCTGCCCTTCAAGGGCACAGCCAGGTCTAAAGGTCAACAGGCAGTACATGTACCATGAGCAAGAAGGAAAGGCAGTCACCTACAACCATACATCAACTCCAGACACAAGTCATAGAGCAGACCACTTAGACAGTGCATGCTGTCCTACAGCTGCTATAAACGAGGACTTCAGTTCCTTCTTGGCTTCCCTATGGCAATGTGTCATGGTCATACCTGATCCTGTACTAGAATCTCTTCACCACTCTCTGCCAAATCCTCAAATTCGGGGACATCGTCAACTGGCTGTGTTTGGTTTTTCTCTTCTCCAAACATTGAGTATAAAATGTTAGTCATTGTTTCTGTGAATTCTTCATCAGTCTTCATGAGAAAAGCAAATTAAAATGTTGAATACCAATAGACTAACTGTAAAGATCCGAAGTGAAGACATAGAGTTAAGTTGTCCAAGTCACACCTACCAGCTCACCAGAGGCAATCATTTCTATGTGGAAGCCATCTGTCTCTTGGTCATGTTTGCTGTTGTCCAGTTTGAAAGTCTTCATAAACTCTTTCCACAGTGCTTTTTTGAGTCCTTCTTTATCCTAGAAATGAACATATGTGACAGCATTTCCTTCATATTAACTCTACACTCAAGCTGACCAAGTAGATTTGCTGTGAGAGGTGAAGAGGAGCCATGGAGAAGGATCTCCATACATTATAGTTAGCCTTTCTCTGCATTTCAGAAATGTCAACCTCCTTGTGTTCATAGGACACAAGTTTAAGCAACTCCTTGGTTGACCACTAGGACCTCTTTTATACCTATATATTCTTAACAGCAAAGACTATTCTCCTGGAGATGCCTGTGTACAGTTCTCATGTGACTAACCACCTTGCCAGTTTCCTCATATGTTACCTTCTCCTCTTGCAATTCAGCATCCAAACTGGCATCAGGGACTATAGCAGCTGAGGCCACTCCCAAGCACAGGATGACTAGGAAGACTGTGGGAGCCATGTCTCAATACCTAGAGGAAAAAGGGAAAAATCTCTGTCTAAATATTTCAAAGCTACTATTTTTTTTTAAACTGAGAAATTAAGGAACCCATGGTTTGAAGTATACCAAGTATTTTTGTAAACAATGTGGAAAAGTCGTAGCATGTGGTTTATTTGTAGAAAATATATGAAGGTATTTGTTAGTAGCTGTATGGCTCTAGGGATGGAAGTAAGTAATGTGAGCTTCAATTTTCAGACAGATGTTCATGTACCTCATGATTCCAAAAGCTAATAACTGTAACTGTAAGGCAGAGCTGGCCTAGATTTGTAAAGACTAATGAAACTTCAAGAGGTGAGGGAAATTGAACATCATCTTCCTCCTTATTACACAGCAGGAGCTACCATATGTCTTGGACTCTCCCCTCTTGAATGATCACAGTTTAGGCAGTCCTTCCTGGAGAATGTAGGAATGAGAGCATCTGGGAGTCCCTCTGACCATCCACTGTCACTGTGGCTTCTGAGTCTCCACTCACTGCCACAGGGAGGAAAGGGTTCACAGCCTCATGCAGTCAGGTAAAGAGGAGACCACTTCCAGGATTCTCAAGACTTTCTAGGTCTTCTGTTTAACTCCCCCAGAACATGTGATGTCAGGAGCATGCTTCCTGTATTCCTTCTGCATAGAGGATTTAAATTGTGTTGGTATGGGAAAACGTGATCCTAACTGGAAAGTACTGGGTTTTGGCTGCCATTGTTCAGGGGGACCGACTGCCCCTCCCTGTGATGGCTTTGATGCACACTCAAAGGCATCTAGCACAAAGTTGCATGCCTGAGGGGCCTGTTTGCTTCTTTGGATCTTCCACTCATCCTCCTCTGCTTCACTATACCAAGGCTCCTGATGGTTAGATTTTGTCTTGTGCCTCATTCTGCAGAGAGTTTCTCCAGGGCCTTTTTCCAGGTCCCAATCTGCTTTGACAGAACCCGGGCATACCTGTGATGTCCAATGTTGTGGTGTTCACTCCAGTGATTCAGCTCTTCCGAGGTCCCTGGAGATCCAGAATCTTGTTGAGCTGCACACCACTCAGTCTTTAAATCCCTAATTTCTGGCTACTAAGCACCGCCCATAAGTCCTAATGTCTATGACTGGTTGTGTTGATGACACCACTGGGCCCTAGGCTCTTGAGCTCCAGGCATTTATGAAATTGAAGGATGAAGTGTGGATTGCTACAGTGGACTATGTGGGAGATTTGCAAGAGTAAGGTTGGAAATGAGCACTGAGGGTCTTGGCACATTTAGTACCCTGATGTTGTGGTTTGTGGGCTGTTTAAGAAAAAATGATTCTAGGTAATTTTGAGTGACTCTTCTTAGTCCAACCATGGTTCTGACTTGGAAAAAGATACACCCTGGAGCAGTATGAGTCAGCATATTCAAGTCTAATGTCTGTTGGTTGAAATACAGACCCCAGGATACTTCCCCGTGT
>NW_022196913.1:65822785-65824150 GCF_008632895.1 Mastomys coucha
CTGAATTTAATCCCAGGACCCACTTGTAACTCCCAACTGTCTTCAACTAAAATTTCAAGGAATACAATGTCCTGTTGTTTTGCCTCTTTGAGCACTAGACACACAAGTGAAACAGGTAAAACACATATAAACATAAAAGGAAGTTAAATAAAAGTTGTTTAGAATTGAGAATAGTTAGGGTAAAGCTGTCCTGAAGCAAAGAATAGACAGTCAACGTGAAATCCTTGGGTGGACCAGGGATGAAAGGGCTAGATGAAGGCCTCCTAAGATGCTTTCACTGCTGATGCTTCGTCCCATTCTCCTCACTCAGAGATATTTTATCCTCTCATGCCTTTAGAGATTCATTTGTGATATTTAAATCATTTACTAAAAGGCTTTGGTGATAAATACATAATGGAAAATAAGAAATAGGGAAATATCTTCAGTTGCTCTCTCTAGGTTTGCTTTATGGAAATCCCATGTTCATCTTGAGGGTTAAGTTAGGATACTTCTTAAACTTCAGTGGTAAAATGGAAAACAAAGAATATGTAAGAGTCTTCCAGATAGTAGAAAACACAGGTACATAATAACTACAACTGCTAACTACTACAATCCAAGATTTGCAAGCAGAAGAACATGGCTCATTGAATCAACTAAGTAATATGGGCTCACAGAGAATGAAACAGCAAGGAGAACATGCGGCCTTCTGTGACTAAGTTATGGCTATCAGCTTGGTGTTCTTGGAATACTCTCAACAGTGGGATCAAGTGTTTCTCTGACACCTTTGCCTCCTTCGGGGACATTTTTCCTCCTATTGGATTACCTTGTCCAGCCTCAATATGAAGGCTTTTGGCTTGTCAAACTGTGCTGTGTTTTGTTGTATCTGGCTGTCATCTCTTGGAGGTATGGTTTTTTCTGAAGGGAAATGGAGGAGAAGTGGATCAGTGGCAGAGAAAAGGTAGAGGGAATCTGGGAGGAGTGAGGATAAGGATAATTGTAGTGAGATGTACTGTATGATAGAAGAATCTTTCTTTTATTAAAAATGGCACAGAAGTGTTCCAAATCATTGTGTTTTTCAAAATAGCATAAACACACACACATGCAGATACACGTATATATACATACACACATATATCTACCTAATCTGTCTCTACCTATGTCTATGTTTATATATGTCTCTGTCTATGTCTGTGTCTGTGTCTATGTCTGTCTATATCTATACTTATATATCTATATCTGACACATTCATTATAGAAATTATTTTCAAGAAAGACAACCTTACCAGTTCCACAATGTTTTTTTTCCTTTTTTCTTTTTTTTTGTTTAGATATTTTGTTTATTTACATTTTGAATGATATCGCCTCTCCTGGTTTCCCCTCAAAAAAA
>NW_022196913.1:65824712-65826378 GCF_008632895.1 Mastomys coucha
TTATCAATGACTGCATACCATGTGTGTTCTTTCATGATTGGGTTGCCTCACTCATGATGATATTCTCCCGATCCATCGAATTCCCTAAGAAATTCATAAATTATAAGTTTTTAATAGCTGAGTAGTATTCCATTGTGTAAAAGTACCATATTTTCTGTATACATTCCTCTGTAGAGAGAGATCTACGTTCTTTCTGCCTTCTGGCTATTATAAATAAGGCTACTATGAACATGGTGGAACATGTGTCCTGATTACATGTGGGACCATCTTCTGGTTATATGCCCAGGAGTGGTATAGCAAGTTCCTCAGGTAGTACTATGTCCAATTTCCTGAGGAACTGCCAAACTGATTTCCAGAGTGGTTGTACTAGCTTGCAGTTCCACCAGATATGTAGTGTTCCTTATTTTCCACAACCTCTCCAGCATCTATTGTCACCTGAGTTTTTGATCTTGCGATTCTGACTGGTGTGAGGTGGAATCTCAGAGTTTTTTTTTGATTTGCATTTCCCTGATGACTAAGGATGTTGAAATTTCTGGCCAGAACTCTAATCATCCCAAGGAACAAGGGGTCCCCGAAGCAACCCAGTCAATGGCACTATACTAATACCATGCGGTTTTTATCATGATAGCTCTGTAGTACTACTTAAGGTCAGGGATGGTGATTCCACCAGAAGTTCTTTTATTGTTGAGAATAGTTTTTGCTATCCTAGTTTTTTTTGTTGTTGTTGTTATTCCAGATGAATTTTTAAATTGCTCTTTCCAAGTCTGTGAAGAACTGAGTTGGAATTTTGGTGGGGATTGCATTGGATCTGTAGATTGCTTTCATCAAGATGGTTATTTTTACTGTAATAATGCTGCCAATCCATGAGCATGGGAGATCTTTCCATCTTTTGAGATCTTCCTCAATTTCTTTCTTCAGAGACTTGAAGCTCTTGTCATACAGATCTTTCCCTTGCTTAGTTAGAGTCACACCAGGGTTTTTTATATTATTTGTAACTATCGTGAAGGGTGTTGTTTCCCTAATTTCTTTCTCAGCTTGCTCATCCTTTTTGTTGAGGAAGGCCATTGATTTGCTTGAGTTAATTTTAAATCCAGCTACTTTGCTGAAGTTGTTTATCAGGTTAAGGAGTTCTCTGGTTTATTTTTGGGGTCATTTAAGTATACTATCATATCATCAGCATATAGTGATAATTTGCCTTGTTCCTTTCCAACTTGTATCCCTTTGATCTCCTTTTGTGGACTAATTGCTTTTTGTAGAACTTCAGGTACAATATTGAGTAGGTAGGGAGAGAGTGGGCAGCCTTGCCTAGTCCCTTATTTTAGTCAGATTGCTTCAAGTTTCTCTCCATTTAGTTTGATGTTGGCTACTGTTTTGCTGTATATTGTTTTTACTGTGTTTATGTATGGGCTTTGAATTCCTGATCTTTCTAAGACATTTATGAGGAAGGGGAGTTGGATTTTTGTCAAATGCTTTCTTAGCATCTAATGAGATGATCATAAGGGTTTTTTCCTTGAGTTTGTTTATATAGTGGATTACTTTGATGGAATTCCATATATTGATCCATCCCTGTATTCCTGGAATGAAAACTACTTGATCTGAATTGGTGACATTTAGATGTATTCTTGGATTCGGTTTTCAAGAATTTTATTGAGTATTTTATTATCAA
>NW_022196913.1:65826397-65827389 GCF_008632895.1 Mastomys coucha
ATTTCCTCCGTTTCTGTTGTTATGTCTCCCTTTTCATTTCTGATCTAGTTAATTAGGATACTGTCTCTTGCTCTCTAGTCAATATGGATAAGGGTTTATCTATTTTGTTGATTTTCACAAAGAACCAGCTCCATGTTTGGTTGATTCTTTTAATAGTTCTTTTTGTTTCCACTTGGTTGATTCCAGCCCTGAGTTTGAATATTTCCTGCCATCTACTCCTCTTGTGTAAAAATGCTTCTTTTTGTTCTAGAGCTTTCAGATATGCTGTTAAATTGCTGGTGTATGCTCTCCCCATTTCTTTTTGGAGGTACTCAGGGCTATGTGTTTTCCTCTTATGAAATGTGGCTTCATTTTCACTAAACTCCAAAAAGTCTTTAGTGTCTCCCTTTATTTCTTCCTTTGATGAAGTTATCATTGAGTAGAGTGTTGTTAAACTTCCATGTGTGTGTGTGTGTGATTTCTATTGTTTATGTTGTTATTGAGGACCAGCCTTAGTCCAGGGTGATCTTACTGGCTGCAAGGAATTATATCAATCTACTTGTATCTGATGAGGCCTGTTTTGTGACTGATTATATGGTCAGTATGGAGAAGGTACCATGAGGTGCTGAGAAGAAGGTGTATCCTTTTGTTTTAGGAAAAAGTGTTCTATAGCTATCTGTCTAATCCATTTGTTTCATAACTTGTGTTAGTTTTGTTTTGTTTCTGTCCATGATCTGTCCATTGTAGAGAGTGGGGTATGGAAGTCTCCCAGTATTATTTTATGCAGGTGCAATGTGTGGTTTTAGCTTTAGTAGTTTCTTTTATGAATATAGATGCTACTGCATTTGAAGCATAGAGGTTCAGAATTGAGAGTTCATCTTGGCAGATTTTACCTTTGATGAAGTGTCCCTCCTTATCTTTTTTGATTACTTTTGGTTGAAAGTCGATTTTATTCGATATGACTATGTCTACTCCAGCTTGTTTCTTGGGACCATTTGCTTAGAAAATTGTTT
>NW_022196913.1:65829141-65829750 GCF_008632895.1 Mastomys coucha
TTAAGGGAGTTATTTATGTCCTTCTTAAATTCCTCTATCAGCATAAAGATATGTGGTTTTGATCCAAATCTTGCTTTTCCAGTGTGTTGGGGTATCCAGACTTGTTGTGGTGGGAGTACTGGCTTCTGATGATGCCAAGTAATCTTGGTTTCTGTTGGTAAAATTCTTGCATTTGCCTTTTGCCATCTGGTCATCTCTGGTGTTAGATGTTCTTGCTGTTTCTGGCTGGAACTTGTTCCTCCTGTGAGTCTGTAAGCCTGTGTCAGCACTCATGGGAGATCAGCTCTCTCTTGGTAAGACCCATGCACAGAGGGCTGTTGATCAACCGTCCCCTCTGGGTGCAGATGGATGCAGGAAGGACCCTGTCCCAGCTGCTTTGCCACTTCTTGGGCCTGTGCCTCCTGGCAGGTTCTGCCTTCAAGTCACTGGAGAGAAAATTGTGATCTTGCCCGTGTCTCAGGGTCATTGCACTCCCTGTAGACCAATTCTTCCCTGGTGGAATAGGTACACAGAGGGCTGTGGAACAGGTTCACCTCATCGATGTTAATGGAGGAATTCCCACAATGTTTTCAATGTATATTTTTACTATTCCCTCAAAACTTAATCATA
>NW_022196913.1:65829761-65830802 GCF_008632895.1 Mastomys coucha
GAGGAGACCACTCCCAGGATTCTCAAGACTTTCTAGGTCTTCTGTTTAACTCTCCCAGAACATGTGATTTCAGGAGCATGCTGCCTGTATTCCTTCTGCATAGAGGATTTAAATTGTGTTGGTATGGAAAAACGTGATCCTAACTGGAAAGTACTGGGTTTTGGCTGCCATTGTTCAGGGGGACCGACTGCCCCTCCCTGTGATGGCTTTGATTCACACTCAAAGGCATCTAGCACAAAGTTGCATGTCTGAGTGGCCTGTTTGGTTCTTTGGATCTTCCACTCATCCTCCTCTGCTTCACTACACCAAGGCTCCTGATGGTCAGATTTTCTCTTGTGCCTCATTCTCCAGAGAGTTTCTCCATGGCCTTTCTCCAGTTTCCAATCTGCTTTGACAGAGCCAGGTCCTTACCTGCGATGTCCAATGTTGTGTTGTTCACTCCAGTGATTCAGCTTTTCCGAGGACCCTGGAGATCCAGAATCTTGCTGAGCTGCACACCACTCAGTCTTTAAATCCCTAATTTCTCCTACTAAGCACCACCCATAAGTCCTAATGTCTATGACTGGTTGTGTTGATGACACCACTGGGCCCTAGGCTCTTGGGCTCCAGGCATTTATGAAATTGAAGGATGAAGTGTGAATTGCTACAGTGGACTATGTGGGAGATTTGCAAGAGTAAGGTTGGAAATGAGCATTGAGTGTCTTGGCACATTTAGTACCCTGATGTTGTGGTTTGTGGGCTGTTTAAGAATAAATGATTCTAGGTAATTTTGAGTGGCTCTTCTTAGTCCAACCATGGTTCTGACTTGGAACAAGATACACCCTGGAGCATTATGAGTCAGCATATTCAAGTCTAATGTCTGTTGGTTGAAATACAGACCCCAGGATACTTCCCCGTGTCTGGATTGTATCCAGGTGGGTCTCAGAAAAATACTTAAGGGAGGGACTAGAGCCATGGCTTTGCCGTTAGGAGTACTTACTGATCTTGTAGAAGACCTGAATTTAATCCCAGGACCCACTTGTAACTCCCAACTGTCTTCAA
>NW_022196913.1:65831841-65834165 GCF_008632895.1 Mastomys coucha
TTGTTGTGTCTGGCTGTCATCTCTTGGAGGCCTAGTCTTTTCTGAAGGGAAATGGAGGAGAAGTGGATATGGAACAGAGAAAAGGTGGAGGGAATCTGGGAGGAATGAGGATAAGGATAATTGTAGTGAGATGTACTGTATGATAGAAGAATCTTTCTTTTATTAAAAATGGCACAGAAGTGTTCCAAATCATTGTTTTTCTCAATAGCATAAACACATACACATGCAGATACACGTATATATACATACACACATATATCTATCTATATCTGTCTCTACCTATGTTTATATATGTCTCTGTCTATGTCTGTGTCTGTGTCTATGTCTGTCTATATCTATACTCATATATCTATATCTGACACATTCATTATAGAAATTTTTCAAGAAAGACAACCGTACCACTTCCACAATATTTTCTTTTTCCTTTTTCCTTTTTTTTGTTTAGATATTTTCTTTATTTACATTTTGAATGATATCCCCTTTCCTGGTTTCCCCTCAAAAAAAATCCCATGATCATCCCATCCCCTTCCTCCTGCTCACAATCTCACCCTCTCCTGCTTCCTGGCCCTGGCATTCCCCTATCCTGGGTCATAGAACCTCCACCGGACTGAGGGCCTCTGTTCCTACTGGTGACTGACTAAGCCATCCTCTGATACATATGCAGCTAGAGCCATGAGTCCCACCATGTATACGATTTGGTTGATGGTTTAGTCCCTGGGAGTTCAGAGGATACTAATTACTTCATATTGTTTCTCCTCCTAAAATGCTGTAAACCCCTTCAGCTCCTTGGGTCCTTTCTCTAGCTCCTTTATTGGAGGCCCTATGCTCAGTCCAATGGATGGCTGTGAACCTCTGCTTCTGAATTAATTGAGTACTGGCAGAGCCTCTCAGGGGACAGCTCTATCAGACTCCTGTCATCCAACACTTGTTGGCATCCACAATAGTCTGGGTTTGGTGATTGAATATGGGAAGGATTCCCAGATGGAGCAGTCTCTGGATTGTCCTTATTTCAGTCTCTGCTCTATAGTTTTTCTGCAACTCATTCCATGGGTATTTTGTTCCCCCTTCTAAGAAGGATTGAAGTATCCACACTTTGGTCTTCCTTCTTCTTGAGTTTCTTCTGGTTTGTGGATTGTATCTTGGGTATTCCAATCTTCTGGGCTAACATCTACTTATCAATGACTGCATACCATGTGTGTTCTTTCATGATTGGGTTGCCTCACTCATGATGATATTCTCCAGGTGCATCGAATTCCCTAAGAAATTCATAAATTCATTGTTTTTAATAGCTGAGTAGTATTCCATTCTGTAAAAGTACAACATTTTCTGTATACATTCCTCTGTAGAGAGAGATCCATGTTCTTTCTGCCTTCTGGCTATTATAAATAAGGCTACTATGAACATGGTGGAGCATGTGTCCTTATTACATGTGGGACCATCTTCTGGGTATATGCCCAGGAGTGGTATAGCAAGTTCCTCAGGTAGTGCTATGTCCAATTTCCTGAGGAACTGCCAAACTGATTTCCAGAGTGGTTGTACCAGCTTGCAGTCCCACCAGAAATGGAGTGTTCCTCATTTTCCACAACCTCTCCAGCATCTATTGTCACCTGAGTTTTTGTCTCGCCACTCTGACTAGTTTGTGGTGGAATGTCAGGGTTTTTTTGATTTGCATTTCCCTGATGACTAAGGATGTTGAAATTTCTTTAGATGCTTCTCATCCATTCAGTATTCCTAGTTGAGAATTCTTTGTTTAGCTCTTTACCCCATTTTTTTAATAGGATTATTTGGTTCTCTGGAGTCTAACTTCTTGAGTTCTTTTTTGTATATTGGATATTAGCCCCCTATGGGATATAGGATTGGTAAAGTCTTTTCCCTATATGTTGGTTGCTGTTTTATTCTATTGACAGTGTCCTTTTCCTTACCGAAACTTTTCAACTTTATGAGGTCCCATTTGGCAATTTTTGATCTTAAAGCATAAACTATTGGTGTTCTGTTCAGGAAACTTTCTCCTTTTTCCATGTGCTCAAGGCTCTTACCCACCTTCTTTTCTTTTAGTTTCAGTGTACCTGGTTTTATGTGGAGGTCCTTGATCGACTTGGACTTGAGCTTTGTACAAGGAGATAGGAATGGATTGATTTGCATTCTTCTACATGTTAAACACCAGTTGAGCCAGCACCATTTGTTGAAAATGCTGTTTTTTCCCCCACTGGATGGTTTTATGCTCTTTGTCTAAGTTCCAGTGACCATGCGTGTGTGGGTTCATATCTGGGTCTTCAACTCTATTCCATTGGTCCACCTGCCTGTCACTATTCTGTCATGCAGCA
>NW_022196913.1:65834915-65835307 GCF_008632895.1 Mastomys coucha
CAACCCAGTCAATGGCACTATACCAATACCATGCAGTTTTTATCATGATAGCTCTGTAGTACTGCTTATGGTCAGGGATGGTGATTCCACCAGAAGTTCTTTTATTGTTGAGAATTGTTTTTGCTATCCTAGTTTTTTTTTTGTTGTTATTCCAGATGAATTTTTAAATTGCTCTTTCCTAGTCTGTGAAGAACTGAGTTGGAATTTTGGTGGGGATTGCATTGGATCTTTTGATTGCTTTCATCAAGATGGTTATTTTTACTGTATTAATGCTGCCAATCCATGAGCATGGGAGATCTTTCCATCTTTTGAGATCTTCCTCAATTTCTTTCTTCAGAGACTTGAAGTTCTTGTCATAAAGATCTTTCACTTGCTTAGTTAGAGTCACACCA
>NW_022196913.1:65835317-65836898 GCF_008632895.1 Mastomys coucha
GCTAAGGGTTTATCTATTTTGTTGATTTTCACAAAGAACCAGCTCCATGTTTGGTTGATTCTTTTTATAGTTCTTTTTGTTTCCACTTGGTTGATTCCAGCCCTGCGTTTGAATATTTCCTGCCATCTACTCCTCTTGTGTAAAAATGCTTCTTTTTGTTCTAGAGCTTTCAGATGTGCTGTTAAATTGCTGGTGTGTGCTCTCTCCATTTCTTTTTGGAGGTACTCAGGGCTATGTGTTTTCCTCTTAGGAAATGTGGCTTCATTTTCACTAAACTCCAAAAAGTCTTTAGTGTCTCCCTTTATTTCTTCCTTGATGAAGTTATCATTGAGTAGAGTGTTGTTAAGCTTCCATGTGTGTGTGTGGGATTTCTATTGTTTATGTTATTTTTCAGGACCAGCCTTAGTCCAGGGTGATCTTACTGGCTGCAAGGAATTATATCAATCTACTTGTATCTGATGAGGTCTGTTTTGTGACTGATTATATGGTCAGTATGGAGAAGGTACCATGAGGTGCTGAGAAGAAGGTATATCCTTTTGTTTTAGGAAAAATTGTTCTATAGCTATCTGTCTAATCCATTTGTTTCATAACTTGTGTTAGTTTTGTTTTGTTTCTGTCCATGATCTGTCCATTGTAGAGAGTGGGGTATGGAAGTCTCCCAGTATTATTTTGTGCAGGTGCAATGTGTGGTTTTAGCCTTAGTAGTTTCTTTTATGAATATAGATGCTACTGCATTTGAAGCATAGAGGTTCAGAATTGAGAGTTCATCTTGGTAGATTTTACCTTTGATGAAGTGTCCCTCCTTATCTTTTTTGATCACTTTTGTTTGAAAGTCGATTTTATTCGATATGACTATGTCTACTCCAGCTGTTTCTTGGGACCATTTGCTTAGAAAATTGTTTTCCAGCCTTTTACTCTTAGGTAGTGTCTGTCTTTGTCACTGAGGTGTGTTTCCTGTGTGCTGCAAAATGTTGTGTCTGTTTACATAGCCAATCTGTTAGTCTATGTCTTCTTATTGGGCAATGGAGTCCATTGATATTAATAGATATTAAGGAAAAGTAATTGTTGCTTCCTGTTATTTTTGTTCTTAAAGTTGGAATTCTGTTCATGTGACAGTCTTCTTCTAGATTTGTTGAAATATTACTTTCTTGCTTTTTCTAGGATGTCATTTCCCTCCTTGTGTTAGAGTTTTCCATATATTATACTTTGAAGGGCTGGTTTTGTGGAAAGATAATGTGTAAATTTGTTTTTGTGATGGAATACCTTAGTTTCTCCATCTATGGTAATTGAGTGTTTTGCTGGCATTTGTGGTGTCTCTTAGGGTCTGTATGAGATCAGCGCAGGAACTTCTTGCTTTCATCTTCTCTGCCTAGAAATATGGTGTAATTCTGATAGGTCTGTGTCTATAAGTTACTTGACCCTTTTCCCTCAGTGCTTTTAATATTCATTCTCTGTTTTGTGCATTTGGTGTTTTGATTACTATGCGACAGCAGAAATTTCTTTTCTGGTTCATACTATTTGGAGTTCTGTAAGCTTCTTGTATGTTCATGGGCATCTATTTCTTTAAGTTAGGGAAGTTTT
>NW_022196913.1:65838215-65838583 GCF_008632895.1 Mastomys coucha
GATTGAGACTCATTTGAGCACCACCCATAAGGTCTGTGTGACCTGACACTTTCATTTTGTGACACATGCATTATATGAAAGTTCCCATTTTAAGTATTTTAGGTAAGGGACTTAGTTGCACTATGCCCTTAGAAGCTGATTAAAACATAAACAGTAGACCTGCAAGATAATCCTTGCAAGGCAAAGACTTCTTCCACAAAGCCTGGTGGACTGAAGTTAAATGACTCAGTGGTGGACGAAACCCACCGACTCCTGTGTGTTCTTCTGACTTCCACACACATGCCCTCCCCTCAATTCAAAACACACACAGACACACACACATACACACACACACACACACACACACACACACACACACACACACACAC
>NW_022196913.1:65838608-65838934 GCF_008632895.1 Mastomys coucha
CACACACACAGGCATGCATTTGCTAACACACAGAGACACACACGCATATGTGGAGAAAATATATTATTAAATGTGGGCTTTGAGCATGTATTTATTTCTAGTGTGCCCTCTCTTGCTTGCTCTCAATCACTGCTCCAGCTGTCATGTCTGCCAACTTCTGCCATGATACTTCCCTTATTTTGAACTCTAATGCAATGGAATCATATGCCAAGAAAAACATTTCCCTCCATAAATTGCCTTGGTCATGCTGTTTCACCAATTACTTTCTGTATAATATTTAATGAACATTTAACACCAATTTTTTCTGTATAATATTTTAGGAACAT
>NW_022196913.1:65842132-65847053 GCF_008632895.1 Mastomys coucha
GAAATGGATACTCTCCACTTTAACCTATTTCAAGTGATTGTACCCATTTTCCTAACATTTATAAAAGAGTTCATTTGAGGAAAGTAGCTGAAAAAATTTTCTTAGAAATCAGTATCTCTCCTATATACAAATAACAAAAAGTCTAAAAAAGAAGTCAAGGAAATAACCTCTTAACCAATAGCTTCAAATAATATAAAATATCTTGAGTTCTGTTTAATGAAGCAAGTGAAGGACTTATATAATAAAAACTTCAAATCTTGAAAGACAAAATTTGAAGAATATATCAGAAGACAGAAAATCTCCCATGCACATGGATCAGTAGAGTTAATACAGTAAAAACTTCCACTCTACCCAAAAGCAATCTACAGTTCAATACGATTCTCATTAAAATTCCAACACAATACCACAGAGACACTGAAAATACTTATTAACTTCATATGGGAAAAATGAGTAAGTATAACAATCCTTAATAATAAAAGAACTACTGGAGATCTTACCATTTCCTGTTTCAGTTCATATGCAATTAAAAACAGCACAGTAAAGGCATAAAGACAGACATATTCATCAATGGAATTGAACTGAAGATCCTGACATAAATGCATATATCCATGAACATCTGATTTTTGACAAAAAGCCAGATGTATACTGTAGAAGAGAGAGAGCATCTTCAACCAATGCTGCTGGTCAAACTGGATGGCTGCATGTAGAAGAACGTAATAAATCCATACTTATCACCCTACAGAAAACTCAACTCAAAATGATTCAAAGACCTCAAAGTTAAACCAGATACACTGCATCTGATAGAAGAGAAAGTGATAAATAACCTTGAACTCATTGGAATAGGAGGCAAATTCTTGAACATAACACCAATCATATAGATATTAAGATAATATTCATGCAGGGAGCAGAAACATTTCTAAGTCACAATCCCTGCCTTGGTACCCAGGTCCATAGAAGTGGAAGTAGCTATTGATCCCATGTTGGCACACAGCTCCATTGTGTAAGGGCTGAGAGCATACTCATTCTGATTTGACTCACAGAACCTTCCAGCATTACCAGCAGGACTGATATGGAAGGCTCAGGGTCTTTATGGCAGGTGCCTCCACATTGGCAGGTGTTCCTTCCCCATGAATCAGGGGCAGATTCACAGTTTAGCCCTCTGTACCCAGGAGGACAAGAACACAGAAAACCTCTTTCTTCTGGGATACTCACACAAGTGACAATTTCTTGGCAGGGACTGGGAAAGCAAGGGTCTTTTAGATCTTCACAGTCTTTACCCAAATTATTGGCTATGTCTAAGCAACATAGCCAATAATTGCTGTTTGTGGAAAACCTGTGTGCTTAGAGTTGTTCTGGCAAGAATTTAAGAGACATTTGCTATTGTTTTTATTGCAAAAGGATTCTGGCATCTCAAGTCACTGCAGGTGAAATTTTTACATGATCAGACTGTGTTAGGTTACAAAAGGGTCACTTGAACCTGACCTACAAGGCCACAGTGTATATAAAGCACAGGAGAACTTAGTTCAATGGAAAAAGTTGCCTACTCTCTGTACCAAATATGAAATTTCACTTGTAAAATTCACATGAATTGAAAATAATTTCTTTCCAGAAAATTTCAAGGAGTCTTTCAGATCATGGCTAATAGAGTGCCCTTAAACCCCTGGAAACAAAGCTCAACCAAGGATGGAATGTGGATTCTGTAGTGAAAAGAGCTCCACTCTTCCTCCTAGAATGGGATTTCTCTAATCAAGTGTACCTCCAAGGAAATCTTTTCTTTAACCACATCAAAACTTACTGAAAGAAATCCAGAAAGATAGCAAAATACTACATTTAATATCAAGCATTTTTTTAAGACATTGGTGTTTATACATGTATGTGTATGTAATCATGCATACATTTACATATATATGCTGTATATTTATATATATGCCTATAGATTGGATAGAGCAAAAATTAAAGATCTTTGTGAGAATCAATAACACAAAGGTCTTCAGAGCATGGTTTAAAATGTTGATGAGGTTTTATTAGTGTAATCAGGATGTAGAGTTCACTGAACAGTGTAGAATTGAAGGTCTTGGGTATTGGATCCCTCAGAGGACAAGTTGGTCAGAGTACAGGCTGCCCATTATAATGGGGAGGCCACCTGCTATTTCTTCTTTCTTTCCCCTAGTCTAGCCTTGTCACCACCATTCAGCTCACAGTCTTGGGGCAGAAGGCACCTGACACAACATGTCATAGCAATTGCTTCATTCCTTGGCTATCTTTGTGTTGACATCCACATCACAACTGCTACTCTGGAAGCAAAGCACATGCTGCATTCATTTGAAAATCATGCAAGTCAGTGACTCTCTTGCAGTATCTCTCCAAGCATTTTTGTCTTTCAAGTGCACCAGCTACATTTAAAGCCCAGTCTACAGAACATCTACCATGAGAACGTGAAAAAAACAAAAACAAAACAACCCCCCCAAAAACAACAAACAAACCTGATAGTTGCCTACAATCAAATATCAACTCTAGTCAGTATTCATAAAGCTGAACATTTGGGCACAGAGTGAACTGTATGTTGTTCCAAAGCTGACAGATTGGGGAGAGTCAGTTCCTTCTTGGCTTCCCTGTGGGTAGTTGAGGGTGGGAATATGATACTGCCATACCTGATCCTCCTCAGGTGTCACACTGTGGTCCTCTATCACTAAAGAGATGTGATTGTCTCCGGTCTTATACCACTGGGTCAGAAGAGCAAGTCATCATTTCCCAGAATTCATTATTTAACTTTATGGAAAAGCAAAACAAACAAACAAACAAAAGAAAATATTGAAAACCAACATACTCTTGGAAAATGGAAAAAAATAAGAGATACCGAATTGTCAATTCACATGTCACTTACTGCTGGGCAGGCTCTGTGGGGAAAGAACCAGGTGAGAGGGAGAGAACCAGGTTCAGCCTAGCCTCTCAGGGCTGAGCGGGATGGTGAGTGTCATGGCTTGGATCTCCTGCCTCCAGAGAATAACCACCCCAAACTGGAAGTCTGTCAAAGCAGGAACTCGTTTTTTTTTTGTATCAACCTTTTCTTTATAAAGGGCTGAAAGAGGAGGGCGAGTTTTCTGCTGAGGTGAGATGACATAGGGGGAGGGGAAAGTTGATGAAGGGTATGAGGTAAGTAATGGAACCAACAGTCACTCTACATCAGCAGGAGCTAGGCAAAGGCAGGCTTAAGCAGGTTGTGCTGAGTCAGTCCAGTACGGACGTGACTGAGACAGTTTACAAAACTTGAGCCAGGCTCAGCTTTGTCCTCAAGGCCCAAACCAGGGCCAAATAGAGCCCAACAACTTACCAAGTCACTAAATTCATCAAGGCCCATGTAGAAGCTGGTCTTACCCTGATCATATTCTGCATTGTGCTCCTTAACTTTCTTCTTATTTTCCTCCTATACCATTCTTCTATGTCCTTCTTCACCCTGAAAATAAACTCAACAGATACTATTTCCTTCATATTAACTCACCCCACCCCCAAAGATGAACAAGTGGAGTGTAGTGACTGGTAAAAAGGAGCCCTGGAGAGGGATCTCAGTATGCCGTAGCCAGCTATTCTCAACACCCAAAGGATCAGCACCCCTGGCTGCATTGAGTTTATATTGCACAGCTTTAGGCAATTCCTTGGTGATGGGTTATTTCTGGGTCCATTTCTATATTCACAAACTCTCCACACTTAATGTCATTCTCTCTGAGACCTCTCTGTTCCTATGTTACCTACGTGGTAGTAGGATTTCTCATATTTCCCCTCCACTTCTGCCACTCAGTACCCATACTTAGATCAGGTGATGGAGAAGTGGAGGCCATTTCCAAGCAAAAGTTTGTAGTAAAACAGAAGGAGTCTTGTATAAAAAACCTAGAGGAAGAATTCTAGGGTTAGTCAGAGCGAAGCTATTGCAATACTTTTGCGGCATTGTTCATTTGGACCTCATGCACCGTGCCCCTTGGCTGGTGTATGCTTCTTCCCTGAAATTGGTAGTGTCTGAGGTAGAGGCTGAAACAGTACTACACTCTCCCTTGCTGCCTAGATACTGCTTAAATACAAAGGAGCCCCCCAGGGGAAGTTCACTCCCTCTTCTAATCTAATCCCCTCTAGGTTCTAGCCCTCCTTACCTGGAGGGATTGGCCCACTACCTGGCATCAAGGTGCAAGCTCAGCTAATGCATATGGGTCATAGAGTTAAGAAATATGGCTCTGAAGACAAACTAGATCCCAGGACCTACGTTTTGTTTTACAGGATCTGACTTTTCTGAGAATTTGAGGGCTCACTGAGTATTCTCTGTTTGTTAGGAAGAACATCTTCAGGGATCACAGAGCTACAGCAGGGTGACACCAAGGGGAACAGCTAGTGTGCCTCACAATCTTACCCTAGATTCTCCATCTAAGTGGAGAGCATATGCTAGCTTAAGAAATGTGAAGAAGCTGCTGAGAGCCCATCTGAAGAGTCAAGGCATGTGCAGCTGTCTGTTTCAGACAGACAGGAGATTCTACAGGAGCGTGAAATAACCTCCCAACACAGTAACCAAAGACACTGGTTACTCAGGCCAACCTTCAGTTTCTCAGCTCAGGAATTCTCATGATGAATAAAGCTCACCTGAGCTGCCACAATCAAAGAAGAGATGCACAAAAAGGTGGCTTCCAGAGTTTGACTGGACACAGAGAAGCTGCTGTGTGTATTTCATCAGTACTCTGACTAGCACGACTGGGGATATGATTGATTACACAGGAGATAAAACAAAAGTCAGAAAAGAGGACACAAGGGTTACTGAAAACTACAGAGAACGTAAATTATGTGCGAGGAGATGTGAAGCTTTTTCCTATTCAAATATATCTGGAGGAAAGATGGAAGAGCATATTCATGGCCATTTTCCTGTGAATTTCCCAGTTTGACT
>NW_022196913.1:65847688-65855589 GCF_008632895.1 Mastomys coucha
TCATTGTCAAAAGTAGGCTCTAAAACTCTAGCAACAAGCTCAACCTGCCACACCAACTCCAGTAGAATTTGTGTGATAAGTTCCACAGACCAAGATGAAAACTTCAAAAGAAGCAGGTCTCTTGGAACCGATTGTGGAACTCCTGCACAGAAGAAAATATTGAGCCATAGTTCTCATGGCAATTTATCTGTTTTGTTTTCTCTCATTTCTTTTCTTATTTACAGCATGTCCTTGGTAGCCTAGGCTATAATCTTAAGCGAGAATAATGGATAAGGAACCATCCCTTGAGATGGAGTCACTAACATAACCTTATATCTGGGGAAACCAACATTTTATTTCATAAATCATTTACAAAATTGTATCATAGTATTATTTTAGATAAAAACTTTCCCAACAGTAAAATTTCATATGGCTCCTTGTTTGTCATTGGAGGTGGGCTTTGATATATGGAAAAGAAATCCTTAAATAAAGAGAATTAAAATAGTTTAAATTTATGCATTGAAGATGTATAAAAGAAATCAGGCATTAGAAGTTAAGGAATAATTGACCATAAATATTTATTAACCTTTTCTTGGAAATATATCACTAGCCTTGGATGACTGCCCCACTGAATACATTCTTTCAGAGTTGTAACGTTTACTTGATTTTTGTGCTTTATTGTGCTAAATGATGATGGAATTTGCAATTGCTTCACTGAACATATCTTCTAAGAACTGTAATAATTTTTTTATTGTATAAAAACTCCTGCTCTAGAAGTGCAAAATACCTCAGATTCAAACTGCCTCTGTGTTTGTTTCTGTTTGTCACTGCTGAATCCTTACCTACCTAGCTTTTGAGGACCCTCATTCCAGGGACCTCCATACCCAACTGTGGTCGTCCATGGCATCAACCACTGATGTAAACCTGACTCTCATAATGAGAGAACCATGCACTCTTTCTCTTAGAGCATCATTATACCCTTAAGCATATCTATGCGTTTATATACATAAAAACTTACTGAAACTAAATCAGAAAGAACCAAAATACTATTTTAAAATCTAGCTTTAATTTTAAGATATCCTAGTATATATTCATTTCAGTAAAGTAAAAACTAAAGATCCTTATGAGAATCATTTAAAGAACTTCATGCCATGGACTGAAAAAATTTGTAATTTTATTAGCATGAATGTGCCTCAGAATTCACATGAATTCAATGTAGTTCTTAAATGAATTCAATGTTGTACTATACACAGCACATGCTGGACACTGTGATGGGCTGGCTCCTGCTTTTGAGCCTCTCCAGCATCATTCCTCTCACACCAGGAGGCAGAAGACTCCCAAGCCAATGACCGAGTGCTTGCTTCACTTTTAGGCTATGCCATTGTTACCAATCAAGCCACAACTGTTACTCTGCCTGGAATTAAAGTGTCAAGCAACATTCATCTACTTCAGTAATGTCTGCGCATCAAACCTGAAAACCTGATCATGGACTTTAGGTGTATTCTTCAAAGGGAGCCTGTCTCCTGAGGTATTCAGTTACTGACATCTCCTAAGACAGCTGTGTTCCAGATTGGTCTCTGCTAAAGGTTGTGGAGATATCTGAGTGCTTTCTTTATTCAGGCATAAAGATTGCTTAAGAAATGATTCCATTATTAGCTAAATTGAGATTAAACATTATGTCCTAGCGTCCACAGTGTTTCAATAATCCTAATGGATTTCATAGCTGTAATTAGCTTGGAATTTTTACAAAGGAGCTGTCTTACCAGACAGGGTGTCTCCAGTGTTAGAGATAGTAGTCAGGGAGCAGTCCCACTTAAGCATAATTGCTTTACTAACCAGAGAGAAATTGTAGGGTTTCTGTCACTAATCATCTATGTTACAGTCAAGGATATTCTCAAGGACCTCCAGATGCTTGCCTCGGACAGATCCTGAGAATTTATCTTGGGGCTGCCAAGATAACCCAGCGGGAAGGACACCACTGCTCCTCTACCTTGCACCTGGCTGCTTGTTCTCAATGACCTTGATGTGCCTGTCTCCTGCCTACTTGACTTCTGTTATTTGCCCTGTTTCTGTATACTATATATGCTTGATTTTACTTTGCATAATTACACTCAGATACCACACTCCCTTGTGTTGTTTCTATTTGTCATTTCTTCACCAACGCCTTGTTGACCTGACTAGGACCCTGTTTTCCCATGGGTAGAGGGAAGCCCAGACTGGCTGGTCCATGACATAATAGCACACATCACAGTAATTAGAATGACTGCAGCACAGTGGCTTTGTCACAACACACACCCTGGAACATATTGCCTTCATGTTCACCATGCTTAATGCCAAACTACAGTACATCAATCAGGAAGAAAAGGCTGTCAGCCACAACACAATCAAAACTCTCCCCACATTTCACCGATCTGAACACTTAGTCAAACATTGAACTCCATGTGGTTTCACAGCTCACACAAGTGAGGGCTTCAGTTACTTCTTAGTTTGGTGTGGGCATTTGAGGGTAGGGGTGTCACTTTGTCATACCTGATCCCTTCCAGGTATGGAAGATGCTGGAGAGGCTCAAAAGCTATCCACCTTGAGTTTATAAAGCCTGTCTTTAGGCAAGTCCTTAGTAATGGCTTTTCTTTATGGCCACATTTATGCCCACAGACTCCCAACAGCAAGAGCCCTTCTTTCTGATATCCCTCTGGACTGTCCCCATGCTACCAACCAGGCTGTAGGATTTTTCAAATTTCTTCTTCCATTTTTTTCTTTTTTTTAAATTACAAACTCTATGTAATCAATTCTTTTTTATTCAATATTTTCTTTTTTTAACTTTTATTGCTTTATGATGAGAAAAGTTACATGATTTCAATTTATCTGAATTGGTTAAAATTTAAAAACATACTTTAAGTAAATAGAATTACATCATATTCTTGTTTCCCTTTTGTAGCCTAACTCCTCCCAGAGACACCCCGTCAATACCTACAATATCTTTTTTTGTTATATTCTTTAAAATTTATACAATATTATAACAATAAAAATGAGTATTATAAAAGTTGTTTGATATAAAACAACAATCAATTTAACAGTCTTATGTAGATGCTTTTCTATAGCAATACTGAAAATACATACATTTTTTCTCAATATAAAGTTTAAATAGGGGGCTGGAGAGATGTCTCAGTGGTTAAGAGCACTGGCTGCTCTTCTGAAGGTTGTGAGTTCAAATCCCAGCAACCACATGGTAGCTCACAACCATCTGTAATGAGATCTGATGCCCTCCTCTGGAGTGTCTGAAGACAGCTACCATGTACTTACATATAATAAATAAATAAATCTTTAAAATAATTTAAATGACTCCAAACATATTAACTATGTACTTCAAAGGAATACATCACTACTATTATTTTCTTAAATGATCATAAATACATAAAGTCTTTTTGTTTGTTTGTTTTGTATTTAGTAGAGCTTAAAATCTTGCTTGGATCTTACTGTGGTACAAGCCCCAAATAACATTTTTTAGACATTGGATTTCATTGTAATAAGGCTGTACATCAATTACCCTCATATAATCAAAGGATTTTACCTCCATCGTAGCTAAGCTGAGAGTTGACAGTTCTGCTGTGCCAAGGAATGAATTGTAGGAACGATTTTTAGATACAGACTTCCTGCTATGGTCAAAGCTATTTGACTTGAGTGAGTGAATTTATTGTCAGTCCACAGAGAACAGGTTACATTTGTTTAAGGAATGGTGTGTGTATTAAGATGGCCTATCCATAAAGTCATTCACCAACTGTTTCAATGAACAATGATTCTGCTTGGAGGGTGGCACAGACATTAGGTGAGGGTAAGAATTTGGTTCATTGGCTGTGATAATTTGGAAAAGCATTCATCTCAGTGAAAGAGTAACATATAAAGTCCTCTTCTTCAAATATGATACAAGAGTTACAAACATCAAGCAAAGCATTCAGTCTCACTCTTTGTTGTTCTTTTATAAGCCCCTTCCCAATTTAATAGTCTACATTTCTTTTGGGTATATAAATACTTTTAAAATGTGTAAGCTGTTCTGAAAGCCAGAGTATAGTATAAAAACATGAAATAATCAATACTACTAATAGAGAGGATGAGATAGGAGAAGCAAGATTTCAAGACCTTTATGTTGTACACAACAAGACACTGTCACAAACAAACAAGCTGAAAGTGTATATAGATTGTACAATATTGGACCTATATCTCCAATTACCAAGTTAGAGAGACCATTTGGTGACAATCAACAAATTTCTAATTCCTCATATTTTTGGATTTCAATTGATTAGGATATGTTGGTAATATTAATTTTCATATTAAGATATTAAGAGAAAGTAATTGTTACATCCTGTTGTTTTAATTGTAAGAGGTGGAATTAGGTTTGTGTGGTTTTGTTGAAAGATTACTGTCTTATCTAGGGTGTAGTTTTGCTCCTTATGTTGATGTTTCTCCATCTATTATCATTTGTAGGGCTGGATTTGTGGGAAGATATTGTGTAAATTTTGTTTTGTCATGGAATTTCTTGTTTTTTTTTCCATCTATAGTAATTGAGAGTTTTGCTGGGTATAGTAGCCTGGGCTGGCATTTGTGTTCTTGTAGGGTTTGTATGACATCTGCCCAGGATCTTCTAGCTTTCATAGACTCTGGTGAGAAGTCTGGTGTAATTCTGATAGGCCTGCCTTTATACATTGCTTGACCGTTTTCCCTCAGTGCTTTTAATATTCTTTCTTTGTTTTGTGCATTTAGTGTTTTGATTATTATGTGACAGGAGGAATTTCTTTTCTGGTCCAAACTATTTGGAGTTCTGTAGGCTTCTTGTATGTTCATGGGCATCTTTCTTTAGGTTAGGAAAGTTTTCTTCTATAATTTTGTTGAAGATATTTGCTGGCCCATTACATTGGGAGTCTTCACACACTTCTATACCTATTATCCTTAGGTTTGGTCTTCTCATTGCATCTTAGATTCCTGGATGTTTGGGTTAGGATTTTTTTTTTTGCTTTTTCCATTTTCTTTGACTGTTGTGTCAATGTTTTCTAAGGTGTCTTCTACCCCTGAGATTCTCTCTTCTATCTCTTGTATTCTTTTGGTGACTCTTGCATCTACAACTTCTGATTACTTTCCTAGGTTTTGTATCTCCAGGGTTGTCTCTCTGATTTCTTTATTGTTTCTATTTCCATTTTTAGATTCTGGATGGTTTTGCTCATTTCCTTCACCTGTTTGATTGTGTTTTCCTTTAGTTCTTTAAGGGATTTTTGTGTTTCTTCTTGAAGGGCTTCTATCTGTTTACCTGTGTTCTCCTGTATTTCTTTGAGGGTGCTATTTATGTCTTTCTTAAAGTCCTGTTTAATCATCATGAGAAGTTATTTTATATCTGAATCTTTCTTTTCCAGTGTGATGGTGTGTCCAGGACTTGCTATGGTGGGAAAATTGGGTTCTGATGATGCCAAGTAACCTTGGTTTGTGTTGCTTATATTCTTATGCTTGCCCCACACCATCTGGTTATCTCTAGTGCTACCTGCCCTTGCAACTCTTACTGGAGCCTGTCCTTCCTGAGATCCTTGTTGTGTCAGAACTCCTGAGAGTCAAACTGTCTCTGTGAACCTGTGATCCTGGGCTTGTTAGAGCACCTGGGAGTGGAGCTTCCTCTGGGTGTTGTGGGACTGGCTGTGGAGCTTGCACCCAATGTCTGCTCAGGGCACTGGCTAGTCAAGACAGAATGGAGGTAACCTGAGCCACTGGGCTGGTAGAGTTCCTATGTGTCTGGGTCCTGCTGGTCCCAGTTACTCTCGGTGTGTAGACAAATGTTGTGTCTTCCTCACCTCTGATCCTGGGCAGGTTAGAGCACCTGGGAATGTAGCTACCTCTGGGTGTTGTGGTAATGTCTGTGGAGCTTGCTCCCAAGGTCTGCTCCTGATAATTTCTTTATTTACATACCATATGATATCTCCTTTCCCAGTTTCCCCTTAGAAAAAAAGAATAAAAGAAAAAAACCCTGTTCCCTCCCCCATCCCTGTGCTCTCCAACCCACTCTCTCCTGCTTCCTCTCCTTGGCATTACACTACACTGGGGCATAGAACCTTCACAAGGCCAAGGGCCTCTCCTGCTCTTGATGACAGCCTAGGCCATCCTCTGCTATACATATGCTGCTGGAGCCATTAGTCTTACCATTTGTACTCTTTAGTTAGTGGTTTAGTCCCTTGGAGCTCTGAGGGTACTACTTAGTTCATATTGTTGTTCTTCCTAAAGGGGCTGCAAACCCTTCAGCTCCTTGTGTCCTTTCTCTAGCTCCTTCATTGAGGACCCTGCTCTCAGTCCAATGGACGGCTGTGAGCCTCTACTTCTGTATTAGTTGGGTAATGTCAGAGCCTCTCAGGAAATAGATATATCAGACTCCTTTCAGTCAGCACTTGCTGGCATCCACAATAGTGTCTAGATTTGATTATTGAATATGGGAAGGATTCCCAGGTGCAGCAGTCTCTGGATTGTCCTTCTTTCAGTATCTGCTTCATATTTTGTCTCTGCAACTCCTTCCATGGTTATTTTGTTCTGCCTTCTAAGAAGGACCGAAGTATCCACACTTTGATCTTCCTTCTTCTTGAGTGTCTTGTGGTTTATGGATTGTACTTTGTATATTCTGATCTTCTGCATCCATGTATCAGAGAGTGTATAACATATATATTCTTTTGTGACTGGGTTACCTCACTCAGGATGATATAAAGATCTATCCATTTTCCTACGAATTTCATAAAAGCATTGTTTTTAAGTAGCTGAATAGTACTCCACTGTGTAGATGTACCACATTTTCTGTATCCATTCCTCTGTTGAGGGCAATCTGAGTTGTTTTCAGTTTCTGGCTATTATAAATAAGGCTGCTATGAACATAGTGGAGCATGTATCCTTATTACACATTGGAGCATCTTCTGGGTGTATGCCTAGGAGTGATGTAGCTGGGCCTTCTGGTGGTACTATATCCAATTTCTGGAGGAACCATCAAACTGATTTCCAGAGTGCAATTCCACCAACAATGAAGGAGTGTTCCTCTTTCTGGACATCCTCTCCAGCATCTGCTGTCATCTTAGTTTTTTATCCTAGCCATTCTGACTGGTGTGAGGTGGAATCTCAGGGTTGTTTTGACTTGCACTTCTCTGATGACTAAGGATGTTGAACATTTCTTTAAGTTCTCTCAGCCATTCAATATTTGTCAGTTGAGAATCCTTGGTTTAGCTCTGTACCCCATTTTTTAATAGGGTTATTTAGTTCTCTGGAGTCTACCTTCTTGAGAAGTTATGAAACAGATGGATTTAAGAGATATGTATAGAACTTTTTATCCTAAGAGAAAAAAATTCTTCTTATATTACTCCCACTAGCATACAAACTTGGATCAGGTGATGGAACAGCTGAGGTCATTTCCAAGCAAAGGATGAGCAGGAAGACACCAGTATTTTGGTCCCTAAACTTAGAGAATGAGTAGTTGTCCAGTATCATGGTTAACCCTAAAAGATATACACAATTCGTGTTATAAACACTATCTAGGGTCTATTTAGCAACACACATATGTATGTACATATATGTATGTGATAACAATGAATGAAAAAAGAGGACAGAATATAAAAAGTATCAGAAAGTGTATTTCTGAGCTTGCGAGGGAGAAAAGGAAGGAGAGCGAAGATGTAATTCTATTATTATTATTATTAAAAAAAAACCCTAAGTGACAGACAAACAAGAAAATAAAGCTAAAAGAAGACAAAAAAATAAACCATATGAAACAGGAGATGTCTCAGTTAACAAGAGCAGATCTCTGAGGAAGTTTGTGAACAATCAATTAGCAGGGTGGCGAGCCAATGTACCTTTCTTGTCTCTGCTCCCACCTGAAGTACTGCAGCTTCTTTCCACAGATGGAAATCAGAACT
>NW_022196913.1:65856091-65862110 GCF_008632895.1 Mastomys coucha
GAAAAGTTCTAAAGTTGCTCAAATGAAACAACGAATGCTTGATGTGTATAAAGCTATGTGGCCTGCAGGGCTTGATGGGACAATTGCAGGGATGACTGGACACGAGGAAATTGCTGTATGGACTTCTCTATTACTCTGACAAGCATAGTTGCACCTATAACGACAAAGCAGATTTAACAAATTCAGACCAGATTACAACAGATTTGGCTGAGAAAATACAGAGGATATAAATTTCTACATGTGATCAGAAGTCTGTTTCTATTTTGATATAACACATGAAAGGGTAAATCAGATTCATGGCCCTTTTCCTCTGATGTTCTCCTGTGTTGTACCAAATTCTTGTCTGTTTGATAATTGAGATTTGATAATTTCTGGATGTTTGTTACAGGCAGAATTGGATGGATAGAGGAATACTTTCCTTAAAAAATTCATACACTCCCCCAAGTCAAATTGGATAAAAATCTAAGCAGAGAATCGATAGTACACAGATAGTAGCAACACAGCTCAGCTCTACATTACAATTAAATAAAAGAAATCTCTTCACGTGTGTGGTCATGGTATAGTAATCTTTGGTTTATATTTTATGATATATTATTTAAGCCACTCATAGAATATTTTCCAAAACTGACCATATACTTGACTGGAAAGTAATTCTCAACAGATATACAAAAAAATCGAAATAACACCTCCATATACGGCTGGATATCAAGAGCAGGAGCGAGCTTGTAAACTCATGGAAACTGAACAACTTACTGGTGAATGAAAATGGGTGAAGATAGACATCAAATAAGAAATCAAAATATTGTTAGATTTAAATAAATTATATGATGTAGTCAAAGTTATGGGACACAAATGAAAATGGTGTCATAGCTCTAAGCTCATAGCACTAAGTGCTTACATAAAAATTTGAGTGGTATTATTTTAGTAATTAAATAGTACACCTGAAAGTTCTAGAATATAAAGAAAAAATAATGCCCAAAGGGAGTAGATGGCAAAAAAATCATCAAAATCATCAGTTGTTGAAGAAATTCAAGGAGACATTAGAAGATGGAAAGATCAGCTATGCTCATGGATTGCTAGGATTTGTATAGTGAGAATGGTTATCCCATCAAAAACACTCAGTGCAATCCCCATCAAAATTCTAACACAATTCTTCACAGATCTTGAAAATATTTTCAGTATTTCTAATCAGACTCAACCCTCAGACTAAGGAAATCTTGAGCCTTGGGATGGGAGGCTTAGGACAACATCTTACTGCGCAATAATCAGCGAGAATTCTGCTATGGATCATAAATATTTGATAATGATTTAATGATAAATACTATTCATTATTCTCTCATTATATACTTATTATAATACATCATAAAAGTTCTGGCAACTCAGGAATGATGTGAGAAAAATATTTTTCCTCAGAAAATATCTCAACAGTTGGTTATTCGATAACAAAATGTCAGATCTGAAAACATATACAATTGACATTATACTGACTTTAACTCATTGCTTTTACATAATTTGGGATACATGAAAGAACAATTAATTCAAAAAAGAGACAGTGTATTTGGAGATAAAAAGAAGTATATTGGACGGTTTGTGGAGAGGAAAGTAAATGAGAAAATGACATAATTAGAGTTTCATGAAATGAAGTAGAAAGAGTTCCCCTGCACAGGTACTGTGATGTCTAACAGAGTAAGGAGCCATCACTTTGTGCTCAATTTTTGAAAACAATTTTTACTTATCAAATTCATGTGAATTAAAACCATTGTATACCAGAAATTTTCAAATAGACTTTCAGACAATTGTCAAGAGAGTTCAACTAAACCCTGGGAAAACAAAACATAATCAAGGTTGGAATACTGATTCTATGTTGAAAAGACCACTCTCCCAGCAAACACCACTTCTGCAAACACCACCACAGTCAATTATGCCTTCACAGAGAACTATGTGTTAACCACCTAAAAATTCACCTCCACAAAAAAGACGAGAAAACCGTCTTTCAAATAAAGCTTTATTTTAAAGACATGGACTTTATTCTTTTTAAAGTTAAGTTTAAAATTTATTCTGAAGATCATTAATGTAAATGAGAGCATGGGTTAATGTATTGGTAAGGTTTTATTAATGTGACCGTATCTTGGAGTTCATATCACTCTACGGATCTTAAGGAACTCGAGTATAGGATTCCCACAGGTCAGGGTTGGGGGGTCTGGCTACCGAGTTAGGGAAGCTCCGGCTGTTTTTGCTTCCCCCTTTCCCAGTTCAGATCTTCTTTTTCATTATGAGGATGGTCACATGTTGGGGCAGACATCTCTTAGACAATGGCACTCTGTCTGTTTCACTCATTGCCCAACTTTATAGTTGTGTTCATATTACTCTGGCTGGAAGAAAAGCACATGTAGCATCAATTAGAAAAATTGTAGCTCAGTGGCTTTATCATAGTACTTCCCCTCGAACTTCTGCTCTTCAAGGGCACAGCCAAGTCTAAAGCTCAGCAAGCAGTACATGTACCATGAGCAAGAAGGAAAGGCAGTCACCTACGACCATACATCAACTCCAGCCACACGTCATAGAGCAGAACACTTAGACAGTGGACTGCATGCTGTCCTACAGCTGCTATAAATGAGGACTTTAGTTCCTTCTGGGCTTCCCTATGGCAATGTGTCACTGTCATACCTGATCCTGTACTGGAATCTCTTCACCACTCTCTGCCCAATCCTCAAATTCGGGGACATCGTCAACTGGCTGTTCTTGGTTTTTCTCTTCTCCAAACATTGGGTGTAAAATGTTAGTCATTGTTTCCGTGAATTCTTCATCAGTCTTCATGAGAAAATCAAATAAAAATGTTGAAGACTAACATACTAACTGTAAAGATCCGAAGTGAAGAAATAGAGTAAAGCTGTCTAAGTCACACCTACCAGCTCACCAGAGGCACTCATTTCTATGTTGAAGCCATCTGTCTCCTGGTCATCTTTGCTGTTGTCCAGTTTGATAGTCTTCATAAACTCTTTCCACAGTGCTTTTTTGAGTTCTTCTATATTCTAGAAATGAACATATGTGACAGCATTTCCTTCATATTAACTCTACACTCAAGCTGACCAAGTAGATTTGCTGTGAGAGGTGAAGAGGAGCCATGGAGAGGGATCTCCATACACTATAGCTAGCCTTTCTCTGCATTTCAGAAATGTTGACTTCCTTGTGTTCATAGTACAGAACTTTAAGCAACTCCTTGGTTGACCACTAAGACCTCTTTTATACCTATATATTCCTAACAGCAAGGACTATTCTCCTGGAGATGCCTGTGTACAGTTCTCATGTGACTAACCACCTTGCCAGTTTCCTCATATGTTACCTTCTGCTCTTGCAATTCAGCATCCAAACTGGCATCAGGGTCTATAGCAGCTGAGGCTACTCCCAGGCACAGGATGACTAGGAAGACTGTGGGAGCCATGTCTCAAGACCTAGAGGAAAAAAGGAGAAATCTCTGTCTAAATATTTCAAAGCTACTATTTTTTTAAACTGAGAAATTACAGAACCCATGGTAGATCAAGACTGTTTGCACTATCCCATGTATTTTTCTAAACAGTGTGGAAAAGTTGTAGCGTGTGGTTTATTTGTAGAAAATATATGAAGGTATTTGTTAGTAGCTGTTCATGGTTCTAGGGATGGGAATAAGTAATGTGAGCTTCAATTTTCAGACTGACGCTCATATACCTCATGATTCCAAAAGCTAATGCTGTAACTGTAAGGCAGAGCTGGCCTAGATTTGTAAAGACTAAATGAAACCTCAAGAGGTGAGGGAAATTGAACATCATCTTCCTCCTTACTACACAGCAGGAGCTACCATATGTCTTGGACTCTCCCCTCTTGAATGATCATAGTCTAGTCAGTCCTTCCTGGAGAATGTAGGAATGAGAGCATCTGGGAATCCCTCTGACCATCCACTGTCACTGTGGCTCCTGAGTCTCCACTCACTGCCACAGAGAGGAAAGGGTTCACAGCCTCATGCAGTCAGGTAAAGAGGAGACCACTCCCAGGATTCTCAAGAATTTCTAGGTCTTCTGTTTAACTCCCCCAGAAGATGCAAAGTCAGGAACATGCTGCCTGTATTCCTTCTGCATAGAGGATTTAAATTGTGCTGGTATGGGAAAACGTGATCCTAACTGGGAAATATTTGGTATGGCTGCCATTGTTCAGAGGCACCAACTGCTCCTACCTGTGAGAAGACTTTGACTCACACTCAAAGGGATCTATCACAGAGTTGCATGCCTGAGTGGCCTTTTTGGTTCTTTGGATCTTCCACTCATCCTCCTCTACTTCACTATTCCAAGGCTCCTGATGGTCAGATTTTCTCTTGTGCCTCATTCTCCAGAGAGTTTCTCCATGGCCTTTCTCCAGTTCCCAATCTGCTTTGACAGAGCCAGGGCCATACCTGCGATATCCAATGTTGTGTTGTTCACTCTAGTGATTCAGCTCTTCCGAGGTCCTTGGAGATCCAGAATCTTGCTGAGCTGCACACCACTCAGTCTTTAAATCCCTAGTTTCTGGCTACTAAGCACCACCCATAAGTCCTAATGACTTTATGACTGGTTGTGTTGATGACACCATTGACCCCTAGGCTCTTGGGCTCCAGGCATTTATGAAATTGAAGGATGAAGTGTGGATTGCTACAGTGGACTATGTGGGAGATTTGCAAGAGTCCATTTTCGAGAAAGGTTGGAAATGAACATTGAGGTCCTTGGCACATTTAGTACCCTGATGTTGTGCTTTGTGGGCTCTTTAAGAAAAAATGATTCTAGGTAATTTTGTGTTGCTCTTCTCAGTCCAACCATGGTTTTGAGTTGGAACAAGATACATCCTGGAGCAATATGAGTCAGCATATTCAATTCTAATGTCTGTTGGTTGAAATACAGACCCTAGGATACTTCCCCAGTGTTTGGATTGTATCCAGGTGGGTCTCAGAAAAATACTTAAGGGAGGGACTAGAGCCATGGCTTTGCCGTTAAGAGCACTTAATGATTTTGTAAAACACCCGAATTTAGTTCCCAGGACCCACTTGTAACTCCCAACTGTCTTCAACTAAAATTTCAAGGAATACAATATTTTGCCTCTTTGAGCACTAGACGTACAAGTGAAACAGGTAAAACACATATAAACATAAAAGGAAGTTAAATAAAAGTTGTTCAGAATTGAGAATAGTTAGGGTAAAGCTGTCGTGAAACAAAGAATAGACAGTCAAGATGAAATCCTTGGGTTGACCTGGGATGAAAGGGCTAGATGAAGGCCTCCTAAGATGCTTCCATTGCTGATGCTTCCTCCCATTCTCCTCACTCAGAGATATTTTATCCTCTCATGCCTTTAGAGATTGATTTGTGATATTTAAATCATTTACTAAAAGGCTTTGGTGAAAAATGTATAATAGAAAATGAGAAATATGGAAATTTCTTCAGTTGCTCTTTCTGGGTTTGCTTTACGGAAATCCCATGTTCATCTTGAGGGTGAAGTTAGGATACTTCTTATACATCAATGGTAAAATGTAAAACAAAGAAAATGTAAGAAAAAAGAAAATGTAAGAGTGTTCCAGATAGTAGAAAACACAGGTACATAATAACCATAACAGCTAACTAGTACAATTCAACATTTGCAATCAGAAGAACATAGCCCATCGAATCAACTAAGTAGGGCTCACAGAGACTGAAACAGCAAGGAGAACATGGGGCCTTCTGTGAATAAGTTATGGCTATCAGCTTGGTATTCTTGGAATACTCTCAACAGTGGGATCAAGTATTTCTCTGACTCCTTTGCCTGCTTCGGGGACGTTTTTCATCCTATTGGATTACCTTGTCCAGCCTCAATATGAAGGCTTTTGGCTTGTCAAACTGTGCTGTGTTTTGTTGTGTCTGGCTGTCATCTCTTGGAGGTCTAGTCTTTTCTGAAGGGAAATGGAGGAGAAGTGGATCTGGGGCAGAGAAAAGGTAGAGGGAATCTGGGAGGAGTGAGGATAAGGATAATTGTAGTGAGATGTACT